>NC_068345.1:18486643-18816215 GCF_014633365.1 Diospyros lotus
ATCTTGCATCTAGAGAAGTAAGAAGAACATACCTTCTAGACAATGCATCTGCAACAACATTCTCCTTAACTTGCTTGTATTTGATGACATAGGGAAATGGTTCAATGAATTCCAGCCATCGTGCATGTCTCTTGTTCAACTTTCCTTGACCCTTTATGTGCTTCAAAGATTGGTGATCAGTGTGAACGACAAATTGCTTAGGCCAAAGGTAGTGTTGCCAAGTCTCTAATGCTCTCTTAAGTGCATAGAGTTCCTTGTCATATGTGGGATAATTCAAAGCAGCGCCACTTAACTTCTCGCTAAAATAAGCAATAGGTCTTCCTTCCTGCATCAAAACAGCTCCTATACCAATTCCTGAGGCATCACATTCAATCTCAAAAGTTTTGTGAAAGTCAGGTAATGCCAACACAGGTGCAGAACACAACTTTTCTTTAAGAACATGAAATGCATGATCTTGTGCCTTTTCCCATTTAAATCCAACAGATTTCTTAATGACCTCAGTGAGTGGTGCAGCAATTGTGCTAAAATCCTTTACAAAGCGTCTATAAAAACTAGCTAAGCCATGAAAGCTTCTCACCTCAGTGATGTTTGTAGGTGTTGGCCAGTCTTTTATAGCCCTTACCTTTTCTTCATCAACTTCTACCCCTTGTGTACTTACAACAAAACCAAGGAAAACAATCTTTTCCATGCAAAAACAACACTTTTTCGAGTTAGCATACAATTTTTCCTTTCTCAACACATCAAGGACACAATGCAAATGACTCATATGCTTTTCAAGATTTTTGCTGTATATCAAGATATCATCAAAATAAACCACAACAAATTTTCCAATGAATGCATGCAATACATGATTCATTAGTCTCATGAAAGTGCTTGGTGCATTTGTGAGTCCAAATGGCATGACTAACCACTCATAAAGCCCATGTTTTGTTTTGAATGCAGTTTTCCACTCATCCCCTTCCCTCATCCTAATTTGATGGTATCCAGATTTCAAGTCAATTTTAGAGAAAATACTAGATCCTTGCAATTCATCTAGCATATCATCTAGTCTAGGAATGGGATGGCGATACTTTACCGTGATGTTATTCACAGCCCTACAATCAATGCACATTCTCAATGATCCATCTTTCTTAGGAACAAGAAGAACTGGAACAGCACAAGGACTCAAACTTTCTCTTACATACCCCTTTTCCATGAGCTCCTGAACTTGCCTTTGAAGTTCTTTGGTTTCTTCAGGATTGCTTCTATAAGCTGGACGGTTGGGAATTGTTGCTCCAGGAATGAAGTCAATTTGATGTTCAATTCCTCTAATGGGTGGTAAGCCAGGAGGAATATCTTCAGGGAATACATCTTCAAATTCCTGTAACAAAGATTCAACAACACTAGGAAGAGGTAAGTTAAGAGTGTTAGTGTTCAAACAAGTCTCCTTGTAGACAAGCACAAGCAAATGCTGTCTAGCAAGCAAGGCACTCCTCACTTTGCTCTTTTTTGCATAAAAACTCACTTTTCTTTCCTCTTTTTCTTTTTTCTTTGGAATTCCTTTTTTTGAGCTCTCAATTTTTCTCTCATTTCCACTTTCTTTTCTTTTTGAATTCTCTCCCTCATTTTTCAATTCATTCTTTTTTTTTTCTCTCTCTTTTTGCATCTTGACTTGATCTTCATAAACTTGCTTAGGAGTCAATGGTACAAGTGTAACGGGTCTGTTGTTCATCATGAATGAGTATCTATTTGTATACCCATCCTTAGTAGCCCTTCTATCAAATTCCCATGGTCTGCCCAAAAGTATATGACTGGCATGCATTGGAACTACATCACATAACACCTCATCACTATACTTGCCAATTGAGAATGAAACAAGGACTTGCTGCGTAACTTTAACCTCTCCACATTCATTCAACCACTGTAACTTGTACGGTCTGGAGTGTTTAATGATGGACAAGTTCAATTTCTCAACCAATGTAGTACTTGCAACATTTGTGCAACTCCCCCCATCAATGATCAAGCTGCAAACCTTATTGTGTATGAGGCAGCGAGTATGAAAAATGTTCTCCCTTTGTTGCTCCATGTCATCTTCCTTAACTTGAGAATTCAAAGCTCGTCTAACCACAAGTGCTTCTCCTTCTACTGCATATTCAACCCCATCATCACTAGCATCTTCAAGTGAAGGCATGGATTCATCACTTTCACCATCAGTTACCACTTCATTATTTTTCACAATCATGACTCTCTTGTTGGGGCATTGAGAGGCTATATGACCTGTACCCAAACACTTGAAGCATTTAATATCCCTGTTTCTAGAAGTTTGGGAATCAGTTTTACCTTTGCCTTTAGTTGAAGCTTCATCCTTGCCTTTGGAAACCCCCTTGGAATCAGTCTTGTCTTCTTTCTTCCAGTTTTGTTTCACAAAGGAACTACTAGAACCAGAATTGAATTTTGAGGCTCCCTTGTGCTTGAGTTGCCTTTCTACTTTTATTGCCACATGCAACATGTCTTCCAACTCCACATAATGCTGCAACTCCACTATATTAGCTATCTCTCTATTTAATCCATTCAAGAAACGATCCATTGTAGCCTCCCTATCTTCTGTCACATTAGCCCTTATCATAGCCACCTCTATTTCTTTATAATACTCCCCCACACTCTTAGAGCCTTGCATAAGGGTCTGCAATTTTTGATAGAGGTCTCTAAAGTAATGGTTAGGAATAAATCGCCTCCTCATGAGAGTCTTCATTTCTCCCCAAGTTGCTACAGGCCTCTCACCATTTCTTCTTTACTCAAAACCAATTGATCCCACCAAATGATTGCATAATCAGTGAACTCTATTACTGCCAATTTCACCTTTTTTGCTTCAGAATAGTTATGGCACTCAAATATCATCTCTATCTTCTTTTCCCACTCCAAATAAGCTTCAAGGTCATTTCTACCTTGGAAAGAAGGTATCTTCATTTTAATGTTACCAAGGTTCCCATCTTCCCTATTCCTTTGTCTTGTAGCATTTCTCCCATGACCTCGCTCATGCCTTACTCTTCTACTTCTATTTCTTCCCATCTCAATTTCAGACTCATAATCTTCCTCATTCTCACTTCTTGCTTCATTTCCAGATTCAAACTCTTCATACCCATGCCCAAGAGGTCGTCTAAAATTAGGATTTCTATTAGGTTCCCCCCTTTGCAAGTTTGCAATCATTGCATCTTGTCTATCCATCCTATCCCTTATTTCCCCAAAAACCATATTGAAGCGCTCAAACTGTTTTTGCATAGCATTGACAACAAAATCCATGTTTGGTGTACCCCCAACGCTTGATGGTTCCTCCTTGTTAGACATTTGCAAAGCTGTAAAAAAAATCCTCACAACAATAGATGTCACTCTTCCCTCGTGTTTCACTCTTGATAGGCTTTTTCTCAATGATGATCTTTCACACTCTTGCCTTTTTTCCACTCTTAGTCTTCTCTATTGGCTCTTTAGAGAACTGGTCAACTCAATCAAAGGCAATTCCAACACTTGTATAGTGAATTCAACACTTGGAGACAATGAGAAATGTGATAGTAGATCAAGAAAAAAATAGAAATGTAACAATGAGAAAGGTGGAAGTGGATCAGCAACTTTTAAGAACAATTTGACACTTGGAAAAGATGAGGAATGCAATAATGAATTAGGAGCTTTTAAGATCAACAATTTGTAGAATAGAAATATGGATATCAAACACAAATCAGCACAACTTTTTTTTTTTTTTTTTTTTGTTTCTTTCTCTTTTCTTTTCTTTTTTTTTTTTTTTTTTTGTTTTAAAAAAAATTGACCAAAAGATAGGACACTAATCAAGTTGGGATAATTCTGGTGAGTGCTGAAAACACGTTTGGTAGAAACGTTTATAACTTTCTCTACAAAGCTCCGATTGATGTGTTTTCAAAACGACCAGAAAGATGAGATTCTGAACTATGAAAATGACATATTACACGTCCAAAAACTCGAAGTATAACGTGTTGAAACAAAGGCACAAAGAAAGTGACGTCCAGATTCAAAGAGAAGATGAACAGACACAAAGAGAGTTACGTTCAGAATTAAAAGAACATGAACAAACACAAGGAACAAGGGAACACGAAAATGAGGCTAAAAGACACAAAGATATAACCTGAGTTTAGGCCGAAGCTCTGATACCAAGATGGTGCGAACCCAAAAGGATTTGATCCTATGAACCCACAACCAATGCAAGATATACGCACCCCAAGAACGCTAAACACAGATTTGGATGATCCACACGAAACCCTTGGACACGAAAGAACAAGGACCCCGAATGTTGAAGATGCCACAAGGTTGATCAAGCCTTGATAAGTCGGTTAGTTCATAAAAGAACCCAAGAGAAGAGCACCTCTCAAATTTGGAATTCAAGAAAAGTAAATCACTCATTCATTGATTGATTTTCAATTGTTGGGAGAGTACAATTTATAGAGAGAGTAAACACTTAGGAAAATACAAAAGACCATAATTACTAGCCTAGGAAATATTCAAATCTGATTTCCCACAAAATATTAAATCTCTAACTTAATTAGCCTAGAAACTCAAAGTATTAAAGATGCTTGAAAATATGAAAAGTCAGATTGGGTTTTCAAGATTAAATTTTCGTGCACCCATGTGGCTAAGATTTAAAACAACATGTGCAGCCCAAAATAATAAAGTACAAGCCCCAATGAGTCAGCCCAAGTGTCCATTATGGCCCAAGCTCTTCATTTAATAGTATTTTGGCTCAAAAGACTCTCAACAGCTCCCTCTTCAGCCCATATAATGTTGATGACGTCTTGCTTGCTTTTTAGGTCAGAATCTTGATAATTTTGATTGGCCCACATATCTAGAACCAGCCCATTCAAAGCTTCTTTAAGTCTTTTAGCTCTTGCCCTTGTAATTGGCCCTACTGGAACATGCAATGGGTCACTTGAATGATTTGAGTCAGCTTGTTCTTCGTGATGATTCTCATCACAAACACCCGTGGATATCGACGAACTCTCTTTCAAAGTGTAAAAACACACCCACCTCCATGGGACTCTCAGCAATAGGGAGTGCACCCCACCTCCTTAAGAGTCCCATCCACCTAGAGCGCCTCCCTCTATTCCAAACTCTGATCCACAGAGAAGTGCTCACCCTACTTCCCAAAATCCACATGTGGGGTACCGTCCAACCCCACCTCAGCTTAACATTGGCTCACAGGCACATCCCATTGATCAAGCTGGGACTTTGCGACAGCCATCATGTAACACCCCCTCTCCTAGAATTGCTCGAGAAGAGGTGCTACTGGGGAAAATAAAATAAACTAACTGATAAACTAAAATCCGATACCATGACTGAACATCTTAATCAATTGGAATAAAAACTCTTAGTCAATACAAACTGAAATGCATAAACTCTTACTAAGGGACAATCCCTCAATTGAAATGTAAAATAGATCTAAATTGAGAAAACACTATAAACTCAACAGACTCCCAGACATCTTTTATCTTAAGCGGCTCCATGTACACACACTACTGAACACTGCTACTAGGCCCCACATCTGATACTCCCCTGCTATAACCTGGAGGGGTGAAGAGTACAAGATGAGCTACAAAAGCTCAGCAAGTAATAAGCTGGAAAGAATACTGAAGCTGAATCGAAGAATATCGATACTGATAAATAACTCACTGAACTTGTACTATATAATCACTGTCTGATTGCATTCATAAAAATGTAATGCACATAAACTGTAAACTAAATGCAAGTATGCAACTTTGGCTCATAGGCCCACATAATCTGATAAAACATACCTAACTGATCTGAAACCTGCATACATAAAAACTGTAAGCACATACTGTGGGCAAAGCCCCTAGCCCCCTGGTTGCCACCAGGCGAGCAACTCATAAACTGAGCTGAAACTAAAACTAATGGGATCCCCGCGGACAAGCTGCCTGGCACGCATAATGCAATACAATGCTCACATAAATGCTAGCACACGATATGTAGTGCTCCACATAAAGTCATGCTCAATGCTCATACCAAAATGTATGCACATAATCTCATAAAATAATGCTGATCATCTTATAATAATGCTGAACATGATATGATCTTCATCTATATATTAGAATACAAAGATTCAATGAACTATGATTTAGGGTATGGGTATGATTAACTTGTCATGTTCTGGCTTATGAATTCAATGTTGGAAGGTATTGAATACATTAATTGAATTAAACTTGAATTAAGATTCACTGGAAGCTAAATTAGATTTCTGGAAAAGTCATCCAGATATCAGGAAGGATATCCGGATATGATGAAAGACATCGGAATATGAAGAAGGCTAATCCGGATACACTGACATTCAAAGCAAAAGCTATTCGGGTATGCTGGGATGTATTCGGATATGAACTAGGACATCCGGATATGATTATGGTCATCCGAATATCTCACTGATGCATTCGGATATAATTGGGGACTATTCGAATAAAAAATTCAACTTTTGAGGGAGGCATCCAGATATTATCTTGACCTTTCCGGATGTATAAACAAACCATTCGGATATCATACTCGAAGAACTTTAGATACATTCGGATACGATACAAGGTATCCGGATATTAAAACTTAGAGTAATAGAACTTGCAATCCAAAATGGATAAGGATTAATGGAACTTGCAATCCAAAATGGATAAGGATTAATGGAACTTGCAATCCAAAATGAATGAGGATTAATAGAACTTACAATCCATAATGGATGAGGATTAATAGAACTTGCAATCCAAAATGGATGAGGATTAATAGAACTGGCAATCCAAAATGCATAAAGAGTAATAGAACTTACTCATAACTTCACTGTTATCCGCATATATATATATACGTCTCTGCTTACTGATATAAAATCTGAGAACTTAATGAAGAACTGGAATAATCTGAAAAACTGATATGAACCTGTAATGGAAGGGATTACAGGAAGAATACTTGCCTGATAGAACTCTCTGATCGAACTCTGGAGGGATCCTGAAGACTCTAGCAAGCCTCTGCTATCTCTTGGCCTTTCTGTTCTTCACACGGCGTGAAGAAAAGCTAAGCTAATGGGCTCTATATATAGACATAAAGTCCTAGATCTCTTTCTTTTTATAACTTGGAATCCATCTCCCAATTGAACTTGGAGACTCGCAAAACCTTCTCGTGTTGGGACTAGGAGACTCTTAATCCAAATCCATCTCATACATGGATTCTCATTCTTCTTTAAATACATAATCCCACTTAATTAATAATAATACAAAAATTATTATTAAAACTCTCAAATAATAATAAAACTCCAAAATTACCTTCATGCCCTTGCATTTAATCCACAAAATAAATGTCATTTAAATGCTATTTAAATATTATTATCTCAAATAAAAATCACTAGTTTGCCACCTTGGCAAATTCTTTAACTCCAAAATTAAAAAAAAATAAATGCTATTATTTTCCTTCAAAATCTCTAAATTGCCACATTAAATAATTAATTGGCAAAATCGCTTAATCAAATACTTCAACAATTAATTAAATAATTCCTGAATAAATACTAGGCCCTCTAATGGGTCGTTACAATTTCTCCCCTCCTTAAAAGAATTTGGTCCTCCAAATTCGTACCTGGTTACTTAAACAATGAGGGGTAAAGACTCCTCATCTCTTCTTCTTATTCTCACGTCGCCTCTTCTGACGAGTGTCGCTGCCATTGCACTTTTACAAGAGGAATTGATCGATTCCTCAAAATCTTTTCCTTTCATTGTAGAATACTGATAGACATCTCTTCATAAGACACATCTTCTCTAACTTCAAGAGTCTGAAAATCAATCACAAGTTGAGGATCTGGCACATACTTCCTCAACATCGAAACATGTTATGAACATAGGACAACTGAGGTGGCAAAGCTAGCACATATGCTAAAGTCCCTATCCGTCTCAAAATCTCAAATGGACTAATATAATGAGGACTAAGCTTCCCTGTTACGCCAAATCTGTGAACTCCTTTAATAGGCATTACTCTCAACTGAACATGGTCACCTACCTCAAACTCGAGGTCTCATCGTCGCTTATCTGCATAGCTCTTATGTCTGTCTTGGGCTGTTTTCATTCTTGCTTTGATAACTCGAATCTTTTCTGTCGTCTGCTCAACAATTTCAGGACCTAATAAAGCCCTATCACCAATCTCTTCCAAAATACCGGCGATCGACACTGTCGCCCATACAAAGCCTCATATGGAAATTCCAATACTTGAATGGAAACTATTATTGTAGGTAAATTCCACCAAAAGTAAATGCTCATCCCAACTACCTTGGAAATCTAGAACACAAGCTCTCAACATGTCCTCAAGAGTCCTGATTGTCCTCTCTAACTAGCCATCTATCTAATGATGAAATGCTGTGTTGAACTTCAACTGAGATCTCAATGCATCATGCAAAGCTCCCCAAAAATGAGAAGTAAAACTAGGATCTCGATCTGATATAATGCTAAATGGAACACTGTGTCACTTCACGATCTCCTTAATATAAATTCTGGAAAATCTACTCAATGGATAAGTCTTCTTGATAAGTAGAAAATGGGTTGATTTAGTCAAATGATCAACAATCACCCATATAGCATCATAGCCCCTAGTAGTCCTGGGTAACCCATCACAAAATCCATAGCAACATTATCCCACTTCCACTCTGGAATAGGTAATGGAACTAATAAACCTACAGGTTTCTGATGTTCTGTTTTAACTTGTTGGCATACTGAACACTGTGAAACATAATTGGCTACATCTTTCTTCATACCACTCCACCAATACTACCGCTTTAGGTCGTGGTAAATCTTCGCAACACCTGGATGAATAGTGTTATGACTCTTGTGTGCTTCATTCAAAATCTCTTTTTTAAGATTCCCACCATCGGGTATACAAATACGTCCTTGGAATAAGAGTATACCATCACTCCGTAGAGTATATCCCAAAGGAGAAATTTTCTCAATATCTACTTAAATCTGAGCCAACTTCTTATCTTTGATTGCTGCTCCTTGATTAAATCAAACAACTCGGGTTGCACCATCATATAAGCGCAACTCATCACTGTACTATCATCTGGGACTGAGATAGATAAAGCACTCAATTTCTCCATTAACTTCCATTCTTGAACCATCACCGTAGCCATAGAAGCTCCTCGCCGACTCAAAGCATCGACTACTACGTTAACCTTTTCTGGATGGTATAGAATCTCACAGTCAAAGTCCTTAAATAACTTAACCTAACGTCTTTGTCTCATTTTCAATTCTTTCTGGGATAGAAGAAAATGTAAACTCTTATGATCTGTATAAATTTCAACTTCCTCACCATATAAATATTGTCTCCATATCTTTAATGCAAGTACTATCGCTGCCAACTCCAAATCATGAGAAGGGTAGTTCACCTCGTGTTTCTTCAATTGTCTGGAAGCATAAGCATTAACTCGACCCTCTTACATCAATACGCATCCCAATCCTAATGGGAAGCATTACTGTAAATGGAATATTTCTCTCCACTTCTTGGTATAGCTAAAACTGGTGCAGTAGTAAACTTCTGCTTCAATCTTGGAAAGCATGTTCACACGCGTCATTCCATTCCAACTTCTCTCATTTCCTTGTTATCTTAGTCATAGGGGAAGATAAACGAACAAATCTCTCAATGAATTGCCTATAATAGCTTGCAAGACCTAAAAAACTACGTATCTTTGTCACTACCGTAGATCTCGGCCAATCCATAACTGCTTTAGTCCTATCTAGATCTACTAAAATGCCATCTCCAAACACCACATGGCCTAGAAATCCAATCTGAGTGAGTCAGAACTCACACTTACTAAACTTGACATATAATTGCTTCTTTCTAAGCCTCTGCAATACTATAGTAAGATGCTTCGTATTCTCCTCTACACTGGGTGAGTAACTAGAATATCATCTATGAAGACAGTAATGAAATGATCTAAGTACTCACGCAAAACTTGATTCATCAAATCCATGAAAACAACTAGAGCATTCGTCAACCCAAATGGCATTACCACAAACTCATAGTGTCCTTAGTGCGTCATGAAAGTAGTCTTCTGAATATCATCATCTCTAACTCGCACCTGGTGATTTCCTGATCTCAAATACATCTTCGAGAATACCTTAGCTCCTCGCAACTAGTTTAATAAATCATCCACTCGAGGTAAGGGGTACTTGTTCTTCAATGTCACCTGATTCAGTTGGCAATAATCAATACATAATCTCAAAGATCCATCTTTCTTCCTCACGAATAATACTGGTACGCCCGACGGGGATGAATTGGGTTAGATGAAACCCTTGTCTATTAATTCTTCTAACTGGGCTTTCAACTCCTTTAGCTCATTAGGTGCCATTCGATAAGGAGCCTTAGAGATAGGCTGTGTACCAAGCAATAACTCAATAGTAAACTCTGCTCCTCTCCGAGGAGGTAATCCTGATAATTCATTAGGGGAAACATTTGGGACATCTCATACTACTAGCACCTCAAACAACTTCTTCTTGCTTCCCTCATCTGAGGTAACAAAAGCTAGGTAAGCTTCACATCCATCATGCATCAACTTCTCTACTTTCATCACTGAGATCATAGGAATCGTAGCCATAGGCTTAACTCCTCTATATATCTGGACTGGCTGTCGAGCTAGATCAAAGTCTATAATCTTCCATCGACAGTCAACTCTTGTATAATGCCGTGACAACCAATCCATGCCAAGGATCAAATCAAAATTCCAAATATCAAGAATTTCTAAGTCTCCAAATAACTTCTTATCTTATACCTCCTCCTTTCTTGGCTGCTTGTGTCATTTTCCACTCATTACTGTCTCTCTAAATAGCATACGCTCATTGAACTATCATGCCATAATCCACACTCTAACCTCCTCCAAAAGTGTGGCAAATATCAACATGCAATCTTCTCTGAAATTTAGCAGCCTTCTTAGCTTCAATGGACACCAACTTTGAGGCTTATCTAAACAAGGCTGTAAACTTTGCCTCACCTTGGGCCATTGTCTTGGTACCTTACACCCACTTAACGAACTCAAAAACTTGTTGGTCCTTGACCTATGCTGGGCAATAAGCATTGTTGAATACTTGTTGAAACTCGACTCACGTGGGTTCTTGATTAGCAAACCTTTAGCGGACGGTCTTCCACCATCTCTCGGCATCACCTTTGTATAAAAATGTGCTAAGTGGCACTCGGCGATCGTCTGTACAATCGATAGCATCAAATTCTCAACCGCTGCTGCATCTGTGCCTCCTTGGAATGCTGATGTTCAGAAGGCCATGAAATCCCTTAATAGCTGACTCCCTATATCTGCCTCCACAACTAGTGTAGACACCCCCTTTCAGACCAAGGGAGGTGCTACATAAAATAAGGAATAAACGAATAACAACAAATAACAATTCTCATAAATACTGAAAATATAAATCTCAACATGCTAAACGCAAACTCAAACTGTACTCAACGTGCTAGTCCACAACTGGACAACATCAAATATAAATATCCCTCATAAAATAAAAGACAACTGCGGAAATAAATAACTAAATGTCAAATGACCAAAAGACCAAATGACCCAGACATCCTTCAGGTTTGAGTGGCCTCCACGTACACAATCTAATGCATCCCACTGCTAGAACCCACCTCGGGAACTCTCTCGCCGCTACCTGGAATGGTGAAGAATACAAGGTGAGTCACGAGACTCAGCAAGCAATAGGCATGAAAGAAATAATAGGCTGAGTCAAAGAAATCTCGAACTCATCAAAAATAACTAATCTCAATACCACAAGGTAACTCGATATAAACTGAGGGAAAACTAACCTCATAACTAAGGGATATCTTAACTCTTCTTATAATCGAACTCATTAATGAAAGTTTGATATATTTGAATAAACTGTTATGGTTGCACAGGTTCTCATATGATGATGCTCAGAATGAATATATCTCATGCAGGTATGCACATACTGGCCTAACGGCCCACATAAATCTCAATCCACCTTAAATGCAACTCAAGGCACAAAGGCGTAAATATAAACTCATACCTGCCTGTGGCTGAACCTGCAACCAAAAGAAATAAGCACATATACTCACTAGGGTTTAAAACCCCTACTCCATAATAAGGAGCGTAAATAATTATCTCGCTAGGGCCGTACGATGCCCCTAATTACCGGTAATCAAAGATCTCAAAATGAGCTCAAGGGATCCCATCGCGGACTAAGCCGCCTCAATGCAAAAATGCACAAATAGTATGCTAGCACACAATATGTAGTGCTCCACAATATTTAAAATGCTTAATGCTCACACATCATGAATGCACATAACTCATAACGTATCTCAACACAATCTCATACAATGCATGTGTTTTAATTCTCAATGTATTGGAGACTTGATACCTTGTAATGATTATATAAAAATATTGAATCTCTAACTCTTATCTCAATTTAGTTACTACTCTTCAACCAAGGCAATTAGCTTAGCACTTATTGATCTTGAAAAGCCATATTAAACTCTAATTACAAGTTTTAAGGATTTTAAAACATTAAAACCCTTGAATATTTGATAAATTACTTTGAGGCAACCAATATTAGATCTCTTAAGAAATAATATGGAGTAATGGATTCAATAATGTTTATTTTAGTTGAAACTCTCTTGTCACTTTCAAATTGTCTCAATAATATATTTATCTTAATTGAAATTCAATAAAAAGGGTAAATATTAGACCTCAAGTCTTATGAATTCAAGGATTTGCTTGATGAATAAGACTTGCTTAATATTATTTTTAAGGCATAAGATTTCTTTAAATCTTATTAATATTTATTTATAATAATTTAAATTTAGTTTAGAACTTAATTAAAGAGATTTTTACTTGCATTAAAATCATATTAGGATGAAAAAGGATTTTTTTTTCCGTGCTACAGTGATCGCTACAGTAATCAGCTACAGTAATCACTATAGTGCAACCGCTACAGTAACAGCGCTACAGTATCACTACTACAGTAATCGCTACTGCCATTAACGTCTTTCTGTAACTTTTTTCTACAACTCATTATGCAGATACATATATATATAAATCTATAAATCAGTGAGAAGATATTGATATAGAAACAGAGGCTATTTGGATAAATATGGGCAGATTTCTTCTGTATATGTTATGGCAGTCTCCAATCCAATACAGCTGCTTGGTTTTATATATATATATATATATAACAGTGAGAAACTCTTAATACCAAAACAGGGGCTGCTATATATGAAAATATATTAGAGATTTCATCTTATGAATTTGGGTAGCATTATTTGGAAGCACATATTCAGATAGCATGATTTTTGGACAGATTTACACATCGCTGTTACATTCATCTGCAACCCGTTAGATATATAAATATACACACACACACATATATATATATATATATATATCAATGAGAGGCTATTCGAATATGGGTGAGAGGCATTTGGGTATCATATTCTGATTTCATAAACAAGGGCTGCAAAAGAGTAAAAGGCTCATTCGAATGTGCTGAAACTTATTTGGATTGGTTATCTTCACCCTCCTCAAGCTCTTACGTACAAGGGATTATGTCTAAATATGTATATATATATACTTCAACACCTATCAATGCCTACACCATTCCGAAGGAGTTATGGGAAAACAAATCCCAATTACTATGAAACAGTTTCAAGAATGACTCAAGAATTGTCTAGAGGGGATGGTTCAAGATTTCTTACTGGGCTTCTATATATATGCGTATATCTATATTGCAAGACTTACAGTGAACCCAAACTTGCAACAGGGGAGAGAAAAGAATAATAGTTATATGACTCAGTGAGGAGAAAGACTTACATCAAAGTGAAGAACTTAGGAAAGGAATTACGTAAAGAACTTGCAAAAAAAAAAAATAGCAGGATGCTTGCCTTGGTTTTTTTACTGCAACGTGAAGCTCTATTAAGTTTTTTGCAAAGCCTTCTTTCCCCTTCCAACTCTCTGCTTTCTTGTACGGCATGGGAGAAAAACTCAACTTATGATAGTATATATAATGGGAAAACCCTACATGAATAATTCCACTTTAATAATAACTCTCCTAATTTCTCTTTAATTAAATCCCTTAATTCCCTTAATTTACTCCAACTAAATTCTTCCAAAATTACCCTCACTTATTTATTCCAATTTCTCCCTAAATAAAATAAAATCTTTATTCTACTAAAATCCTAAAATTCCAAATAATGATATTCATGCTTTCTTTAAAAATTTAAAATACCCATAAATATTTCCCTTGGCTAAAATCATATTAATTTGCTAAGAATTTAAATTCTCAACATTTCCAAGCCCTCAAAATATTTAATTCACTCGAAATTTCTTATGCCCTCTTACGGGTCACTACAACTAGAGCTATTGGAGTGACTCACTTACCGCCACTACTACCTCCTACTTCTTAGGGAACTTGACCTTGCCTAATTAATAACTAGGCTATCTACCACCCTCATCAATCCTACTAACATACCTCGCATCTCGGCCAATCCTGCCGTAGATTGCGACTAACTCTCCTGGTGAGCCTGGTGTGGATACTAGAACCTTAACTTGCATAAAAGCAGTCTGACTGCGAGTACGGGGTCATCCACATCCATTACTTATCTTTTAGCATCGCCACTTAGGGTTAGAATACTATTAATTAGGCCAACTTATCTAACTGACGGACACAAGTCCTAACTCTACCCAACATCCTATGTGTGTACGGGAGACTCCCCAAAACCCTGCTCTGATACCAATACTGTAACACCCCCTCTCTTAGAATTGCTCGAGAACAGGTGCTACTAGGGAAAATAAAATAAATTAACTGATAAACTAAAATTCGATACCATGACTGAACATCTCAATCAATTGGAATAAAAACTCTTAGTCAATACAAACTGAAATGCATAAACTCTTACTAAGGGACAATCCCTCAACTGAAATGTAAAATAGATCTAAATTGAGAAAACACTATAAACTCAACAGACTCCCAGACATCTTTTATCTTGAGCGGCTCCACGTACACACACTACTGAACACTGCTACTAGGCCCCACATCTGATACTCCCCTGCTAGAACTTGGAGGGGGTGAAGAGTACAAGGTGAGCTACAAAAGCTCAGCAAGTAATAAGCTGGAAAGAATACTGAAGCTGAATCGAAGAATATCGATACTGATAAATAACTCACTGAACTTGTACTATATAATCACTGTCTGATTGCATTCATAAAAATGTAATGCACATAAACTGTAAACTAAATGCAAGTATGCAACTTTGGCTCATAGGCCCACATAATCTGATAAAACATACCTAACTGATCTAAAACCTGCATACATAAAAACTGTAAGCACATACTGTGGGCAAAGCCCCTAGCCCCCTGGTTGCCACCAGGCGAGCAACTCATAAACTGAGCTGAAACTGAAACTAATGGGATCCCCGCAGACAAGCCGCCTGGCGTGCATAATGCAATGCAATGCTCACATAAATGCTAGCACACGATATGTAGTGCTCCATATAAAGTCATGCTCAATGCTCATACCAAAATGTATGCACATAATCTCACAAAATAATGCTAATCATCTTATAATAATGTTGAACATGATATGATCTTCATCTATATATTAGAATACAAAGATTCAATGAACTATGATTTAGGGTATGGGTATGATTAACTTGTCATGTTCTGGCTTATGAATTCAATGTTGGAAGGTATTGAATACGTTAATTGAATTAAACTTGAATTAAGACTCACTAGAAGCTAAATTGGATTTCTGGAAAAGTCATCCAGATATCAGGAAGGATATCCGGATATGATGAAAGACATCGGAATATGAAGAAGGCTCATCCGGATACACTGACATTCAAAGCAGAAGCTATTCGGGTATGCTGGGATGTATTCGGATATGAACTAGGACATCCGGATATGATTATGGTCATCCGAATATCTCACTGATGCATTCGGATATAATTGGGGACTATTCGAATAAAAAATTCAACTTTTGAGGGAGGCATCCAGATATCAGGCGAGACATCCGGATATTATCTTGACTTTTCCGAATGTATAAACAAACCATCCGGATATCATACTCGAAGAACTTTAGATACATTCGGATACGATACAAGGTATCCGGATATTAAAACTTAGAGTAATAGAACTTGCAATCCAAAATGGATAAGGATTAATGGAACTTGCAATCCAAAATGGATAAGGATTAATGGAACTTGCAATCCAAAATGGATAAGGATTAATTTAACTTGCAAACCAAAATGAATGAGGATTAATAGAACTTGCAATCCAAAATGGATGAGGATTAATAGAACTTGCAATCCAAAATGGATGAGGATTAATAGAACTGGCAATCCAAAATGGATAAAGAGTAATAGAACTTACTCATAACTTCACTGTTATACGCATATATATATATACGTGTCTGCTTAGTGATATAAAATCTGAGAACTCAATGAAGAACTGGAATAATCTGAAAAACTGATATGAACCTGTAATGAAAGGGATTACAGGAAGAATACTTGCCTGATAGAACTCTCTGATCGAACCCTGGAGGGATCCTGAAGACTCTAGCAAGCCTCTGCTATCTCTTGGCTTTTTTGTTCTTCACACGGCGCGAAGAAAAGCTAACCTAATGGGCTCTATATATAGACATAAAGTCCTAGATCTATTTCTTTTTATAACTTGGAATCCATCTCCCAATTGAACTTGGAGACTTTCAAAACCTTCTCGTGTTGGGACTATGAGACTCTTAATCCAAATCCATCTCATACATGGATTCTCGTTCTTCTTTAAATACATAATCCCACTTAATTAATAATAATACAAAAATTATTATTAAAACTCTCAAATAATAATAAAACTCCAAACTTACCTTCATGCTCTTGCATTTAATCCACAAAATAAATGTCATTTAAATGCTATTTAAATATTATTATCTCAATTAAAAATCACCAGTTTGCCACCTTAGCAAATTCTTTAACTCCAAAATTAAAAAAAAAATAAATGCTATTATTTTCCTTCAAAATCTCTAAATTGCCACATTAAATAATTAATTGGCAAAATCGCTTAATCAAATACTTCAACAATTAATTAAATAATTCCTAAATAAATACTGGGCCCTCTAATGGGTCTATTAGCGGGCCAACCGGGCCAGCCCAGCCCGCCACCATTTGGCTCGCCGGGCCAAGCGGGCCGGCCCAAATCGGGTCGGCCTTAAATGGGCCAGCAAAATGTTGGCCCTAGCCCGGTGTCGGGCTGGGCCCCAACGGGCCAGCCGTCGGGCCAAGCCCATTTTGCCATCTCTAGCTGCGCGTGAAGGCACATGAGCCACCTTCCCAGGGTGCGTGAGAGCACGTGTGAGGCCCATTTTCCTTGAAATGTTCCAGTTATAACCCATATTTAATGTCCTTAAACCCTATGTAAAAATATTGGAGGTTATGTTTATCAAAACTCGTATTTTCTATTAAATCCTAGGCCGTTTGTAGTGAAACCATAACTTCCAAGATATAAACTATCATGGTGAGGCTCTTATACTTAAAACCCTATTTTTTCTCTCTTATGAGAGACTTATATTGCATGAAATGTGTTTTGTGAAGTTTTTATACGTAAACTCTTGTTGTTCTTTTACGTGAAATCATGTTGCATATATGAAATGTGTTTTCCTAGAAATATATGATGTTAGCTTTTAACTATTGTATTTATAAAATCTGTGTGGCCATACTGTTGTACCTATTTGTTGTTAGCCGAGGGTAAAATTCTGGATATCCCTCAAGAGGCGTTATGCGTGCGCCATTGAGGAAGCTCATGTGGGGAAGATCGTGAGCCTAAGGGACAACGAATTTGGTGTGCTTGCACTAATTCTCTGAGTTCGGGCTAGGGTGGCATGGTTAGGGACCTCCTGAGAGGCGTTATGTGTGCGCCATTGAGAAAGCTCTCGTTGGAAGATGTTGACATGTTCACGAGCCACTTCGGAATTGTAACACCCCTTCTCCTAGAACTGCCAAAAAAGAGGTGCTACAGAAATAAAATAAAACTAGCTGATAAACTAAAATCTGATACCATAATGAATATCTCAACCAACTAAAATAAAACTCTGAGTCAACACAAACTGAAAACCATAAACTCTGTCTAAGGGAAAATCCCTCAACTGAAATGTAAACTAATACTAAACTGATAAACACTATAAACTAATAAACTCCTAGACATCTTTGGTCTTGAGTGGCTCCACATACACACACTACTGACCACTGCTGCTAGGCCCCACATCTGGTACTCCTCCGCTAGGACCAAGAATGGTGAGGAGTACAAGATGAACTGCAAAGCTCAGTAAGTAATAAGCTGGAAATAATAACTGAAGCTGAATAGAAGAATATCGATACTGATCAATTACTTACTGAACTTGTACTGAGTATAATCACTATCTGATTTCATTCACAAAATGTAATGCACATAAACTGTAAAATAAATATAGGTATGCAACTTTGGCTCATAGGCCCACATAACTGTAATACATACTTGACTGATCTGAATCCTGCGAACACAAAAACTGTAAGCACATACTGTGAGCAATATATCCCTAGCCCCCTGGTCGACATCAGGCGAGTAACTCATAACTGAGATATAATTGATACTGATGCTAGTGGGATCCCCGCGGACAAGCCGCTTGGCACGCATAATGCAATGCTCATATAAATGGTAACACACGATATGTAGTGCTCCATATAAGGTCGTGCTCAATGCTCATACAAATATGTATGCACATAATCTCACAAAATAATGCTGAACATGTCTAATAAATGCTAAACATGTAATCTGATCTTCAATATATTGGAATACAAAGATTTTGTAATTTTTGAGTATGGGCTTGGCATATTGGATTTGATCATATATTGGGATAAAAATTCAATATTTGAAGAGTTGAATATTTATATTAAATTTAAGACTTGCATTAAGAATTTACTGGAAGACATTTGGATGTCTCAGGAGAGAGTCATTCGAATGCAACGAAGGTCATTCGAATATAAGGCATAACACTGGAGATGTATTCGAATGGAATATGGGTCATTTAGATGCCATATGATACTATTTGGATGACAACTGAAGCATAAGGGAGCAATTCGAATGAAGCAGCAGCCCATTCGAATGAAAAAAATGGACTACACCAATATAATACCCCATATTTTTGTGAAGATGCCACGTATTTTAAGTGAGTTTAAAATATGAAAAATATGTTTAAATTGGCAACGAGTGACCGAATCAGTCGTAGGGAGTACCCTAGAGCTTAGATACCTAAGGTTAAAGGTATATTTTTGATGAGCATCTCGAGGCGAGATTTATGACGCTAAAAGAAATCAAATCAGAAATGGTTTTCGGTTAAGCTAAGTTGTAGCCTAAAAAGACCGAATGATGGTAAGGGACTTCCAAAAAATCATATATATTGAGTAATTTTGAGTTATTAATTTTGGAATTTTAAGTATCTCGATAAATTTGATGTTTGAGGGTGTAATTATAATTAGAAAATTATCCAAACGAAATAAGGATAAAATTAAGAGCTTATGTGGTAAAATATTGAAGTTGAGGACTTGAAATAAGGGCCAAACTGTTATTTGAAAGAAGTTTGGGGTTTTAGCTTGGATTTCAAAAGCTCAATTCATTCTAGTTTTGGATTTCAAAAGCCACTCAATTATGGCTTTGAGTCTTTGGAGTCCATGGCTAAGATTTTGACAAGTGGCATAATGTGATTGGTTGGAGAAATCTATAAAAAGGCACCATGGGTTGTTCTCAAATCATTCCAAGAAAGCTTGAGAGTTGAAGCACTCTAAGAGGAGGAGCTTTCCCTAGAGAGAGAGTAGGAAGTTCGGCAAGAAGGCGGGAAGGAATCGAAGGAGAAGCCGGGGAGAACGAGCCTCGTCGGAGTTGCGGGTCTTCGCCTGAGTTCGCCAAAATTAGTCAGTAAAAAAGTGAGGCAAGTCCATTTTTTTTTAATAATACTGTAGAGGGGGAAGAGAGGGTCGCGTAGGTTCAAACAGGGGTCGAATCGGAGTTAAAACGAGGGAGATATGGCCGAAATACGAAAATGAGGCATTGTTGTTCGGAATCTAGTGCTTGCGTGTGATTTACACGCGTCGAAAAATGGCTGCGCGTGAAGGCGCATGGCCGACCTTCTTGGGGCACGTGAGGGGTCTATTTTCTTCCAAATTTTCCAGTTATACCCCTACTTTAATACCCTTAACCCTATATAAAAATATTTGAGGTTAGGTTTACCAAAACGCATGTTTTCTGCAGAAACCTAGGCCGTTTGCTGTGAAATTATACCATCGAAGAGATAAACCAACAAGGTGAGACTCCTATACTCCAAATCCTATTTTTTATTCTCTTATGAGAGACTTCTATTGCATGAGATGTGTTTTGTGAAGTTCTTACACATAAACGCTTGTTATTCTCTTACGTGAAATCATGATGCATATATGAAATGTATTTTTCTGAAAATTATATGCTATTGGCTTTTTAACTGTTGCATTTATAAAATTCGTGTGGCCATACTATTGTACCTATTTGTTGTTGGCCAAGAGAAAAAGTCGGATATCCCCCGAGAGGCGTTATGCGTGCGCCATCGAGAAAGCTCTTGTGGGGAAGACTGTGAGCATAAGGAACAACGGATGTGGTGTTTACATGAGTGCTATGAAGTCGGGCCAAAGTGACATGGTAAGGGACCTCCCGAGAGGCGCTATGTGTGCGCCATTGAGAAAGCTCTCGTTGGAGGAGGCTAACGTGTTCACGAGGCACTTCGGAGTAGTTCTCCCTGTCTTCTCATACATTTTATACCTGATCATGCATCAATATAAACTGTTTTTTTTGGAGTTTCTCACTAGAAGATTCATCTTCTAATTGGACTATGTCCCTAGAATATTCAAATGTTCCAGGTTCGACGAGCGGCTCTAAGGGAAAGGAGGTAGCTGAAGAATAAGTTTAATTAACTGTTGTTGTATGTTTAGCATATTCTTGCTTATGTGCGAACCTATGGAATTTTGGATATGTTTAAGATGTTTAGTTATCATTTGCGAGAGATGATGTAATACATTTTGTAGACATCTTGAACAATTTTATGATAAATGAAGTATTATGGTTGTGAACCATATCAGGTTCGATCTAGCTTCCGCATTCAAGATTTTAACACATGTCTTAGCTATTTGATTATTGGGTTTGTTAAGTTGAGAAGGTGAAAATTAGGGTTTTTGGGATATTGTGTGATGTATGGCAGCTATTGCGATGTGAAAAATTTTCATATTCTCGAAATCCTAAGTTATAACACGCTCAAGAAAAATTGGGGTGTTACAGTTGGTATCAGAGCGAACCTAAGGAAAAGTTCGCATGTGGCTAGATGAGTAAAGCCACCGTAAGTTTTGGGAACTAGGTTAGGATCTTTGAAATATTTAGTGGCATACTCTTGTTGCTTATTCAAATTGAATTGTGCCATGCCATAATGATTTAATAGATCGCCTTGTCTTCTTGCCAGATGGTGAATACAAGAAGGAACAGGCGCGAGAGAGTTAATGGCGAATAATGCAACACCAACCCACACCCAGGAGGTGACATGGGAGGTCAAAGAGATGCACGAGCTGACCTTAGTGAAGGTCAGATTGATAGGATCGAGAGAATCCTAGAAGGCATGGTTGGGCGAATTTTGGAGTTGCAGCCCGAGCAAAAAAGAGTGGATTCCTTGGAGAGGTATCTACGACAAAATCTGCTAGTGTTTTGAGGAAAACCGGCAGATGACCCCGCAATCAGTGAATACTGGTTGGACCAGACCAAAAAGATCCTACAAAGATTGAGAATCTTGAATGAAGACAAGGTCGAGTGTGGGACCTATATGTTGGAAGAGGAAGCTACCCAATGGTGGAGGTCTATGCAGCGAGCGATACCTAACCGAATAGGATCTCAAGGGTCAGCAACAGATGTAGAATTGGGGGAGGCACCCCAGATGTCGTGGGAACGGTTTAAGGAACTGTTCAACGGGAAATTCTTTCCCACTTGCTGGAAGTTGGCTAGAGCTCAAGAGTTCATGAACTTACCCCAAGGGCCAAATATGTCTGTAGCCAAATACGAGGCTGAATTTTTGCGGTTTATCAAGTATATGCCGCTATACGGGATGGACGATGTGGAAAAGGGACGAAAATTCTTGCAAGGCTTGCGAATTGAATTTCAACAACTAATGAGCCTGGTCCATGTGGAGTCTTATGCAAACATAGTTTTTAAGGCTATGACCGCTGAGGAGAATATGACGCGGGTGGCAGAACTAAAGGCCACGACGGTTCAAGCTGGAGGACAATCAGAGAAATCCCACTCGACTTTGGGACCTCGGGATGGGAAGATCATGAAAAAGGGTAAGGTATGCTTTAAATGCAAGAAGAGGCACCCGGGCAAGAGGTGCGATAGCCAAAGCATTATTTGTTACACCTGTGGACAGCCCGGGCATACTTCTAGAAATTGCTCGAAAGGAATGGTCTAAGAAGGTAAAGCTATAGCAGCAACACCAGTGAGCGTGATATGCTACAATTGTAACCAGCACGGGCACATCTCGAGGAATTGTCTGAAGAAGAAAGAGCAGCCGCTAAAGATTGAAAAGGGAAAATGGACCAGACAAGGGCGAGTCTACAATTTGACCAAGGAGGACGTAGAGGCAAATCCTGCAGTTATCCAAGGTACTCTCTTCATTTTGGATACTCCTATGCATGCATTGATAGATCCAGGGTCTACTCATTCTTTTATATCACATGCTTTGGCTGGGAGTTTGAGAGTAGAAACCGAGTCTATGGGGTCTCTTATGGTGATTTTAACACCTATGGGAAAAAGTATGAAGTCCTCAGAAATGGTGAGGGGATGCGAAATTAGCCTGAGTAATGTTCGTTTCCAGGCTGATCTGATTCTGTTAGAAGTATATGACTTTGACGTAATCTTAGGGATGGATTTCTTGTCCAAGTACGATGCCAATATAGACTGTCGTAGGAAGATAATGACCATAAGAAAAACCGAGGGAGGGTGGGTCAAATTTCAGGGGCAAGGCAACCCTGAGATTGGAAAGATGATTTTAGCAATAAAGGCAACGAAGTTGCTGAGCTGAGGAGCTCATGGATTCATAGCTTATGCTCAGTTAGAAGAAAGAGAGGTATCGAAGCTCAATGAGGTGCGAGTGGTATGAGAATATGAGGACGTGTTTCCGAAAGAATTATCGGGACTACCTCCACCTCAGGAAATCGAGTTCTCAATTGAGTTAGTGCCAGGAAACCAGCCGATATCAATTCCGCCATACCGAATGGCTCCAGCGGAGATGAAAGAATTGAAGAGTCAATTACAGGAGTTGACTGATAAAGGGTTCATTAGGCCAAGCACGTCGCCATGGGGTGCACCAGTGCTATTGGTAAAGAAGAAAGACGGGAGTCTAAGGATGTGCATTGACTACCGTCAGCTAAATAAAGCTACTGTAAAGAACGAGTATCTGCTTCCAAGGATAGACGAGTTGTTTGATGAACTACAGGGAGCGAAGGTGTTCTCGAAAATTGATTTGAGATCTGGGTATTATCAGTTGAGAATTAAACTAGATGATGTTCCAAAGATAGCATTTCGGTCAAGGTATGGTCATTTTGAATATTTTGTAATGCCATTTGGATTAACTAACGCTCCATCAGCGTTTATGGATCTTATGAATAGAGTGTTCAAGCCCTACCTGGATCGGTTTGTGATCGTTTTCATAGATGATATATTGGTGTATTCTTCAAACGAGAGTGACCATGAGGAGCACTTGAGAATAGTGCTAGGAACCCTCAGGAAACACCAATTGTATGCCAAGTTCTCAAAGTGCGAGTTCTGGCTATCCCAAGTGGCGTTTCTTGGGCATGTGATCTCAACCGAAGGAATCTCAGTGGATCCAGCTAAGATTGAGGCTGTTCAAGGATGGAAGCAGCCGACGTGCGTGACCGAAGTACGAAGCTTTTTGGGATTGGCAGGCTACTATCGAAGATTCGTGGAAGGGTTTTCGAAGATAGCTGCACCTATGACGAAGTTCATAAGAAAGGAGGTAAAGTTCGAATGGACTGCAAAGTGCGAGGAAAGCTTTCAAGAGCTTAAGGACAGACTGACCTCAGTACCTGTGCTAGTATTGCCTAGTGGGCCCGATGGATATGTTGTGTACACTGATGCCTTGAAGGTTGGTTTGGGCTGTGTATTGATGCAGCATGGTTGAGTGATCGCATATGGATCACGTTGGTTGAAGAGGCACGAAGTGAACTACCCAACACATGACTTGGAGCTGGCAGCAGTGGTATATGCTCTGAAGCTATGGAGGCACTACCTATATGGAGAGACGTTCGATGTATTCACAGACCACAAAAGTCTAAGGTATGTGTTCTCGCAGAAAGAGTTGAACATGAGGCAGCGACGCTGGATGGAGTTCCTGAAGGACTACGACTGCACCATCTTGTATCACCCGGGGCGTGCCGATGTGGTAGCTGATGCTTTGAGTAGAACTGTGCCTACTATTATGGCCGGGTTGATGGACCAGGAATGGCTACTGATTGAGGCTTTTAGCCTGATGACGGTGAGTGTAGTGCCGAAGGGATCTTCTATCCTAGTAGCTGGCCTGGCGGTTTGACTGGATTTGGAGACCGAAATACGGGAGGCTAGTGGGAGTGATCGACGTATACGTCTATGGGTAGACGAGCAAGGCCAGCCTAAGAGTTCAGATTTTGAGATACGAAATGGCATTCTCAGGTTTCGGGGTAGAGTGTACGTGCCAAACCTTCGGGAGTTGAGGCAGAAAATTTTGGATGAAGCCCATAGAGCTAAGTATACCGTGCACCCAAGAGCCACGAAGATATATCGAGATCTTCGGGAAATCTATTGGTGGCCTGGGATGAAGGCCAGCGTGGCTAGGAGGGTGGCACAATGTGATATATGCGAAAGGGTAAAGATTGAGCACCAGAAACCTGCAGGGTTGATGAGACCTTTGGAAGTTCCTGAGTGGAAATGGGAACATATCACGATGATTTCGTGACAGGATTTCCAAAGAATCGAAGGGGCTATGATGCCATTTGGGTGGTGGTAGACAGGTTGACAAAGTCAGCGCATTTCCTGCCTACGAGGATGGATCAACCGGTACAAAAATTTGCAGAGCAATACGTAAAGGAAATCGTACGACTCCATGGTGCGCCGGTAAGTATAGTTTCAGATCGGGACCCGAGGTTCACCTCGAGGTTTTGGGAGAGTTTGCAGGAATGCATGGGGACTCAGCTAAAATTGAGTACAGCTTATCATCCCCAGACTGATGGGCAATCAGAGAGGATAATTCAAATGCTTGAAGATATGTTGAGATCCTGTGCCCTTGATTTTGGAGGAAATTGGGAGGAGCATCTGCCATTGGTAGAGTTCGGGTACAATAATAGTTACCACAGCAGCATCGAGATAGCTCCTTATGAGGCTTTGTATGGAAGAAAGTGTCGGTCGCCCATCTGTTGGACCGAAGTAGGGGAACGACAGATGTTAGGGCCCGAACTTGTGCAGTAGACTACCGATAAGATTTGAATAATCCAAGAGAGGATTCGAGCTGTGCAAAGCCGACAAAAATCTTATGCAGATCAAAGAAGAAGGGATCTAGAGTTCGAGGTATGGGATCTAGTGTATCTCAAGGTGTCACCCCAGCATTTAGTGACGCGTGGAAGCGGTAAAGGAAAGCTGAAGCCAAGGTATATAGGACCATATCCTATTGTGGAAAGAGTCAGACCTTTGGCCTATCGATTGGAGCTTCAACCTAGCTTGTCTGGGATTCATAATATGTTCCACGTCTCCCAACTTCGAAGGCATGTTCCAGATCCAACTCTCAGAGTTCGGGTGGAGACAATTGAGCTAATGAATGACATGACCTACCCGGAGTAATTTTAGATCGCCGAACTCAAGTGTTGCGAAATAAAGAGATACCATTAGTGAAGGTTTAGTGGAGAAAGCACTCGGATGACGAGACAACGTGGGAACTTGAGGAAACAATTAGGAAGAAATATCCTCATCTGTTCGAGGAAATGGAAATAAAATAGGGAATTTTTATATTTTCTTCCAAAAATTGTATTCCAGAATGCAATAATTATT
Source organism: Diospyros lotus (assembly GCF_014633365.1). Classification (NCBI taxonomy): domain Eukaryota; kingdom Viridiplantae; phylum Streptophyta; class Magnoliopsida; order Ericales; family Ebenaceae; genus Diospyros; species Diospyros lotus. Next base: position 18,512,802 of record NC_068345.1, read on the forward strand.
TAACCTTCAATAATGTTGAGTATGTTTCAAATTTCGAGGATGAAATTCTTTTAAGGAGGGGAGAATATAATACCCCATATTTTTGTGAAGATGCCACGTATTTTAAGTGAGTTTAAAATACCAAAAATATGTTTGAATTGGCAACGAGTGACCGAATCAGTCGTAGGGAGTACCCTATAGCTTAGATACTTAAGGTTAAAGGTATATTTTTTATGAGTGTCTCGAGGCGAGATTTATGACGCTGAAAGAAATCAAATCAGAAATGGTTTTCGGTTAAGCTAAGTTGTAGCCTAAAAAGACCGAATAATGGTAATGAGCTTCCGAAAAATCGTATATATTGAGTAATTTTGAGTTATTAATTTTTGGATTTTAAGTATCTCGATAAATTTGATGTTTGAGGGTGTAATTGTAATTAGAAAATTATCCAAACGAAATAAGGATAAAATTAAGAGCTTATGTGGTAAAATATTGAACTTAAGGACTTGAAATAAGGGTCAAAGTGTTATTTGAACGAAGTTTGTGATTTTGCTTGGATTTCAAAAGATCAATTCATTCTAGTTTTGGATTTCAAAAGCCACTCAATTATGGCTTTGAGTCTTTGGAGTCCATGGCTAAGATTTTGATAAGTGGCATAATGTGATTTGTTGGAGAAATCTATAAAAAGGCACCATGGGTTGTTCTCAAATCATTCAAAGTAAGCTTGAGAGTTGAAGCACTCTAAGAGGAGGAGCTTTCTCTAAAGAGAGAGTAGGAAGTTCGAAAAGAAGGCGGGAAGGAATCGAAGGAGAAGCCGGGGAGAACGAGCCTCATCGGAGTTGCGGGTCTTCGCCGGAGTTCGCCAAAATCAGTCAGCAAAAACGTGAGGTAAGTCCAATTTTTTTTGATAATCCTGTAGAGGGGGAAGAGAGGGCCGCGTAGGTTCAAACAGGGGTCGAATCGGAGTTAAAACAAGGGAGATATGGTCGAAATACGAAAATGAGGTGTTGCTGTTCGAAATCTGGTGCCTGCGCGTGAGTTACACGTGCCGAAAAATGGCTGCGCATGAAGGCGCATGGCCGACCTTCTTGAGGCGTGTGAGGGGTCTATTTTCTTCCAAATTTTCTAGTTATACCCCTACTTTAATACCCTTCAACCCTATATAAAAATATTTGAGGTTAGGTTTACCAAAACACATGTTTTCTGCAGAAACCTAGGCCGTTTGCTGTGAAATTACACCGTTGAAGAGATAAACCAACAAGGTGAGACTCCTATACTCCAAATCCTATTTTTTATTCTCTTATGAGAGACATCTATTACATGAGACATGTTTCGTGAAGTTCTTACACATAAATGCTTGTTATTCTCTTACATGAAATAATGATGCATATATGAAATGTATTTTTCTGAAAATTATATGCTATTGGCTTTTTAACTGTTGCATTTATAAAATTCATGTGGCCATACTATTGTACCTATTTGTTGTTGGCCAAGAGCAAAAGTCGGATATCCCCCGAGAGGCGCTATGCGTGCGCCATCGAAAAAGCTCTCGTGGGGAAGACCGTGAGCTTAAGGAACAACGGATGTGGTGCTTACATGAGTGCTATGAAGTCGGGCCAAAGTGACATGGTTAGGGACCTCCCGAGAGGCGCTATGCGTGCGCCATTGAGAAAGCTCTCGTTGGAGGAGGCTAACGTGTTCACGAGGCACTTCGGAGTAGTTCTCCTTGTCTTCTCATACATTTTATACTTGATCATGCATCGATATAAACTGTTTTTTTTTTAGTTTCTCACTAGAAGATTCATCTTTCAATTAGACTATGTCCCTGGAATATTCAAACGTTCCAGGTTCGACGAGCGGCTCTAAGGGAAAGGAGGTAGCTGAAGAATAAGTTTAATTTACTGTTGTTGTATGTTTAGCATATTCTTGCTTATGTGCGAACCTATGTAATTTTGGATATGTTTAAGATGTTCAGTTATCATTTGCGAGAGATGATGTAATACATTTTGTAGACGTCTTGAACAATTTTATGATAAATGAAGTATTATGGTTGTGAACCATATCAGGTTCGATCTAGCTTCCGCATTCAAGATTTTAACGCCTATCTTAGCTATTTGATTATTGGGTTTGTTAAGCTGAGAAGGTGAAAATTAGGGTTTTTGGGATATTGTGTGATGTATGGCAGCTATTGTGATGTGAAAAATTTTCATCTTCCAGAAATCCTAAGTTATAACACGCTCAAGAAAAATTGGGGTGTTACAACCAAGGTCATTCAAATGGTAGAAATTCATTCGAATGACAGGAACTCATTTGAATGATAGATGATATATGACAAAGGCTACTCGGATCTTTCAAGGACTCATTCGAATGAATTTGACAATTTTCCAACATTTGAACGGGCAGAATGCAACTCATTCGAATGCAATAGTACCACATTCAAATGAATGAATGGAATACTCACGGGTCATTCGAATGACAGAGAGACTCATTCAAATGCTAGATTATACAAAGCAACAGTTTACTCAAATCTTCAAGGACTCATTCGAATGACAAGAAAACTCATTCGAATGACAGACTCAAAACTTCAAAAACACATACGAATGATACGATAATGCTAAGAATTCATTCAAATGACAAAAAGGCTCATTCAAATGACTGAAAACTCATATGAAACGAAGCTTACAATAATATAGACTATATCTTGAATAAAAAACTTAACATTACTGCACCATTCCAAAAGAAATCTTGGGAGAACAATCCCAATTGATATAAAATAATATCAAGATGGATCAATCAATCGTTTATGAAAGAAAATGCTGTAAAAATTATGCATAGCTTATCATAACTCACTGGATAATTGATATAACTACGAATATACATATGCATGTAAACTGATAAAAATCTGGGAACAAGAACGAAGAGTCCTGTTTAATCTGAAAACATATGCTATCATGCTTCAAAGATCATATTTAAAAGAATCGCTAAAGACTCATGCAAATCTTCTTCATGCACTCATTGTTTTACGCATATATATATTTACGTATCTGTTGTCTGTTACATAAATCTGAGGACTCAATCAAAGAGACTTGAATGAATTGATAACGAATGCTAAATGAACTCCCGCAAGAAAGGATTACGGGGTGAAGAACTTGCCTTATGATCGATAGGATCGACGATTCGCTAAACCACTTCGCCTATGCAAACACTGATGTTGTTCTTGGCTCTCTGTTCTTCACAGAAATCTCCTCTAGTGGCATGAGAAGATTATAACTAATAGATTGAAAATATATAAGCATCACAAGCCCTAGAAATCATCTCTCAATCTCCTACTATGCTTTGGAGACTCTTAACTTCATCTCCCGTATGGACTCCCAATCATGAAATAACTTTAATTAGATAATCAAATTCTAATCACAAATTGCTAAATGACCTTCATGTCCTAGCATTTAATTTCCATAATTTAAAAAGAATCAAATGCTATTTAAATGTTATTCCCTCAATTAAAAATATTTTAAATTTCCATATAAAAATTAAATCGATAAATTCTTTTAACTCAAGAAATAACCAAAATAATTCTAAATAAATACTGGGCCCTCTAGCGGGTCGTTACAATTTCTCCCCTCCTTAAAAGAATTTGGTCCTCCAAATTTGGGCCTGGTTACTAGAACAACGAGGGGGTAAAGACACCTCATTTCTTATTCTAATTCCCACGTTACCTCTTCTAACGAGTGTCGCTACCATTGCACTTTCACAAGAGGAATTGATCGGTTCCTCAAAGTCTTTTCCTTCCGCTCTAAAATATTGGTAGGCATCTCTTCATAAGACACGTCTTCTCTAACTTCAAGATTCTGAAAATCAATTACATGCTGAGGATCTAGCACATACTTTCTCAACATCAAAACGAGGACTAAGCTTCCCTATTACGCCAAATCTTCTGACTCCTTTAATAGGCATGACTCTCAACCAAACATGGTCACCTAACTCAAAATCGAGGTCTCGTCGTTTATTTACATAACTTTTCTGTCTATCTTGGGTTGTCTTCATTCTTGCTTTGATAACTCGAATCTTTTCTGTCGTCTGTTCAACAATTTTAGGACCTAAGAAAGCCCTATCTCCAACTTCTTCCCCACATATCGGCGATTAACACGGTCACCCATATAAAGCCTCATACGGTGACATTCCAATATTTGAATGAAAACTATTATTGTAAGTAAATTCTACCAAAGGTAGATGCTCATCCCAACTACCTTGAAAATCTAGAACACAAGCTCTCAACATGTCCTCGAGAGTCTTGATAGTCCTCTCTGACTGACCATCTGTCTATGGATGAAATGTTGTGATGAACTTCAATTGAGATCCCAATGCATCGTGCAAAGCTCCCCAAAAGTGATAAGTAAAACGAGGATCTCGATCTGATACAATACTGGATGGAACACCGTGTAATTTCATGATCTTCTCAATATAAATTCTTGTAAATCTATTCAATGGATAAGTCTTCTTAATAGGAAGAAAATGGGCTAATTTAGTCAAACAGTCAACAATCACCCATATAGCATCATAGCCCCTAGTCGTCCTGGGTAAACTCATCACAAAATCCATAGCAACATTATCCCATTTCCACTCCGGAATAGGTAATGGAAGTAATAAACCTGCGGGTTTCTGATGTTCCACTTTAACTTGTTGGCATACTGAACACTGTGCAACATATTTAGCTACATCTTTCTTCATACCATTCCACCAATACTATCGCTTTAGGTCGTGGTACATCTTCACAACATCTGGATGAATAGTATATCGGGTCTTATGTGCTTCATTCAGAATCTCTAGCTTAAGATCTCTATCATCGGGTATACAAATACGTCCCTGAAACAAGAGTATACCATCACTCCATAGAGTATATCCTATTAGAGAAAATTTCTCGATATCTGCTAAAATCTATGCCAACTTCTCATCTTTCGATTGCTGTGCCTTAAGTAAATCCAATAGCTCGGGTTGTATTCTCATGTAGGCACAACTCACCACTGTTCTATCTTCTGGGGCTGAAATAGATAGAGCACTCAATTACTCCAATAACTTCCATTCTTGAACCATCATTCTAGCCATAGAAGATCCTCGCCGGCTCAAAGCATTGGCTACCACATTGGCCTTTCCTAGATGGTATAGAATCTCACAGTCGAAGTCTTTAAATAACTCGACCCAACGTCTCTGCCTCATGTTCAGTTCTTTCTCGGATAGAAGATAATGTAGGCTCTTATGATCTATATAAATTTCATCTTTCTCACCATATAAATAGTGTCGCCATATCTTCAATGCAAATACTACCGCTACCAACTCCAAATCATGAGTGGGATAATTCACCTCTCATTTCTTCAATTGTTTGGAAGCATAAGCATTAACTCAACCCTCTTGCATCAATACGCAACCCAAACTTGAATGGGATGCATCGCTATAAATGGAATATTTCTCTCCACTTCTTGGTATAGCTAACACTGGTGTAGTAGTAAACTTTTTCTTCAATTCTTGGAAGGCAAGTTCACACGTGTCATTCCATTCAAACTTCTCTCCTTTTCTTGTCAGCTTGGTCATAGGGGAAGATAAACGAGCAAATCCTTCGATGAATCACCTATAATAGCCTGCAAGACCTAGAAAACTACATATCTTTGTCACTGTCGTAGGTTTTGGCTAATCCATAACTACTTTAGTCTTATCTGGATCCACTGAAATACCATCTCCAGACACCACATGACCTAGAAATCCAATATGAGTGAGCCAAAACTCACACTTACTAAATTTGGCGTACAGTTGCTCTTCTCTAAGTCTCTGTAATATAAGAGTAAGATGCTCTGTATGCTCCTCCACATTAGGTGAGTGAACTAGAATATCGTCGATGAAGACAATAATGAATTGATCTAGGTACTCACGTAGAACTCGATTCATCAAATCCATGAAAACAATTGGGGTATTCGTCAACCCAAATGGCATCACCACGAACTCATAGTGTCCATAGCGAGTCCTGAAAGTGGTCTTCTACATATCATCATCTCTAACTCGTACCTGATGGTAACCTGATCTTAAGTCTAGCTTTGAGAATACCTTAGCTCCTCGCAACTAATATAATAAGTTATCCACTCGCGGTAAGGGATATTTATTCCTCATTGTCACTTGGTTTAATTAGCGATAATCGATACCTAATCTCAAAGATCCATCTTTCTTCCTCACGAACAATACTGGTGCGCCCCACGAGGATGAACTGGGTCGAATAAAACCCTTTTCTATTAATTCTTCTAACTGGGCCTTCAACTCTTTTAATTCATTGGGTGTCATTCGATATGGAGCCTTAGAAATAAGTTGTGTACCAGGAAATAATTCAATCGTAAACTCTGCCCCTCTCCGGGGAGGTAATCCTGGTAACTCATCAGGGAACACATCTGGGAAATCTCGTACTATTAGCACCTCAGATAACTTCCTCCTGCTTCCTTCGTCAGTGGTTACAAAAGCTAAGTAAGCTTCATATCCATCATGTATCAACTTCTCTACTTTCATCACTGAGATCATAGGAATCGTAGACATAGGCTTGACTCCTCTATAAATAAGAACCGACTGTTGAGGTAGTTCAAAGTCGATAATCTTTCGTCGACAATCAACTCTTGCATAATGTCGTGACAACCAATCCATACCAAGGATCAGATCAAAATCCTTAACATTGAGAATCACCAAGTCTCCTAATAACTTCTTATCATGCACCTCGATCTCACAATTCTCAAACATTTCTCTTGCCACCATAATCTTATCTCCTAGCGTAGACACAATCAAGTGATATGAAAAAACAAATCCGGGAATGGGGAACATAACATACTGTGCGCAATGCGATAAAAGAATGTGTAGAATCAGTATCAAATAATGCATGCACATCATGACAATATAAAGATAGAATATCTATGATAATACCATCGCCTTGTTCTGCATCCACTGTGGTGAGAGCATAAACCCTACCCTGCACCTGTCTCTCCAAGGGAGGTGGATGTTGTGCCACTAGTTGTGCTGGTATGGGTGCTCCTCCTAGCCCTCTAACTACGGGTGGCCTCTAATTCACCTGCTGGCCTCTATTCTGAGGCGGTTGTGTACACATGTTAGTTTTGTGTCCCTTCTGACCGCATTTGAAACAAGTTACCTCTGGTGCTAGGAGAGCTGCTTGATTCCTTGGACAATTATTCTTCTTATGCCCTTCTTGACCACACTTGAAACATACATTTTATCCCGCCATACACGGTCCTCCGTGCTTCTTTCCACACTGATTACACTGTGGTTTATTCGTTGCATTATTTCTTGGTCCGCTTGTCCACATCCGCTTCTTATTGTTGGATGAACCCTGAGATGTATTTACTCCCTTTTTGGCTGTTTGTGTCACTCTCCACTCATTACGATCTCGCTCAATAGTATATACCCGTTGGACTATCGTAGCATAATCCTCGCTCAGAGCTCCTCCAAAAGCATGACGAATATCAGAACGTAATCCTCTCTAAAATTTGGCGGCCTTCTTTACTTCAGTGGACACCAACTCTGGGGCATAACGAAACAAGGCTGTAAACTCTACCTCATATTGGGCCGCTGTCTTGATACCTTGCACCAACTCGATGAATTGGTATACCTTCTGCTCCTTGACCAATGATGGACAATAAGCATCATTGAACACTTGCTGAAACTCAATCCATGTGGGTTCTTGATTCCCAAACCTCTGGCGAGTAGTCTCTCACCATTTCTCAGCACCGCCTCTAAACAGGAATGTGCTAAGTCGCACCCGCCAGTCGTCTATACAACCAATAGATCAGAGATGCTTTTCTATTGATAGAATCCAATTCTCTGCCATTGCTGCATTTGTACCTCCATGAAATGTTGGTGGTCGGAAGGCCATGAAATCCTTTAGTAACTGACTGTAATGACCTGCTCTCACTTACGGGCGCTACCGATAAATAATCGACTGGATTACTCACCCAATGAACCACAACTGAAGGGTTGGACTATGTTTCAACAGGAAATGCCCTAGGTGGGAACTAGGCTTCGTCCTTCCCTTCGCTCCACTCAGGAATCGATCCCAACTCAAACAAGAAAACTCAGTGGATCGAGACTAGAAACCCGAGTGAGCTTCACCTCTCTTCATCTCGCCTCATAGCAAGCCAAAGGTGACCCAAGCACAAAGCTAGCATAACAAACACTTCGCTAAGTATTGGGGATTTATGAGAACTTACCTCGTTGATCTTTACTTGGTATAAACTTGGCTTCAACAATTAAAGCCACATATACATCAAATCATCTCACAATCGCCTATCACACCATGGTGATTACAACAATTAAATACATTTAACGCTCAACAACACATACATTTACTCACAAGGGTATACATACAAAACACTACATGGCTACGTACAATAGATAAATTAATACACAACTCGGGCAACACAACTAGTTGCCACAACAGCCTCCCGGCGTCATCCCTTCTTGCATCTGGACTTGCAACATCTACACATGAGGTAAAACCTCATGAGTCACAAAGACTCAGTAAGGGTGCAATGCATGTAAATATGAATATAACCATGTTTATGTATGCCAATGCATGCAAATGAGGCTAGGCCCACTCATCCTCACAACCCTCCAAGGTTTGAGGTATTAACCTATCAGCCCTCACAATACTAGTCCTCCATATGGCCACAGGTCCACTAGATCTCACATCACGCAAGTGTTAACCACTACATGCAAATGCAACATAAAAACATTATTAAACATATTTACCAACTTGTAGGGCCACCTTCACATGGGGCCATCCCTTACTTGGCTCGAAGCCTCATCCCTACCTCGGGCGAGAATGCCAGCCCGAACTCAGAGCTCTTCTAGGATCGCCACCTCCCAGACAAACCTAAAGGCAAACACACACAAACCTAACTCCATTAACATTCGGCATTAAATCAATGCCTTCAACTTTGCCACACTTCGCAAAACCACCTAACAGCAAATCAAACAAAACAACACCAACCACGACATAACCAGCCATCAACAACTTTCCAAACAACCCCGATATAGGGTTTAATCCAAAAAATAATTATTCTACATTAACTCGCTTAATGCAAATAATTTGGGAAGAAAATATTAATTTACCTCGACACTGCTGGAGAGAAATTCGAAAAATGCTCACACTGACGTTGCCTCCTGAGCTGCCATTTGCACCCAAAAACTTGTTTTCGAGCTTCCAACACGCTCCTCGGGCCCCAAATTAATTTCCAGAACTTTCCCCAATTTTTTTTAGAATTTTTGGCTATTTTTCCCTATTTTCTCCATTATTTCTTTATTTCCTTTTTCTTTTTATTTTCTTTTTTCCTTTTATTTCCTTCTCCTCCCACTGTTCATCATCTCCTACCCGCGTTTCTTCTTCCTTAAATCCTCTTCTTCCTCCACGACGCGCACAGCGCCTGCACACGCCGCGCTTGGCTCCACCGTTGTGGGCAGCCTCAACGTCGAACGCCTCCACGAGAGCCGCTGCTAGCCTCCCTCAAACCTCTTTCTACGCGAGCTCCTCCAGCCGATGCCCCTGTCATCGCTGCAACCAGCAGCCATAGCCGGCCACTAAAGCTTCCCAAGTCGCCGCTGGAGCTTCTTGAAGCTGCCGAGACCACCGCCATTCGATGTTCCAGCTTCGCCCGGCCTCTGTCGATGCTTCTTTCTTCTACAATGCGTCGGCCTCCCTCACGCAAAATGCTCCCATGGCCGACAGCACTGCTTTGGGTCATCATCGACTTCACTTCAGCAATGGCTGGCCACCAACTCAAGCATCGCTTCAACCTCTGCACGCCGCGACAGCCAGCGATCGCCTTTCTCGCTACTAGAAGCACAGCTGCCATGCCCGCCTCTGCTCGCCTCTAGCCAGTACACGGCCACCGCTGCTTGGCGCCGCAATTGGCCACATCAGGCCAGCCCTCGACCATCCATCTCTCGCAATCATCTCTCTCTGGCAATCTCTCGATCAGCTCCCTCTCGATCTCATCTCCCTCACAAGCTCTCTCTTTCAAGCTCCCTATTTCGGCCATTTTAAACTTACAGAGACTACACGTGAGGAAGCTTCAAGGAAGCTTCCTTCTCACACACGGCCATACATACTTATATATATATATATTACATATTAACCCCCAATTTCACATTAATTCCACTTAAGAAATTTTAATTACACTTGAGGATTTTCTATTATTGCTCTTGGACCCTCCCAAGACTTTAAATTATACCACCAAGCTACACCAATCTCGATTTATCAAAATTAATAACCGACCGCTACTCAGGAATATCGACCTCGTCCCTGTGATAGCATGCATATTTATGCTATATTTTGGCATTTCACCTCAGTCTTATTACGCCATTTGAAGTAATTTTTGCTGATCTTTCATGGTTTCTATTTTATTATACTTCAAATCATCCTTACACTATTTTCTATCTTACTTCTATGGATCCAAGCTTGCTCAACTTTAGGGAATATTGGATGGGCTAGAGAAGCAGCTGGAAAAGACTTGAAGTGGCTCATTTCGGACTTCACGAGGGTAGGTCGGCCTTGGGCAATTATGGGACTCATCAAAAGTGTTGGAAATGTATGCCCTAAAGACACGTTTTGTTTAATTTATGGTAATGATGTTTCTTTTAGTCAGTTTATGGCACATATATTATTTGCATTTAATTGTTGGAAAAGTGTCCATGCTATTAAGTAAGTGATTCATGTGATGGGTCGTTCTTCACAGTTAGGCATGAATCATGGGTACTTAATAAGCAAGAAAATATTACTCTTGATCTTTTGATAGAACTGGGCATTCTATCATGATAAGATCATTGTGCAATAGATCCTAATGGAGGATGGCTTGCCTTAGCCAGTAAATAGTCCATTTACTCTAATTGTACAAGCGCATTTGGAATGCGTAGAGTGGACCTGTGATAGAAGCTAATGACAAAGTACTAATTATCATGGAGCTAATCTATCACTGCTACTACGTGGACGAGTACTCTAATACTTGAGTATTAGTTGGTGGTCTAGTGAACCTAGAGCTATATTCTTAGATTCACTATAGGTGAGGTCTATCAAAGATCAATAACCTTTTGAGTTGGGAGTATGGTTTCTAATTAGCTAAGACAGACTAATACAAGATAGTTTATGTGATTCACCCCCTTGTGATTGTCCAAGAATAATCAAATAATCCAGGGCCCTGGGAACGTGACTTAAGAGTGTGTGCTTCTGGGTAGCTCCCAGTGATAAGCAAGTACATTCGAGTAGTCACGGATTATTGGACTAGTGATCTAAGGATGGTAGAAATCATTTAGAGAGGTGTTAGTACATTATTCTTTTCTAAATGATGGGTATTACGCAGAGGGGTATTTTCGTCATTACACTAGTAGGTCAAAGACATTGCATATGCAAAATTATTCGTGGGGTCAGTGTTACCATATGGTGATAGTTGGAACACTTAGAATGACAAAATATAGCTACTAGGTAGCAGGGATATTTTGGTCATTTTAGTAGCCGTGAATAATTTGTCTTTTGGTCCCCGGGGTAGCTCGATATAACTCATGTATTATTTAATACATTTGGCTTGTTGGGTGAATTACATTGAGAGAGAATTATGGGTTTTCCCTATATACATTCTCGATATAACTCATGTATTTTTTTTTACTCTTCTTCACCAAAAGAGAGGCCACGAGTTTGAGTCATACCTTTGGAAGATCAAGAGAACGTTCAAGTTCTGATGCGAAGGAGCCGAAGGATTGCAGGACAGCCGTCATCTCCACCACGAGAAGAAGCTCCCGCCCATCCTCCTCCTATCGCTTCATTCCGTCCGGTAATCCGAAGGAAAAGTAAGTTTCCTAGATTCTAATCAATACGAGGAAAGTTTTTATTTAAAAACGCTTCCGTTGCATGCTATGTATCCTCGTGATGATCCTTCAAAAAGGAGGTTGGGCTCACTTTCAATGAGCAGATTTGGGCTTCTCGATTTTGTTGTTTTGGGCTCACTTATCTCTCTTTTGTTTCTTCTCTTTTCTGTTGGGCTAGGCCCAACCCTAGCCTTCCTAGTTTTTTCCTTTCTTAGCTATGTATTTAAGGCCTCTTAGCACTTATTTCTAGGGGGAGATTGGGAGGAGAAAAGAGAGAAGATTCTGGCCGTTTTTTTTTGTTGTTAGCAATTTTCTGTTTTCTCCATTTTTGTCTTCATTTTTGTCTTCCTTACTGTAATGGAAGGCTAGAGCTATTGTAACCGATTGTGTATCTTGAACCCATGTGGAATCCGAGTCCTGGATGAGTTGCAAAAACCTAGTTTGTTGTTTGTTTCTTATTCATTTCCATTTGGTTTAGTTTGAGCAGATTTTTGAATGCATGGAGTTCATGGCAGGTTTGTGTGAATTTGCCTGGATTCATTTTCTGTTAAATGCTTAAGAGAATAGAATGTTGTAGCCAATTGGTATAACATCTCGGAAATGAATATAATGTGCTTGAATGGTTGTTCTTGCATAGCTCCGGATGGGTTGAATAGAGAGTGAATGGTTGCATTTTGTTTATAAGAGATTTCTGTATTCATTTTGTTATTCCAATCATTCTAATCCTTGGACGGTTGTTGGGGATGCTTTAAGTTTGATATCTGGAGATTAAAATATCTAACAAGCCAAGATTTATAGGTTGGACGAGGAAGATTTCACAGAGGGGACAAATACACAGCCGGTTGCATTTCATTTATTGATCTTCATCTATCATTGTTTTTCTGTTTTGTTACTTAGTTTTCTGTCAAAACCCCCCCCTTAAACAAACTGTTGTTTATACTGGTTCTCCTTGTTGGTAGAAGAAGGTGAGGCTCCTTGTGAGAGATGACCTAGGGTGCACTTTGCTGCAAACTAGAGAAGAGATATACATAGATATCTAATTCTGGAGTGGTTCGACAGCCGCTGGCCAGAAATTTGGCGCCGTTGCCGGGGATCGAAGGTGAGGAGAGCATTTTTTGGCCAAATTCCAACGTTTAGACCACTTTTTGGGCCATTTTGTGTTTCTTAGTGGCTAATTCTGTGTGATTTTTAGTGTCTTTAGGTCCCTCAATGTTTTTGTGTTGAAATTTTGTGAAAAAAATTGCATAAAAAAATCATCTCAGGGCTTCTTGTTTAACACGTTTTGTGTTTTTGTGTTTTGTGTTTTGTGTTTTGTGTTTTTATGTTTTGTGTTTTCTGTTTTTGGTGTGCATAAGCCATTTTGTGTGTTGTTTTTGTGCTGATCTTTAGTGTATGACCCGATCATCTAAGGGAAAATTAATTGATTTGGATCCTGAGATTGAAATAACCCTTAGAAAGCAAAGGGCAGAACTTAGATTCAGGGCTTCTACTGTTGTTGACTGTCATATACCATCTGAGCCTATTCTAGAACATATCAACACGGCAGATAATGGTAATGGAAATAATGATAATGGTAATGGTAATGGAAATAATGGTAATGGGCTTAATGGAAATAATGGCAACAATGGAAACCGTGGTCATTTAGATGGTAGAACCATTAGAGAGCTGGCTGTAACACCCGGTGTAACCGGTGTTAAGAAAACAGGAAATGAAGTAAGTAAACTTCCAAAATGCCCTTGAGGAAGTGATGATCCTTGAGATTGAGAATACCCATAAGAAGGGTATTTTGGTAATTTGGATAGGAAAATCCAATAAAAAGGGTATTTTGGCAAATTGGAAATAATTCCTATGTGGAATTAGGTGAGTAAGTGAATTAAATCCCAAATTTGTGTTTATGTGGAGATATGGGATTAATAATTCATGAAATGAGAATTTTGGTGATTTGGAGTGATTCCATAAAGGAAATTAATTATGGAAAATAGGGAAAATGGTGGATATTAATTTATTTGAGGAGAATAATTATATTTTCCCTAAGTTAGTGAATTAATGTGGTAATGCCACATGGATGACCAAGATCAAGAATTGGAAGCCAAGTTTGTGTCTTAGAGTGACACTTGGCATAATCTTGAAAATTTAAGAGAAATTATATATGTGGATTTATGAGTTGGAGAAGGAATTAATTAAATGCAAAAGAAATATTAAATGGTGATTTTATGGAGCCCGGTGAAAATTCTTGAATGGAAAAGAATTAAATAAAATGAGAAAATGGCGATTGGGCGCCTGAAGGAGATTTCCTTTATAGCCAATGAGATGTGGCTAAAGCCCAATTCTGCTAGTGAATCCTGGGATTCAGCGAAGGGAAGGACGAGCCTAGTTCCCACCTAGAGCGTTTCATCTTGAAATATGGTCCACCCTTCGCTACAGGCCAGGCAGGTGGACAATTCGGGCGATTGTTCACGAGTAACACCCGTAAGTGGGAGCGGGGCGTTACAGTTTGGTATCAGAGCATGGTTGGAACATCAAGTAGAAGATGCTTGGAGAAATGTGGTTGAAGGTTAATCGGAAGGCCTTGGAAGTAGAACCACAAATGACCGAGGACCCTAGGGGTTGGGTCGAGACATGGAGGACTGTAGTGATGCGAGTGGAATGCTCGGATATTCCTTCTATGGGAATAGGGAAAATATCATGTTTGAGATGATATGCCGTAAAAGATATATGGGTGGAGCAAAGAAGAGTCAAATGTCCAAGTGTGGGATTGGTATCGAGGACCCGAATGTAGAAATTTGGGGGTTCATGAAGCGTTTTAGGGATAAGATTTCCTTGTGAGTGAAGTGTTGAGGCTTGTGTGGGGACACGAAGCCGAATCATGACAAGAGTCATGAAAGGGCCTGGAGGGCTCGAGGTATATCTAATCCGTGAATGGGTTAGCGGAATATCCCTATGTTGGGGATATGGTTAAGCATGTGTAAGGGAATGGAGTTGTTCCCGTATGGGTGGTGTGTTAAGGATTGTGTGCTCGAATTAGGGTGAGCTAAGGCTGAGATTAGCTCGAAGCCCAAATAAAGAAGTCGTCAACAGGTTGTGTGACGAGCTCCGGGAAGGGAGTAAGCTAAGGTTGCTTGTAAAGAGGCTCTAGGCGGAGCGAGCATGTGAGGTATATGCCAGTCATGGTCAGAGTAGGCGTGACGTTGATGGCTTGCAAAAAGACTCCGAGGGGAGTCGGGAGTGTGTTATGCATAAGGGATGCATATGGTCTGAGGTGATCGTATGGTTATGGAGATCCTGGATGGGACGTGCCTAGGGTGTGAGTGGACCCTAGTGGGTTTCATGAAGAAACAATATTTATCCTAAGAAATGATAGATATGTGGCAAATGGACCCTAGCGGGTGCTTGTGTGAACTGGAAATCTCAAGCGAGTCAAGTTGGAATCCAAGGGAATCCAGAATTGGGATAAAGGAGTTGGGCATGTGTAGATATGCGCGTGGGAGCCATGGGATTAGGAGTCCTAATTATGAAAGGCCAAGTGACCGTTCATGTGAATGATGGATGAGGGGCCAATTAAAACTCTCATTGACGCTTAGGGTCAGGCGAGACGCCTAAGGTCGGGAGATGAGAGATGAATAGACCCTCATTATGATGCCTGGGGTCGAGATGACGCCTAAGGTTATGAGACCCTTGATGGGAGATGCGGAGGTCACCCAATGAAGGGTATGAACGGTGTGTGGCCGAGGGTAGTAAATAGTGGCAACAGGACATCCATGGGCTATGCGCGCACAAGACATGCCAACTTTGGATGCCAAGTGGGCAGGGGCATGATGAGCAATGTGAAAGCTCAAGAATTTTAGTTCCAAGTCAAGGAAGCCCGATCGAGGCGTGCGGAAGGCCAAGCCGGGCGTAGTGACTGAATTCATATGTGAGTGTGCATGGAGAGACGAGAGGTCTCAATTTACCTAGAGGGTAATGCAAGGCGCTCTATGGTTATGGGTGCAGGAGCTTGAGGTAAGCTCAGCGTGTCGGTTGTGGACTGAGAGATCATTGATAACCAAGCTTTTGGGATGAGCTAGGTGATGAAATAAATCATGATGGTTTGAGTTCATTGTCATGGAAAGTTGGAGCTTCCAAATGTTAAATGAGAGCCGTGAGATGTGATCTTGTGGGGTAAGATCATGAGGCCTCAAAAATGCGAAGTGGTCGGAGAGTCTCTTAGGTGAAAAGAGATATAGAGTCTTGAGGAGCGAGGCTTATGGTACGAGCTTGAGGTTATCAAGGCAAGGATAACCAAGCGAGATGGCTCGGGTAAGGTGGTGGCAGAACCATCGTAGCTCGAGAGGCTTTAAATAGCTTGGATGCTATGGGTGCAAAGCTCAGTGTGACGGATCTGATGCTATGACCGTGTGGCAGAGGACTAATGAGTTGGCTCTTGTTGAGGGCAAGTGGCCCGTGGGCTTGAGCGATTTAGTGAACTGCAGGTGACGGTCGAATGTCAGAGATCTGGAGCAGCACCTTAGGAATTTTGGTCAGGTGAGACCGAGAATCTCCTGTAAAGGATACGATATTTAGAGTAGTCCTAAGGAGGAATCGCGGAGTGCGTTAGGGATCTGATAGATTTGTTGTCGAGTAGGACGCTTGGTAAGAATAGTGACTGCGAGCGTGGCGAGGTAGTCATGCCGGGATTCGAAAATCAAAAGTGTGACTGGAAGGCTAAAAGTCACACTACGGGATGCGAAACAGATCAGAGTGAGACCTGAGCCATGCTGTAGGAAACTGTTGTTGGGCCAGTGTAAGGGACAACACGGTAATAATGATTAGGTGTTAACTCTCCGAAGCACAGGGCAATACGATGGGGAACCAGTGTTGGGCAAGTGTATGAGAGTGACACGTGATTGGGTGTTGACTCTCCGAAGCACAGGGTAATACGATGGGAAACCAGTGTTGGGCCAGTGTATGGGAGTGACACGACGATGGTGACCAGGTGTTGGTGCGCCTAAAGCACAGGGCAACACAGTGACTATGCAGATGGCCAAGGACTAAAGATCTATGAGATGTTTGAGAAAGAAACCCGGGGAAAGGAAACGGGTCTAGCCAAGGAATAACGCTACGGTTGATGCCTATCGTTAACGGGTCTAATGCTAGGGACCACTGGATGCAGACGATTAGTCCACAGGAGGGACTGCAGCCCTCTACGTGGAATAACACGTCTGTAGTGGAGACGATTAGACGCCGAAGACCTGGGGTATGCTGTAGGTTATGCCTAGGCCAGACTTAAAATTCCGTAAGGGTTGAAGTATGGTGGTAGTGCTTTGGTGTCAAAGCAGCAAGAAGGTTTGTGAATTGAGGGGGGTGATATCTTGTGGTGTGATAACAAGATGTGTGGTGATGCTCCTTATTAAAGGATGCTAACGCGGTGGTGGTTAATTTAATCGAAGTTGATCGGGTAAATCGAGATGATGAACCCTGCTAGACCTTGCGGTGATGCAAGAAGAAGGATCGATTGGTGGAGTCGGTAAATGGCTCGAGAATATTACGTAAGTGCCGTGGAGGGAAGGACTTACGAGTTGGAAGCTAACCATAAGTTGGGATTATTGAAGCGCGTGAAGGCTTCGAATAAAGGGATCTCTAACCCAGTGAAGTGAGTTGTGGTAGGCTGAACATGTAGCTAAGGCACGGTTTGAAATCTGTGAAAGTGCGCAATTGCACAGACTGGTGTCAGTTCGGGTCGTGTCGATGTGAAATGAGGAAGTGTCCTCATTTGGAACTGGAAGGTTTCCAGTTGACGACACATGGTCAGTTACCAGGTGGTAGCACTTGATGGCAATGATTGGGAGGGTGAGGCTCGAGGACTATGAGGTAAGGTCTTGTTGGTTGCCGTGTATGCAACATAAAGGTTCAGCGGTTCCTGGTGGTTAGACTAGGTGAATTTTGAGAAAGAGATCCGAGGTGACAAAGGATGGTTGGACAGGGCAGAATTGTGTTGCTTAAAGGAATGTTGCTCCGTAATAAGGACTATAAGTGGTAGTGTTAAAATGTGACCTGGGTAGAACTTGAGATGTTCTCCCAAGAAAAGTTGCGCATGAGGTAATAGTGTGGGAGGAACTTCTTAAAGCGCTACAACTTCATCAAGAAAGATCACCCGGGGAAAAGCTAGTGAAATGGCGAGTGCCTGAGTAGGAAGGTGAGTCCTATGGCACCAAGTGGAAGCGTGAATTCCACAGGAGTAGCTGGGGTGATTTCCAGTGGGTGTAGTTTATATCGAAGAAGTAGTCGATGGTTGCAAGAGTAGTGCCTAGAGGAAGGTTGTGTTGGTTGTGAGCCGGGCGGTCCGGCTAGAACTAATCAAGTTGGTTAGATGGAAGTTGTGGCGAATTTAAGATGTCGCCAATGGGTAAAGAAAGCTCGAAGAAAGAGCTTATGGGACGAGATTGGTTTCTAGTAGTAGTGTTGAGGTGATGAAATCACCTAATGGCTGTGAGTGATGCAGCTAAAGGGATGCCTTAGTGTGTGGGCAATCGATGAGAGTTAACCTCGTGTCTAAGGTTAACGGTTGTGAAAGGAAATCGGCTAGTGAAGCTGTTGTGGTGTTAGAGCCATGTGGTTGCTCACCGAGAGGTGTGAGTTAGCTGTAGCAAAGTATATAAGAAATCCGGGAGAAGCCAAAGTCTCTCAGGGATTTAGCTAGGTGCTAGATGTATAAAAGGTAATGTGAAGAAGGCGACCTAAGTGTAGGGTCGTGCTGGTTGTGGTGACCAATGAGATTCAAAGAGCAGCAAGTCTTTTGTGATGGCATGGTGGTGTCGTCGTCGCGATTAGGGAAAAGAAGTTGTTAGGAAGGTCAAAGGTAACCATCGTGCATGGTAAGACCTTGAAGCTGAGTGCGAATGGCCATGAAGGCTGGTATCGATGAATTTTGAAATACAACGATCGTGAGGGAGAAAATTCGTTGCTGTCATGGTGATGTCCTTGCTGAGGAGGACAAAAGGAAACCATTATGAATGGTTGAAATCAGTGGCGGATTGAAAATGAACCTGATTTAGGAAAGCTGGAAGTGTCATACCTCAAGAGTAAGAGGCTCTATTGAGAAATGGTGAGGTTTGTAAGTCCCAATGAAATTGAAGCTGGGTGAGTGAATTTGGCTAAAGACCGCTACAAGAGTGGGGATGTAACCATGATAGCTTGTTGTGGTGTGGACCTAAGGCACGAGTCATCCTACAGGTGCGATGCATAAGTGATTGTGCAGATGGTAACAAGCCATTCACTTGTGCCACGCACCGTGGGTGATGACAAGGGCCGATTAACGGTCCTGCGACCTAAAGCGCAATGATAGGATCCTGGACTCGTGGTAGGGTAAATAGCTAAGGTAAGGCCTAACATGGGGACATAATTGTAAAAGTTGAATTGGGTAAGGTATTGAAGAGGGGTTGCTCAGTGAAGAGTTCCATTGTATGGGTAAGAGACCCCTACTAGCATGTGATATCGGCTAGTAAGTACCTTGTGTGCTTAAATGCCAAGAACTCCTGGTTGGGAGAAAGATGTGGCCCGAGCATGGTTAAGCTCGAGGTGAGATTATAATGGTGCGTGCATCGCCAAGCTCGAGTTGGACTCGGGTAATGCACATATGGTTGAACTGTGTAATTACCTGGCATGGTGTTAGGTAAGTTGATTTTGCGTAATCATATCGAAAACGAGGGTCGGCTGGTCAAGATAGAAGACCATGTATGAAATGGTCGAAGTTGGCAAGGTGGGCCAAATAGGTGCTTCCCATGTAGTGCTAGCACTATAGGTTGATCGGTAATGAGAGGTTGACATGAGGATCAACTTAGGCTATGCGTGCGTGTGATAATGGCAGTATGCCATGATGAATGGGTGTCAGAGTGTCTTGTGGGCACTGATAGCATGCATATTTATACCATATTTTGGCATTTCACCTCAGTCTTATTAGGCCATTTGAAGTAATTTTTGCTGATATTTCATTGTTTCTATTTTATTATGCTTCAAATCATCCTTACACTATTTTCTATCTTACTTCTATGGATCCAGGCTTTAGGGAATGTTGGATGGACTAGAGAAGTGGCTCAACTAAAGGAGCTTGGGCTCACTTTCAAGGAGCACACTTGGGCTTCTCAATTTTGCTGTTTTTGGGCTCACTCATTTTCTGTTGGGCTAGGCCCAACCCTAGCCTCCCTAGCCTTTCCTTTCTTAGCCATGTATTTAAGGCCTCTTAGCATTAATTTCCAGGGGATTTTTGAGAGAAGAGAGAGAGGATTCTGGCCGTTTTTGTTTGTTAGCATTTTTCTGTTTCCTCCATCTTTTGTTCTCACTTTGTTTTTCCTTGCTGTAATGATAGGCTAGAGCATTTGTAACCGGTGTGTATCTTGAATCCATATGGAATCTGAGTCCCGGATGAGCTACAAAAACATGGTTTGTTTGTTTTAATCTTTTTCATTTCCATTTGGTTTAGTTTGAGCAGATTTGTGAATGCATGGAGTTCATGGCAGGTTTGTGTGAATTTGCATGGTTTCATTTTCTGTTAAATGCTTAAGAGAACAGAATGTTATAGCCGGTTGGTATAACATCTCGGAAATGAACATTATGTGCTTGAACAGTTGTTCTTGCATAGGTCCGGATAGGTTGAATAGAGAGTGGATGGTTGCATTTTGTTTATAAGAGGTTTCTTTATTCATTTTGTTGTTCCAATCCTTCTAATCCTTGGACGGTTGTTGGGGATGCTTTAAGTTTGATATCCAGAGATTAAAACACCTAACAAGCTAAGATTTATAGAGTGGACGAGGAAGATTTCATATAGGGGACAAATACACAGCCGGTTGCATTCCTTTTATTGATTTTCATCCATCATTGTCTTTCTGTTTTGATAATTAGTTTTCTGTCAAAAAACCCCCCCCCAAACAAACTGTTGGTTATGTTGGTTCTTCTTGTTCGTAGAAGAAAGTGAGGCTCCTTGTGAGAGATGACCTAGGGTACACTTTGCTGCAAACTAGAGAAGAGATGCAAACATAGATCTCTAATTCTGGAGTGGTTCGACAGTCGGTCAGGCACTAAAAGAGACATTGCGGTGGATGATCAGTGCTAAAACGTTGCTGGTTGGACCAGCGTAAAATCGTGGCCATGTGATTTGGCAGTGTGAAACGTTGCCGTGTGTGATCGGCGTAAAACCGTGGTAGACTGATCAGTGAAGCAATGTTAGTGAGAGTTGTTTGATTGATGGAAAATGGGAAGTGGACAGCAAAGTGATGCTTCGCGGTAGAGAAAATCCATCTGTAGATGGATAGCGTTGCAATAAGCGATACCAGCGACCAAAGGTGCGGCTTGGCGGGAGGCCAAAGCGGTATTCGATCGGTGAATGTCCTCGAGAGTCGGAGGATCAAAAGCCTAAAGCAAAGCCTTGAGGTAGGTGTAACCCGAGGTAAATGTGAGAAATGAATAGGCTATGAGGTTCTCGAGCACGAGAATTTGCCATGTAGCCCGAGAATGCGATTATCTTGGGCAGGAGATTATGGTAAGGTGAATTTCGAGGACGAAATTCTTTTAAGGAAGGTGGAATGTAACACCCGGTGTAACCGGTGTTAAGAGAACAGGAAATGAAGTAAGTAAAC
This sequence comes from Diospyros lotus, assembly GCF_014633365.1. NCBI lineage: Eukaryota > Viridiplantae > Streptophyta > Magnoliopsida > Ericales > Ebenaceae > Diospyros > Diospyros lotus. The sequence continues at coordinate 18,534,281 of NC_068345.1, forward strand.
TTCCAAAATGCCCTTGAGGAAGTGATGATCCTTGAGATTGAGAATGGCCATAAGAAGGGTATTTTGGTAATTTGGATAGGAAAATCCAATAAAAAGGGTATTTTGGCAAATTGGAAATAATTCCTATGTGAAATTAGGTGAGTAAGTGAATTAAATCCCAAATTTGTGTTTATGTGGAGATATGGGATTAATAATTCATGAAATGAGAATTTTGGTGATTTGGAGTGATTCCATAAAGGAAATTAATTATGGAAAATAGGGAAAATGGTGGATATTAATTTATTTGAGGAGAATAATTATATTTTCCCTAAGTTAGTGAATTAATGTGGTAATGCCACATGGATGACCAAGATCAAGAATTGGAAGCCAAGTTTGTGTCTTAGAGTGACACTTGGCATAATCTTGAAAATTTAAGAGAAATTATATATGTGGATTTATGAGTTGGAGAAGGAATTAATTAAATGCAAAAGAAATATTAAATGGTGATTTTATGGAGCCCGGTGAAAATTCTTGAATGGAAAAGAATTAAATAAAATGAGAAAATGGCGATTGGGCGCCTGAAGGAGATTTCCTTTATAGCCAATGCGATGTGGCTAAAGCCCAATTCTGCTAGTGAATCCTGGGATTCAGCGAAGGGAAGGACGAGCCTAGTTCCCACCTAGAGCGTTTCATCTTGAAATATGGTCCACCCTTCGCTACAGGCCGGGAAGGTGGACAATTTGGGCGATTGTTCACGAGTAACACCCATAAGTGGGAGCGGGGCGTTACACTGGCTGCACCTGATGTGCATTATCAGCCCCTATGTATTCAATACCCCCAACTAGATGCCAACTTTGAACTAAAATCTGGACTGATCCATTTGTTGCCCAAGTTTCATGGTCTTACAGGAGAGGATCCGCACAAGCATCTGAAAGAATTTCATGTTGTTTGCTCAACCATGCGGCCACAAGGAGTAGATGAAGAGCAAATCAAGCTGAGAGCCTTCCCATTCTCACTTGATGGATCAGCTAAGGACTGGTTGTATTACCTGCCACCAGCTGCTATTACCAGTTGGGATGGATTGAAAAGGATCTTCCTGGAAAAATTCTTCCCAGCCTCCAGAACAGCATCAATAAGGAAGGAAATTTATGGTATAAGGCAGCAAGGTGGAGAAACATTGCATGAGTACTGGGAGAGATTCAAGAAGCTCTGCTCAAGCTATCCTCACCATCAGACAAGTGACCAACTCCTAGTTCAATATTTCTATGAAGGTCTAATCCCCATGGACAGGTACTTGGTAGATGCTGCAAGTGGAGGAGCCTTGGCAGAGAAGACCCCAGCAGCTGCATAAGAGCTGATATCAAAGATGGCACAAAATGCCCAGTAGTTTGGCACCAGAATTAACACTCCTACAAAAGCCATCAATGAAGTCAATGTGGCTGCCACTATAGACCAGCAGAGGATAGAAAACAAGCTTGAGGAATTAGCTTCCATGGTCAGGCAGTTGGAATTAGAGAGAAAGCAACCCCAGCAGCAGCTTTGTGGCATTTGCTCCTTGCCATCCCATACAACAGACCAATGCCCACAGTTGCAAGAAAATAATGAGACCTGTGCAGGCATCTTCCCTGGTAGACCATTCCAGCACCAGCAGCACAGCCAACCACAACCTCCAAACAGATATGATCCATTTTCCCCCACCTACAATCCAGGTTTGAGAGACCATTCGAACCTCAGATATGGCGGCCCTTCCAATCAACATATGTAGCAGCAGCCATACCAGAATCAACCATTTCAGCAGAGGTTCCATCCTCCAAGTTCCAGCAACCATGCCCCACCAAGGTCGAACCAAGCCATGCAACAAGCACCACCATTACCCAAGTCAGAACCTAGCTTGGATGATCTTGTCAAGCAACTAGCAGCCAACACACTCCAATTCCAACAGAGAACAGAGACTACAATTTAGAATTTGGAGACCCAAATAGGCCAGCTAGCCACAAACATCAATGAGCTAAGGAGTCAAGGTTCGGGGCAGCTTCCTTCACAACCAGTTGCCAATCCGAGGGGTAATGTTAGTGCCATCATGCTTCGAAGTGGGAAAGAAGTGATCATCCCAACCCCTCCACCATCATCAAACATGAAGAAGCATGTAGAGGAGCAGCATGTCGAGGAGCAGCATGTCGAAGGTAGCATTGAGCAGTAACCCTCCTCAGTTCAAGAAGCCAAGCAGCCAAACTCCAGCTATCAAGAACAAGGAGAGTCTTCCAACAACCAGCCCCTGCCATTCCCACATCGAGCAACACAAAACAAGAAAAGAGCAGAGGCCGAATTAGATAGAGAGATTCTGGAGACATTCCAGAAAGTGGAAGTCAACATACCCCTCCTTGAAGCCATCAGACAGATCCCCAAGTATGCAAAATTTCTCAAAGATTTGTGTACTCACAAGAGGAAGCTTAAGGGGAATGAGAAGATCAACCTTGGGAGGAATGTTTCAGCTCTCATACAACCTGCCATGCCAAGGAAGTGCAAAGATCCAGGGACATTTTCCATTCCTTGTACTATAGGAGACATGCAATTTAGTAATGCTTTGCTAGATTTAGGTGCATCCATTAATGTCATGCCTAACTTTATCTATGCTTCATTGCAGTGTGGTCCTTTGAAGCCAACAGGAGTGGTTGTCCAGCTAGCCAACAGAAGCACAGCCTACCTGTAACGCCCCGCTCCCACTTACGGGTGTTACTCGTGAACAATCGCCCGAATTGTCCACCTGCCCAGCCTATAGCGAAGGGTGGACCATATTTCAAGATGAAACGCTCTAGGTGGGAACTAGGCTCATCCTTCCCTTCGCTGAATCCCAAGATTCACTAGCAGAATTGGGCTTTAGCCACATCGCATTGGCTATAAAGGAAATCTCCTTCAGGCGCCCAATCGCCATTATCTCATTTTATTTAATTCTTTTCCATTCAAGAATTTTCACCGGGCTCCATAAAATCACCATTTAAAAATCAATCCATTGATTGATTACCAAATTTGGAGGGAAAACTCATGTTTTCAATTTTCCAAATTTTCAGCATTTTCTCTTAAAATGCCCGAAAAATCCCTTTATTTTTGAAATTTCCTCCGGGGCCCAAAATCAATAAAGAAATGCCCCAATTTCTCCCAAAATTCCAATTTTTTTAAAAAAATTGGCCGGCGGGGCCCGCTGGCACGCCCGGGGCCCGCGCGGGGCCCCGCTGGGCACTGGCCGCGCGGGCTGGCCGCGCCCGCGCTGGCACGGCCGCCCGCGCGCGGCCGCCTGCCCGCACGCAGGCCGCAGGCTGCTGATTTCCAGCAGCCTCCAGCTACTGCTTCCCTCCTTTTCTCTTCTTTTTTTTTTCTTTTCTTTGGGCTATAAAACCCCAAATTTTCCAGAAATTCCACTCCAAAAAAATGCATTGAAAATTTCCACATTTCCAATTTCCAAGCCTATCTTTACAACAAAAATTCTTTTCTCCAAACTCATAATTTATTCCAAATAAATTACATTCATGGTTCTAGGCCTTCACAAGCCCTTGCAAACCCTTAACATACATCACATGAAGCACTTACCAACAATAGGCTTCCCTAAGCCATTAAACCACAAATTAAACACCACAAACCTAGGCTTCTCAAGCCATAACCTTAGCTTTACAACAAAAATAAATAAACACCATGAGCTTCCACCCACAAGCTTGCCACTTTTTCTTCTCTCTTTTGACATAAGAACAACCTACAAGGGGAGGATAAAACCTCATGAGCTCAAAAGCTCAGTAAGGGTGCATATGCAAAGTAAATACAAGCATAACAAGTCTATGTAATGCAAATGCATGCAAGCATGGTTAGGTCATTCCATCCTCACAACCCAACATGGTTTGAGGCATCAACCTACCATTTCTTTCCCACCCCCATGCCATAGGTCTCATGAACAAATAAAGCATGCAAAGAGATACATAAAAGTCTATGCAACCTACTTACAATGCAATGCAAGGCCACCTCCACATGGGGCCATCCCTTACCTTAACAATCTTCTCTTTGAAGCTTTAATTCTTCTTCTCAAGAGAGCTTCCCTCTTCATTTGCTCCCATCTAAAATGGTATTTCAACAAGCCACTAAGTTTTTGCATACAAGCATACCAAAAATGAAGAGAAGAAAGCATACTTACTTGATTTCTTCATTATCTTCTCTCTTTCTCCACTCTTCCCTCCATGGAAGACTTCTTTCTCTTTCTTTCTTTCCTTCCTTGTTCATTTCTACAAATGGCCAAAAGGGAGACAAGTCTCCCACACTTGCCTTTTTATACTATCCTTTCCCATTTTCAAGAATGGATCTCCACCATCCATTCAAAGCACAATCCATGTGCTTAAGGAGAATTAAATCTCCACCACTCATTTCAAATAAACAAGTTTCCTCTCTTGGAGAAAACACAATCCATGCTCTTCATCTTGATTAACCTCATCCATTGGATCATTTGGCCTTTTCAAGATTTAATCTCCACCATTTAAAGAAAACACACTTTAAGGAGTTGGCAATCCATGCCAATCTCAAGCTTTCATCCACCACCATTGGATCACAATGCATTTAAAAGATTAATCCCAACCATTGGATCATTTGGACATTTCTTTTTGTTTCTCATTTACTTTAATGAGACAATTATATGCCATTTTCAAGACTTAATCCAAGCCATTGGATATATTTCACCCTTTTTTAAGACTTGATCCTAACCCTTGGATCACTTGGAGATTTCTATTTATTTCTTATTTAAATAAATTCTCCCATTTTCACTCATAAATGAGTGACTAATTTCCATTTCTTTCCCATTTAAATTAATGGGACTAATTTCACATCCATCACACTTGAGAGACATAATTCCTTTCTTTCCCATTTTAATTAATGGGACTAATTTCCAACATCACATTTGAGAGACATAAATACTTTCTTATTGATTTAAATAACTCTCATATTTTCCAAGGCATTAATGGTGACCATTTACCATTTTCTTTTGGATTTTCTTTAATCCATATAATCATGCCTCTTATTAAATGCTTGAAAGACCATTTAATATTTCTTTTGCATTTAATTAATTCCTTCTCCAACTCATAAATCCACATATATAATTTCTCTTAAATTTTCAAGATTATGCCAAGTGTCACTCTAAGACACAAACTTGGCTTCCAATTCTTGATTTTGGTCATCCATGTGGCATTACCACATTAATTCAATAACTTAGGGAAAATATAATTATTCTCCTCAAATAAATTAATATCCACCATTTTCCCTATTTTCCATAATTAATTTCCTTTATGTAATCACTCCAAATCACCAAAATTCTCATTTCATGAATTATTAGTCCCATATCTCCACATAAACACAAATTTGGGATTTAATTCACTTACTCATCTAATTCCACATAGGAATTATTTCCAATTTGCCAAAATACCCTTTTTATTGGATTTTCCTATCCAAATTACCAAAATACCCTTCTCATGGGCATTCTCAATCTCAAGGATCATCACTTCCTCAAGGGAATTTTGGAAGTTTACTTACTTCATTTCCTGTTCTCTTAACACCGGTTACACCGGGTGTTACACTACCCATCTGGAGTCTTGGAGGATGTCCTGGTTAAGGTTAAGGATTGCATCTTCCCTGTTGATTTTTATGTTTTAAATATGGAAGATGATAACACACATGAGCATGCACCTCTCATCCTAGGTAGACCATTTTTAAAAACTGCACGGACTATCATAAATGTGCATGAGGGTACACTTTCCATGGAATTTGCTGGTGGTAGCACCATTCATTTTAACATACTTGATGCCATGAAATGTCCCCCTGAAGATCATTCCACTTTGCAAGTTAACTTGATTCAATTGTTGGTTGATGAAGCATGCACTAAGTCTTATGACTTGATTGATGCATTCCCCACTATTCATGACCTTCTAGATTCCTTCATCTGTCCTGATTGTAGTAATGAGAGTGATCCATGTGATGCATGTTCTGAGATTGCTGCATTTCTAGATAATCATGATTCTGAAGTTGAAAATGAGCATGCACATTCTGATCTTCATGGCTCCCCCATAGAGGATATTGTTTCTACTAACCTTGTTACCCTTGAGATAAAGGCAAGCAGGTTAGCCCCCTCTTTGCAGTAGCCACCCACCATTCAATGCAAGCCTTTGCCTCAGCACCTCAAGTATGCATTCTTGGAGAAAGATGAGAAGCTGCCAATCATCATTGCAAATAACTTGCAGCCTGACCAAGAGAGAAAGTTGTTGGACGTGCTGAAAAAGAATAAGAAAGCAATTGGGTGGACTTTAGCGGACATAACTGGAATCAGCCCATCTGTTTGCATGCACCGTATCTTGTTGGAGGAAGGAGCAAAACCAGCAAGGCAGCCTCAAAGAAGACTTAACCCAACCATTCTTGATGTGGTAAAACAGGAGGTAAGTAAATTACTTGCAGCCGGTATTATTTACCCCATTTCTGATAGCAAATGGGTGAGTCCCGTGCAGGTTGTTCCAAAAAAGACGGGCATCACGGTGGTCCCAAATGAGCAGAATGAGCTTATCCCCATGAGAGTGCAGAACAGCTGGAGAGTCTGCATTGATTATAGAAAGCTGAACCAAGCAACCAGAAAGGATCATTTTCCCCTCCCATTCATTGATCAGATGTTGGAGAGGTTGGCTGGTAAGTCACACTATTGTTTCCTTGACGATTTTTCTAGATACTTTCAGATTTGCATAGCCCTAGAGGATCAAGAGAAGACCACCTTCACCTGCCCCTTTGGCACATTCGCTTATAGAAGAATGCCTTTCGGTCTATGTAATGCACCAGGTACCTTTCAGCGATGCATGGTAAGTATATTTTCAGATTTTCTAGAGCATTGCATGGAAGTGTTCATGGATGATTTTTCAGTTTATGACACTTCTTTTGATGATTGCTTGGTTAGCTTGGGTAGAGTCCTAGAGAGATGCATTGAAAAGAACCTTGTTTTAAATTTTGAAAAATGTCATTTCATGGTAGAACAAGGCATTGTTTTAGGGCATGTTCTGTCTAAGAAGGGTATAGAAGTGGATCGGTCTAAGGTTGATGTTATTGCTTCATTGCCTTACCCCACCTCTGTGAGGGAGGTGCGTTCTTTCCTTGGCCATGCAGGATTTTACAGGAGGTTCATCAAGGATTTCAGCAAGATTGCACTTCCACTGTCCCACCTTCTTTAGAAAGAAGTGACCTTCCACTTTGATGAGCAGTGCAAGCGGGCATTTGAGGAACTGAAGAGTCGATTGATTTCTCCACCCATCATATAGCCACCCGACTGGGAGTCGCCCTTTGAGTTGATGTGCGACGCCTCCAACTTTGCAGTGGGTGTCGTCCTTTCACAGTGTGTGGAGAAGAAGTCACATGTCATTGCCTATGCCTTGCGCACCTTGGATGCTGCTTAAGCAAACTACACCACGACTGAGAAGGAGCTTTTAGCTATTGTGTTTGCTTTAGATAAATTTCGCTCCTATCTTCTGGGTTCTAATGTTGTAGTGTTTTCTGACCATGCAGCCTTGAAATACCTATTGAAGAAGCCCGATGCTAAGCCCAGGTTGATACGGTGGATGCTCCTACTTCAGGAGTTCAATGTTGAGATAAAAGATAAGAGTGGGGCCGAGAACCTAGTAGCTGATCATTTGAGCAGGGTCCCTCCTTCTTCAGATTCCACAGTCATGGACTCCCAGCCTATCAGGGATGATTTCCCAGATGAGTTATTATACCACATTCACGGTGTTGAGCCCTGGTATGCTGATTTGGTAAATTATTTAGATGCTTCTGAATTACCTGCATATTTTAAGAAGGAACAGCTAAATAAATTTAAGAGCAGGCTCGGTATTATGTGTGGGATGATCCCTATCTGTGGCGCATGTGTAGTGACCAGGTCATCAAGAGATGTGTGCCTAACCATGAGTTTGCATCTGTCTTAAATTTTTGTCACACACTTGCATGTGGTGGTCACTTTGGTCCCTAACGTACAGCTAGGAAAGTCCTAGATTCTGGATTATATTGGCCTTCACTCTTTAAGGATTCATATGAGTTTTGTAAGAATTGCGCACGTTGCCAACACACAGGTACTATATCACGTAGGAATGAAATGCCTCAACAACCCTTATTGTTTTGTGAAATCTTTGATGTTTGGGGTATTGACTTTATGGGTCCATTTCCTGTGTCATTTGGTTATGTGTACATTCTGTTAGCTGTGGATTATGTTTCTAAGTGGGTGGAAGTTAAAGCCAGCAGGACTGATGATGCTTCTGTGGTCGCAGATTTTGTTCGTTCTCACATCTTTTGCAAGTTTGGCATGCCCAGGGCCATCATCAGCGACCAAGGATCCCACTTTTGCAATAGAAAGATGGACACCCTACTTCGTAAGTATGGGGTAATACACAAAGTGGCGACTCCTTATCATCCATAGACTAATGGGCATGCTGAAGTCTCAAATAGGGAGATCAAGCAGATTTTGGAGAAGACTGTCCAGCCCAATAGGAAAGACTGGAGCAAGAGATTAGAAGATGCACTATGGGCCTACCGCACTGCCTACAAAACCCCCATCGGCATGTCCCCCTACAAGTTGGTTTTTGGAAAAGCGTGTCACTTGCCGGTGGAAGTGGAGCATAAGGCATATTGGGCAGTGAAGCAATGCAATATGGACATCAGTCAAGCGGGGTCCCAAAGAAAGCTCCAACTTCAAGAGCTTGAGGAGATTAGGATGGACGCATATGAGAACTCACGCATCTACAAGGAGAAGACCAAGGCTGTGCATGATAGGCTTATTGTGAGGAAGACATTCGAAGTTGGCCAGAAAGTTCTGCTATACAATTCCCGTCTCAAGTTGATGCCCGGTAAGTTACGTTCCCGTTGGACTGGTCCTTTCACAGTTATTCATGTTTTTCCCTTTGGTGCAGTTGCAATCAAGGACGAGTCCAATGCCAAGCAATTCACAGTGAACGGGCAGCGGCTTAAGCCATTCTATGAGAGCTTTCAAGAGCATATTATGGAGGAGCTGCATCTCCTCAACGCCACCCCCATTTGATACATCAGGCTATTTTCTCTCTCCCTAATATTTTACATTTACTTGTCCTATTCTTGATTGGAATTGCATGTTTACATTGAGGTCAATGTAAAGTCTAAGTGTGTGTGTGTGAGGGGGGGGGGGGGGCAGCATTCTTATTTTAGCAGCATTTTCTTTATCTTTCATATTTCTTTTTCCTTGGGTCTAGTTGAGTCTGTTTTGCGTGGAAATGCAAGTTAAGCAATTAAGTCTAAAAGAACCCAGCATGATTAGAACTTCAATCTTATCTTCCTTGATTTCAAGTGACTTGGCAATGAGTTTGATTTGATAGATTGATTGGGTAGTCTACAGCCGTGAGGATTTTGAGCCTACTTTTTTTCTTGTGTGTGCATTCGCCTATCATGATCTCCACTCTAGAACTTGTTTTGATTCTTGGTTGAGGCTATATTTGTTCATGCATGACTCAAACATGATTAAGGCATTCTTTCTTGTCCCTATTTGGCCATTTTGTTATTCAAAAAAAAAAAAAAAAAAATCAATCAATCCCTTTCGCTTGCCACTTAGAGCCATCATTCTTACCCTTCATTTTCATACACCTTTTTGGACCTTCCAACCTTAGGAAGAGGAATATATATTAAGTGCATTCTAGAGAGAGAGATTGAACTCATCAAGCAAGTCATAAGGCCAAAGGCCATTTGCATCCATGAAAAAGAAAAGCAAGCAAAGGATAAAATGGTGAGAAGGAGCGTAAAACGCACTCACCTCTTTCAAAAAAAAAAAAATTGATGAGAAAAAGAAGAAAGCAAAGTTGAGACAGAGCGTAAAACGCACTCAACCGAATAAAGATGCAATGTTTTTCATAATGCTTGGAAATTCTATCTCTTGATCTTGGAGTTGCATGAAGTGTTTTCTCGACCTAAGGCATGTTTTCCTTCATTGTTGTCTTTTCATTTCTTTCTTCCTCACATTACAACCCTGAATAAGTCCTTTTGATTTGTGGCATGCATGTGACATGGATAGTGGAGATTGAGAAGATAAACAAGCTTATGGTAGTGGAATTGTGATTGGGTGAATTTGAGCGAAACAGTCACCATCACCTCTTGAGAGATTTTTGAGCATACACTTGTCCTGTGAGAGGCTTCTACTTTTGATTTGTCTTATTGAATGAATTGCCATGTCACTTGTTTTCTTGGAAGTAGAGGAAAGATGATCTTTGAATGATGAATTCTCGAAGACTTACCTTGCATCTGATTTGTGTTTTCCCACATTTTTATTCTTGAGTCATAGAGTCTAGTGTTTTGCCCAGGAGTGCAAAAGTCTAAGTATGGGGGAATTGATAGCATGCATATTTATGCTATATTTTGGCATTTCACCTCAGTCTTATTACGCCATTTGAAGTAATTTTTGCTGATCTTTCATGGTTTCTATTTTATTATACTTCAAATCATCCTTACACTACTCTCTATCTTACTTCTATGGATCCAAGCTTGCTCAACTTTAGGGAATATTGGATGGGCTAGAGAAGCAGCTGGAAAAGACTTGAAGTGGCTCATTTCGAACTTCACGAGGGTAGGCTGGCCTTGGGCAATTGTGGGACTCATCAAAAGGAGGTTGGGCTCACTTTCAAGGAGCAGATTTGGGCTTCTCGATTTTGTTGTTTTGGGCTCACTTATCTCTCTTTTGTTTCTTCTCTTTTCTGTTGGGCTAGGCCCAACCCTAGCCTTCCTAGTTTTTTCCTTTCTTAGCCATGTATTTAAGGCCTCTTAGCACTTATTTCTAGGGGGAGATTGGGAGGAGAAAAGAGAGAAGATTCTGGCTATTTTTCTTGTTGTTAGCAATTTTCTGCTTTCTCCATTTTTGTCTTCATTTTTGTCTTCCTTGCTGTAATGGAAGGCTAGAGCTATTGTAACCGGTTGTGTATCTTGAACCCATGTGGAATCCGAGTCCCGAATGAGTTGCAAAAACCTGGTTTGTTGTTTGTTTCTTATTCATTTCCATTTGGTTTAGTTTGAGCAGATTTTTGAATGCATGGAGTTCATGGCAGGTTTGTGTGAATTTGCCTGGATTCATTTTCTGTTAAATGCTTAAGAGAACAGAATGTTGTAGCCGATTGGTATAACATCTCGGAAATGAATATAATGTGCTTGAATGGTTGTTCTTGCATAGCTCCGGATGGGTTGAATAGAGAGTGAATGGTTGCATTTTGTTTATAAGAGATTTCTGTATTCATTTTGTTATTCCAATCATTCTAATCCTTGGACGGTTGTTGGGGATGCTTTAAGTTTGATATCTGGAGATTAAAATATCTAACAAGCCAAGATTTATAGGTTGGACGAGGAAGATTTCACAGAGGGGACAAATACACAGCCAGTTGCATTTCATTTATCGATCTTCATCTATCATTGTTTTTCTGTTTTGTTAATTAGTTTTCTATCAAAACCCCCCCTTAAACAAACTGTTGTTTATACTGGTTCTCCTTGTTGGTAGAAGAAGGTGAGGCTCCTTGTGAGAGATGACCTAGGGTGCACTTTGCTGCAAACTAGAGAAGAGATACACATAGATATCTAATTTTGGAGTGGTTCGACAGCCGCTGGCCACCCTGCACCTGCACGGGACCTTTATTCGACCCGAAAACACTTAAAGGTTGCCTTACTCAAAAAATCGAACCACCCTTAGGGTCCCCTCAGCTTCCAGGAGGTCCCCTCTGACTATTCAGTATTGGCACCCACTCGGGATTATACAGAATTTATTCCAAAAATTTTTCCCGATCGGACCGCTTCCAGCGTCACTATCCTCATCTTGAGATTCTCATTAATCTCTTGCCATCTGCCCTGGACATCCAAGTCCCGAGGCACTCCCTACCATCAATTCGGTAATTTTATTAATTAATTTCTCGAAAATGACCCTTGGGCTTCCCGGACCACCCGAGGTCCTTTCAAAATAATCAAAAATTATTTATTCTCAATACCATGTAATACTGGGTATTACACTGACTCCCGGTATCTATCTCCACAGTTGGAGCTCTTGGGGTAGTTGGCGAATCGCCTCCACTACCTCCTACTTCTTGTGATACTTACGGTTGCCTCACCTAATTAGTAACTAGGGTATCAACCACCCTCATCAAGCCTGCTAACATACCTCGCATCTCAATCACCTCCTGCCGTAAGTCACTGTCAAACTCCCCGAGTGAGTCAAGCGTAGATACTAGAATAAAAGTAGCCTGACTGCGAGTGTGGGGTCGTCCACGTCTATTACACATCTTCCTGCATCACCACTTAGGGTTAGAATTGTAACACCCCAATTCCCGGGGCGATACGTAACGTAAGATTCCGGGGATATATTTTTTTTCCAACAAATCAATGGAAACCAAACTCAAAATCGTTCCCCGAAGATCCCGTTACACCTTCTCAATATATCAACTATGAATCATCAATAAACTAAGACAGGTTCATCAACTCAAATACGGAAGCTAGATCAAAACCTTAACAAGTCATAACCAAAACCACTTTATCCATAATATAAAGTTGAACCAACGCTTATAAGACATCCTCAAAATAAACAACATTATTGAAAGAGACATATTACAAGTTATCAACTAATCACCGTCACTCCTCGACAATTCCTTTTCCTTTCGCACCGCTGCCTTCACCTGGAACGTTTGAATATTCCAAGGACATAGTCCAAATTAGATGATGAATCATCTAAGTGAGAGTTCAAAATCACATTTTTCATGAATGAATGCAAGACATGAAATAAACCAATACACCCGGTAAGCCCTAGCCTAAGAGAATCCCACGCGCTTAACTCTACCATGGGAAAAAAGCAATCTCTCTAAAAGCTATGCCACCATACTGACACAACACGATTCTAGCTTAAGAGAGGCAAGCTAATGCATCTCTCCAGATCGCGCTTCCATTCTAAGCATCTGGGAACCACCATACAATCCCAACTCCAAAATTTCACATGGACCACCTAGTCATCCTAGTGCAACTTCCCTGGCCAAATGGCCTGGCACGAAAACCAAGGCAGCTATCCTAATATGCACACCAGCATCAGATACCCCTATTATTCTGTCACGCCCTTGGAGAATTATAGCTACACTATCCAGACGACATCCTAAGCTGACATCCCACATGAACAACACAGTATGGACCACCTAGCTATCCTAGTGTAACTTCCCTGACCAAACGGTCTGGCATGAAAACCAAGGCAACTATCTTGACATGCACACCAACATCAGATACTCCTATTATTCTGTCACGCCCTTAAAGAATTATGGCTACACTATCCAGACAGCATCTTATGCTGACATTCCATACGAACACACAAAACGCAAGACAATGCCACATTTCACAATTCAATGCGTTATATAAACAACATTTTATAAAATGCAATGCACAAATTCAAAACATTTAGGGACAAACCTCCCTCACAAAACCAACTGTCACAAGTTAAACTGTTTGCATGCATAAAACCATTTTGCATGAAATCTCCACGTGTTTAGATAGAACACGCACAATAAATCAAGTTTTGGGGGTGAACACTCACCTCGATGTATTCGGATCGTCTCGATCATCGTGCACAACCTCGTTTTGCATGCCAAATCACAAACACTTGAATTTATTCTCAACCTTAAGCTAATATATTCCCTAAACACCATATTTAATTAAGGAAGCATCAAAATCCATTTTCCTCAATTTTTCTATAATTTCCTCTATTTACTCCCATTTCCCACCTCGGTAATTCCAAAACAATTATTTCCTCAACTATTTTCCAAAATATTTCAACACAATAAATCCTAAAATAATTAAAGAAAAATTCTGGAAGAAAGAATACCGAAATTGCCCCTGTCAAGCTCCTTGACACGCTCAGCGCGTGGGTGCGAGTGAAGGCTGGCACGTGCAGCCACGTGCCACTGTCTTCTTCCTTTTTTCGGCCACCGGCAATTGCTCCGATGGCCAAAACAAAGGTACCCCCTTGAAGCCCCAAGAAAGTTGATCACAATGGTACAACTTCCAGGCCGAAAGACCACCGGAAAGGCCACTGGAATGGCAGTTGCAAGTCTGGCAAGGCGGATCGCCTCAAATTCTTGGCCGAGCTTCAAATGACCTTCAAATGTACTCCGAAACGCTTCAAAATGCTCCCAATCTCTTCTCCTCGATGCAAGGATCAAAAGCCCCTTAACAAATCACTCAAAAACATATAAAATCGCTGTCAATTTGTGCTTCAAAACTTGAAACCCTCGGCCTCTATTTATACCCAAAAATCGATCACCTCACAGCCAATCAACGGCCAAAGCTTGGTCCCCAAGCCTCCTACCGCCGGATAGCACCTCCCCCAAGCCACCCTCGGCCATCCCATCATCGGATTCGGCCTTCACGTGCGTGGATTTGCGGCGGTCGAATTCTGGTTGCTGTGTGTTCACATTGCAACTTCTGTTAATTACATTTTGACCCCATGCTTTCATCTGATGACTTTTCTGCCCTTACCATGATAACCCTGATCTTTCCAACACCATCACTAAGGCCCATAAGTTTAGCACTCCTCATTTGATCCTCGAAACTTTTGAAAAATTACCGTTTTGACCTCTCTTGGGCAAATTTAGAAAATTGCACTTAGGCCCGACTAGTCGATTTGACCTTAAATCCATTTGTTTTAACTCGAAACCACTTAAGGGTTGTTTTATATATATAAAATCTAAGTCCTCAAAACATTCCATTGACTTTTCGGATGATCCCTACATCGATTCGATTTTCTCAGCCCGATCGACAGCTGTACCGAAAACTGTTCCCGATCCAATTTCTTTCATTACCAAAAATCATAACTTGTATTACTCATTCATACTATATCATTTTCCTTCATTATCCAGGGTCCGGGGTACTCCCTTCGTTTAATTCGGTCGTTTAAAGCTGCGTTAGTGTACCCTATAGTCTCATTTTTTCAAAAATTCCATTTATGCTCTTCATTAAATGCCATTCATAACTTCAAGAAAATTCTGGGGTATTACAAGAATATTGTTAATTGGGAAACTTATCTATCTGACGGACACAAGTCCTAACTCTACCCAACATCCTATGTGTGTACTGAAGACCCTTCAAAACACTGCTCTATACTAATACTGTAACACCCCTTCTCCTAGAATTGCCCGAGAAGAGGTGCTACGGAAATAAAATAAAACTAGCTAATAAACTGAAATCTGATAACATAATGAATATCTCAACCAACTGAAATAAAACTCTAAGTCAACACTGATAGAATAGAAGTGTTATGGCACACACCAAAAGGGGGGTTGAATTGGATAGTTTAACAAAACTTTATTGAACTTGAAAAACTTTTTTATACAAATTAAGGTTTTAGTGATTTAAAAACGTAAAGCATATAAAATGACAAATATAAGTTTGCAAGGATAAATAAGTGAACAAAGTGAGGAATAATGAAATGCTTGGAAAGATAAATAGATCAAAGAATGCAAACACAAAAGAACACAAGGATTTATAGTGGTTCGGCTTAACCAAAGCCTAATCCACTACCTTAGCGCCTCACTAAGGATTTTGCAAATAATCCACTAAAACCTCCTATCACTTCAGATAGGCCCCTAGCACCAAGCTAGGAAATACAACCTCTTGCTTTCAAGCAAGCCCTCTAGCAATACAAGCTAGGAAAAACAAGAAAGATACAAAAGAGAGTTTCTAAGAGTATATCCTCTTTGTTACAATGACTCTCAATAAATATACAAGGCTTGAATCAAATGAAACAAATTTAATACAAAGCCTTTTGAGAGAAAAGTTGAAGCACAAATGTAAATCGAGAAGTATGAAATAATCCTTAAGCTCACTTCACTTCATTCCCATCCATTAGCCTCTTCTTGGTCATTAATGAGTTGTATATATAGGCATCCCAGAAGATTGAAAAGGAAACTAGCCGTTGTGCTTTCTGCGAAAGTAAGTTAGTCGGCAGATGAAAATGGTTAGTTGACAGAATCAAGCAAAAATAACAACCTTAGTCGATAGAGAAAATAGGTTGGTTGACCAAGTCATAAAAACAACAAGGCATTTAGTCGACCAAAACAAAAATAGGCATGGCAGTTAGTCGACCAAGGCTAACCTTCTGTCGACCAACTTGAAGAGTTAGTCGACCAAGTCATAACATATACACTGTTAGTCGACCAATCTTATAGCTTAGTTGACCAAGTCAGAAACAAACACACTATTAGTAAATCGATCCTATAACTTAGTCGACCAAGACAATATGGTAGTCGACCAAGAAAAGGTATGATGATACAAACATATTTAAGTAAATGTCCTTATTTTCCTTAATTTATATTTTATCTTCTATTTACTTTAATACATAAATGTAAATAACAAAGTACCCCTCATTTGGATTCAATAAAAATATCAAAAAAATCAAAATCCACAAGAATAAGAAAGTAGAATTTGGGTATTAGTACAAACTTATAATTTTAAAATTTTACCACCTCCAAGATATATACTTTCTATTTCTTGAAAAATTCGTTAAAAATTATTTTATCACTAATGAATGTTAGCTATTGAATTACCGAGAGTTAGTTTTCTAAAAAGAAAACATTTTCATATATGTCTCCTTATAAGGTGCTAACTTTCAAACTTAGAAAAATATGACTTTGAAATCTCGATACTTAACTAATATACAAAAAGTACAACAACAAACACAAAATGAAAAGTATAAACTCTATCTAAGGGAAAATCCCTCAACTGAAATGTAAAATAATACTAAACTGACAAACACTATAAACTAATAAACTCCCAGACATCTTTGGTCTTGAGCGGCTCCCCGTACACACATTACTGACCACTACTGTTAGGCCCCACATCTAGTACTCCCCCGCTAGGACCTGGAATGGTGGAGAGTACAAGGTGAGCTACAAAGCTCAGCAAGTAATAAGCTGGAAAGAATAACTGAAGCTGAATAAAAGAATATCGATATTGATCAATTACTTACTGAACTTGTACTGAGTATAATTACTATCTAATTTCATTCACAAAATGTAATGCACAAAAACTGTAAAATAAATGCAGGTATGCAACTTTGGCTCATAGGCCCACACAACTGTAATACATACCTGACTGATCTGAATCCTGCAAACACAAAAACTGTAAGCATATACTGTGGGCAATATGCCCCTAGCCCCCTGGTCGACATCAAACGAGCAATTCATAACTGAGATATAATTGATACTAATACTAGTGGGATCCCCGCGGACAAGCCGCCTAGCACGCATAATGCAATGCTCATATAAATGCTAGCACACGATATGTAGTGCTCCATATAAGGTCGTGTTCAATGCTCATACAAATATATATGCACATAATCTCACAAAATAATGCTAAACATGTAATCTGATCTTCAATATATTGGAATACAAAGATTTTGTAATTTCTGAGTATGGGCATGGCATATTGGATTTTATCATATATTGGGATAAAAATTCAATATTTGAAGAATTGAATATTTATATTAAATTTAAGACTTGCATTAAGAATTTACTGGAAGACATTCGGATGTCTTAGGAGAGAGTCATTCGAACGCAAGGAAGGTCATTCGAAGATAAGGCATAACACTGGAGATGTATTCGAATGGAATATGGGTCATTCAGATGCCATATGATACTATTCGGATCATAGCTGAAGCATAAGGGAGCAATTTGAATGAAGCAGCAGCCCATTTGAATGAAAAAAATAGACTACACCAAGGTCATTCGAATGGCAAAAACTCATTCGAATGACAGAAATTCATTCGAATGACAGGAACTCATTCGAATGATAGATGATATATAACAAAGGCTAGTCAGATCTTTCAAGGACTCATTCAAATGACTCACAAATTCATTCGAATGAATTTGACAATTTTCCAACATTTGAACGGGAAGAATGCAACTCATTTGAATGCAATAGTACCCCATTCAAATGAATGAATGGAATACTCACGGGTCATTCGAATGACAGAGAGACTCATTCGAATGCTAGACTATACAAAGCAACAGCTTACTCAAATCCTCAAGGACTCATTCGAATGACAGACTCAAAACTTCAAAAACACATATGAATGATATGATAACGCTAAGAACTCATTCGAATGACTGAAAACTCATATGAAACGAAGCTTACAATAACAAAGACTATATCTTGAATCAAAAACTTAACATTACTACACCATTCCAAAAGAAATCTTGGGAGAACAATCCCAATTGATATAGAATAATATCAAGATGGACTAATCAATCATTTATGAAAGAAAACACTATAAAAATTATGCATAGGTTATCATAACTCACTGGATAATTGATATAACTACGAATATACATATGCATGTAAACTGATAAAAATCTAGGAACAAGAACGAAGAGTCATGTTTAATCTCAAAACATAAGCTATCATGCTTCAAAGATCATATTTAAAAGAATCACTAAAAACTCATGCAATCTTCTGCATGCACTCATCATTCTACGCATATATATATATTTACGTATATGTTGTCTGTTACGTAAATCTGAGGACTCAATCAAAGAGACTTGAATGAATTGATAACGAATGCTAAATGAACTCCCACAAGAAAGGATTAGGGGGTGAAGAACTTGTCTTATGATCGATCGGATCGACGATTCGCTAAACCACTTCGCCTATGCAAACACTGATGTTGTTTTTGGCTCTCTGTTCTTCACAGAAATCTCCTCTAGCGGCGTGAGAAGATTATGACTAATAGACTGAATATATATAAGCATCACAAGCCCTAGAAATCATCTCTCAATCTCCTACTATGCTTTGGAGACTCTTAACTTCATCTCCCGTGTGGACTCCCAATCATGAAATAACTTTAATTAGATAATTAAATTCTAATCACAAATTGTTAAATGACCTTCATGTCCTAGTATTTAATTTCCACAATTTAAAAAGAATCAAATGCTATTTAAATGCTATTCCCTCAATTAAAAATATTCTAAATTGCCATATTAAAATTAAATCGACAAATTCCTTTAACTCAAGAAATAACTAAAATAATTCTAAATAAATACTAGGACTTCTAAAGGGTCATTACAGGAATAGTCCTCATTGTTTCTTCATATGTTTTATATCTATTCATGCATGTATATAAAATTTTTTGGAGTTCTCACTAGAAAGTTCATCTTCTAATTAGACTATGTCCTTGGAATATTCAAACGTTCTAGGTTTGACAAGCGACTCTAAAGGAAAAATGATGGCTGAAGGATAAGCTCGTTTTGCTGTTTGTAGCATGTTTTAGCATAACTTTAACTCTGTATGAGAAATTTAGTTGATGAGAACCTTAGTATGTTTTGGTTATGTTTGAGGCATTCGGTTATCACTTTTAAGAGATGATATCCATGTAATATCTTTTGTAGACATCTTGAACGATTTCTTATATGATAAATAAAGCGTGATGGTTATGAACAATATCAGGTTCGATCTAGCTTCTGTATTCGTAATTATATCACCTATCTTAGCTATTTGTTTATTAGGCTTGTTAGGCTAAGAAGGTGAAATTGGAATTTTTGGGAATTGTATGTCGTATTTTGATAGTTATGGTGTGAAAAAGAAAATAATTCCTAAAATCCTAAGTTATAACATGCCCAAAAAATTTGGGGTGTTATAGGGAAGCCACTCCCGACTCTCATTCTCGGTCCTCTCCTCGTCGAGAAGGTGGGCCGAGATCACTGTCACTAAGGAAGAATCCCCATGTTGTGCCCAAAAGAAATGAAAACTAGCGAATGGAGGATAGGGCTAGGAGCCCACAAATACAGAGGTACTATGAAACCATGGCCAGTACACCAACGGAGGGAAGACAAGATAACCAAACAGCAACAAGTATATGGGATGACATGAAAAAGGTAGTCAAAGAAGTACTTGAATGAAGGAAACTAATCCCGTCTATAAATGAGCAATAACGTAGAAAATGTCCCTTTATTGTAGAAATATTGGAGAAGCCATTGCCTAGGAAATTCAAGATACCCCAGATCAACTCCTATTCCGGCAAGAATGATCCTTATGATCACATTCAAAACTACAAATCGTTAAAGATATTGCACGGATGGGACGATGACATAATGTGCCGGGCCTTATCCCTAACTTTGTTAGGGCACTCCCGAACATGGTTCAATAGTTTACCTAAGGCCTTTATTTCTTCATTAGGGTAGCTTAGAACAGAATTTGTTAAAGCCTTTATGATTAATAGTTGAAGTAAAAAAGGCGCCACATACTTGCTTAGTATTCAGCAGGGGAATAAAAAAACTCTGAAAGTAAAGCAAGATCGCTACGGGGTAAGCAGCGTAGTTCAAAATTTTGAACCTTACCCCGATCCCGGCGATTGGATCAACGTCGAAATCAAACAATCACATACATAATAAAGTAAATCTAACCTTTAGATTTTTAAGTCGTTTGTGGATTCAAGCCGTCCAAGTGTCCGGCCTCTAACTTGTGATACGCGGCGCGCGTCCATTGGCGAGGAGAGCGGAATGGGAGTGCTAACTCCTTCTCCTAGCAAGGCTTATGAATGGACGGAAAAATAATTGATTTTCAACTCTTGAAAACCAACAAAAATAAGAGGCGTAATTTAGGCATCCCATAAAGGGCTATTTATAAATAAGCAACCTCCTAGGGTTTTCCCAAACCCTAGGGGACATGGATTGGGCTAGCCCATTAATCCTAGTCCAACTAGAAATTAAAGTGGCCCAAATTCATTTATAAATATGTGGCCCAAATCTAATTCAAGCCCAAATAATTAATATTTAATATTTGGCCCAAATCTTATTTAGCCCAAATATAATATTTATTATTTAATATTTGACCCAAATCTAATTTAGCTCAAATATTTAATTTAATTTAATATTTGGCCCAAATACTTTATTTGGCCCAAGTATTAAATTAAGCCCAAATTATTAAATTAGAAACTTCTTTCTAATTTAATCATTAAGTTAGAAACTACTTTCTAATTTAATCAATTGCTATTTTAGGAAACTTTTTCCTTTATGACGACCCCTCGTCATATCGACGTCATTACGTCTGTTTGTTCTTTTCCCGTGAGAACCTACGACGGCACAACTTCTTGCCGAAGTGTCCCACTTAACCATACGTCCGCTTTCCTAGTTTAAGCCAGGGACCGTGCCTATTGCATATGACTCATTAGGCTTCCGAATATGTTGGCAATGTGCCGGTACGAACACATAAGACAAGATTGGCCTCTAGCAAGGCGTCATGCCTACCCAATTATTCAGAAGGATTCATAATCCGCAAATAACCTTTCACGAGCATGGTTACCGTGTAATTCAATCCTCTCGTCAATGTATCCTATGTGATCTCAAGTTGGCAATGTGTTGCTTGATTATGATCACATAAGTCTTTCTTCGGTTATCCGGATATCTGCACTTAATAGAAAGTGAATCAATAACTCCTTATTGATCTCTTTCACCATGGCCATGGATTTAAAGTGAATATCCACTGAAGGCGCCTTAGATACATCATCCTCTATCAAGGGATAGACGAGTCCCATCTTGGCTATGCACCCATCTCCATAAGCCTCATGATATACCCAACGATCGCCCACGTGCAGCCTTTGTCTAGGCCCATCGAAACGATGTCAAAGCATACCAGTCTTCTTATGAGATGACCGTGACAACCTCAGGTCCAAGAATTAGTTACACCCATATCGTATGAGAATTCCATCAACATATAACCAAAATGGATTCTCATGGCGAGTCTTGTCTAGTGACACGTTCTCCAACATTGGTCACCTATGTACTTGTCTAGGCATCCCCATGCCTATGGGTGTGAGACCCCCATTGCTATCACATAGCAAAAACATAGCACATACAAGTCTTACCGCAATTGTCAATGTCCATTCTTGACATTGCTAGGACTTGGGACGTTTAATGATGTCTATAAACTGTGATGCATCATCTCACATCTTTATAGATTATTCACAGTATACATCATATGGACTTCTATCTAGTTTCATTCGGTTATTACAATAATAACAAGAAACTAATAGAATGACTTCTTGTGAATTTGAATAACTCCTTATTCAAATAATAACATGATTACAATTGTCAGTGTACAACATGCCCAATCTAATTGGGTCTAGAGCACCTACACTAACAAACTCTACATCAGTTCATGGACTGATTTCGGAACGCCACTCTCAAAGTTCTTGATTTACCGGCCCAAGTGGCAGTGGCTGCCATGCTCCAAGGGACACGACTAGCCTCACTTCAGGCGTCGCTCTCCCTGGATCTTCTAGTATCCCTAGCAGACTTGTTCATCAGAGCAAACAGATATATCCTTCACATTGAGATCATGAGAAATGTAGGGGGAAATGAAGATAGGGAGTGAAAGAGAAAGGAATGTGGAGGAAAAGAAGACTCTAACTGATGACAGGAGAGGGCTAGGAGAGTAGATGCACCTAAACCCTAATTTAATCACTGCACCAGTCTTCTGTAGCCTCGATCAGCTATACTTGCAACAATAGAAGTGGCGAGTCTCCTCAAGCTACCTTGAAGAGTTGATAGACCCATGTGAAAAATTCAAGAAGAGTATTATAGGTACCGCCAGACCCGTGGACATTCTACGGATCATTGTAGGGAATTGAAGAATCATATTGAAATGTTCATTTAAGAAGGACATCTGCAAAGATATGTGCAAAATGAAGAAGAGAAAGGTCAGGAACCCCAGCGAAGGGAAGACAAGTGCGAGGGGAAGGAAAGACAATACCAAAGACAACAAGAAAGGGGAAGAGATCACAAGCAAAACCCTCCTCTAGATAATGAGCCAACTCACCAAGCGATCCATGTTATTTCAGGCAATGAAACTCTGGCTGGAGACACCTCGGCCTCAAGAAAGGCCTATGCCCGTTAGGCTTACCAGATTAATTCAGTAATGGAGGTGAGCGATGATGAGGAACCAATTACGTTCACATCTACCAATAGAGGTTATATAATACTTCCACATGATGATCCAATGGTAATCTCTGCAATTATTGCCACAAACACCCTATTAGTAGGATCTTGGTGGATAGTGGCAGCTCAGTTAACCTTATCTATTGGAATTGCTTTGAGCAAATGCGTATATCTCATGATCGATTAAAAAAAGTATCCTCCTCCCTGATAGAGCGCATATTTTCATATTATTTAGCCCTCATATTTAGTCTTTTTGCACGTTAGTTGTGTCATTTTATTCATCTTGATTTTGTTTTATTTTATTTTGGACAGATTAGGGCTTCCTAGGTCATAAGGAATTTTGATGGCAAGAAGGGAAACAAGGAGATTGGAGACAAAGAAGCAAAAGTGTGCTGACAGATTTGACCTTTTGTGCTTCTTTCAAATTTTTGGCCAAGTTATAATCCCAGAACGTGAATGATGTCTTCAGAGATATTGTAGAGGACTTCTTAGTCTTTCGGTAATGGTATGGTTTGTCCAAATCCGAGTTCATATGGGCCTCCAAACATCGCTTCAAAGTCGGGACCAGATAGCTGGGTTAAATTAGGAAAGCTGCATTGAACACTGATTCTTTAAAAGGCCATAAATTGGGCGTCCGATATCCAAATCAAGTGATTAAAAATCCAAAATTCATCTACTCTTCCTGATCTACAATTTTTATGAAGGGGCCGAATCCCAGAACACACGTTATCCTATTCTAAATTGACTGTGAAGTTGCAATAACCTAGGGTTTCCTCCTTAAGCTCTATTTAAGCATCTTAGGAGGCCATTAAGAGATATATATTCTTTATTTTTTTGTCTCGTGAACAGTAGCCATTTTTTCTCTATTTTTTTTTCTTCTCCATGGAGGGCTAAACACTTGTAATCAGTTGCAAATCCGAACTTATTCCATGGTTTGAATCCCAAAAGCTTCTACGAAATCTGGTTTGAATTTCAATTATATTTGTTTTAAGTTTTCTCTACTTCTTTTCTGCTTATTCTAGTGCATGTTCAAGACGGTTGTACGAACATATATAGGGTGGATTTCTCTTTTCTATATTGCGGTTTTAATGTTGTAGTCGGTTGATACAACGCACGAAGGAAAGAAGCAGAAACAAATAACTTGGTATGGATGGTTATGGATACTAGGTTCTGGAATCTGTGTGAATGAAGATTAAAATTGGTAGACTGATTGAAGAAGGTTTTCTTTGATTTTTATATCAGCTTTTATTTGATCTCTAGACGGTTGTTGGAGATTTATTTATGCAGATTTTGGGTGTTGAAACTCGGTCGGCTAGATCTAATCTATAAGAAGGAATGATGAAAACCTGGTTTAAGGGAAAGATTTGTAACTGGTTGCGTTTGGATCCATAGACAATTTCATTTTTATATTTTTACTAAATCTTCATACTTTCTTTTTCATCAAAAAACCCCCCTCGTTCAGTTCTTGTCATGACAGATTTGTATTGAGGTTCCTTTGAGAGACGACTTTGGGGTCGCACCCTTGCTGCAGATCCGAAATATATTTTTTTACAATCATCGAGGTTCGACAGTCTCGATCACTCCCTGTACAGCTTCATCGAGGAAGTTGTCCCAATAGCTAGGTCCATTCAGTTACCAATCATGATGGGCTCAGATCCCCAAAGCGTGACTCGACAGGTGAACTTTATGGTGGTCAGAACACCTTTAGCAGCATACAATTTGATCTTGGGTCGATCCTTTCTCAATGACATGAGGGTTATCGTGTCCTCTTGCTACTTATTGATGAAGTTCCCACGCTCGCAGGAGTGGGATTGTAACATCCTAGATTTTCAAACTCAAATATGATGTAATACCTGAGGTTATTAGGTTCTAATACTTGAGGAAATAGGTCCTTTCAAGGGATTATAGAAGCCTTGAGGCAAAGGTTCAGTTTCTGAACGAGTGGCAAAATCATAAATACTGAAGTTCGGGTAAAAGTGTAATTTATCCATTTTTCAGGGACCAAAAAGTGCAATTAAAAATGGCCCAGGGACCAAGTTGCAAGGGTCTAAGTGCAAATTATTCTAAAAGTTTGGGATAAGGTGTAGTTCTTGAAACCTTAAAAATATCTCTTCAAGGTATCATGGATTTCAAATTCAAATCAAATGGAGCTTTGGGTTCCAAACTCTATTAAATTCAATTAAGAGACGAGTGGTGCATTTGGGTTGGATGCACATGGGAGAAATGACGAAGCCTTATCTTCAATGACATATGGAAATCAACCATTGGCCACTTGGAAGATAAGATAAGGTCACATGATGGCTCATAATGACCCTTTGACGTGGCATTGCATGATTGACTAAGGAAAAGCTTACTTAGCTTCCAAGTTTGCAAAAGTCTCCAAACCTATCCCTAAGGACATGTGGCAAGCATTTATCGGCCACTTGGAGATAAGATTTGAAGTGTAATGATGAGAAATATGGAAAATGCAATTAACCGTGTGGGATGTAGTTGTAATGATGGAAAATGTAGAAAATGTAATTTACCATATGGGATGTAATGATGGGGAATCTTGAAAATCTAATTAAACATGTGGAGGCACAAATCCCTATGACACGTTGACCAGCGATTGTCGAACCACTCCAGAATTAGAGATCTAAGAATCTCTTCTCTAGTTTGCAGCAAAGTGCACCCTAGGTCATCTCTCACAAGGAGCCTCACCTTCTTCTACCAACAAGGAGAACCAATACAGATAACAGTTTGTTTGGGGGGGGGGTTGTTTTGACAGAAAACTAATTGGCAAAACAGAAAGATGAAGATGGATGAAAAATCAATAAGAGGAGTGCAACCGGCTGTGTATTTGTCTCCTATGTGAAATCTTCCTTGTCCACTCTATATATCTTGGTTTGCTAGATGCTTTGATCTCCGGAAAACAAACTCAAAGTATCCCCAACAACCGTCCAAGGATTAGAATGATTGGAACAACAAAATGGATACAGAAATCTCTTGTAAACAAAATGCAACCATTCACTCTCTATTCAACCTATCCGGACCTATGCAAGAACAACCGTTCAAGCACATAATATTCATTTCCGAGATGTTATACCAACCAGCTATAACATTCTGTTCTCTTAAGCACTTAACAGAATATGAAACCATGCAAATTCACACAAACCTGCCATGAACTCCATGCATTCACAAATCTGCTCAAACTAAACCAAATAGAAATGAATAAGAAACAAACAACAAACCAGATTCTTGCAGCTCATCCGGGACTCAAATTCCACATGGATTCAAGACACACAACCGGTTACAAATGCTCTAGCCTATCATTACAGAAAGGAAAACAAAATGGAGCAAAAGATGTAAAAAACAGAAAAGTGCTACAACAACAAAAAATGGGCAGAATCCCCTCTATTTTCTCCTCTCTATCTATATGATGATATTCTGAAAATTAATGCTAAGAGGCCTTAAATACATGGCCAAGAAAGGAAAGGCTAGGGAGGCTAGGGTTGGGCCTAGCCCAACAGAAAACAAGTGAGCCCAAGTCTGCTCCTTGATTGTAGGCCCAAGCTCCTTGAAAGTAGGCCCAAGCTCCTTTAGTAGGCCCAAGCTCCTTTAGTAGGCCCAAGCTCCTTTAGCCCATCCAATATTCCCTAAAGCCTGGATCCATAGAGTAGAGGTAAGATAGAAAATAGTGTAAGGACAATTTGAAGCATAATAAAATAGAAACAATGAAATATCAGCAAAAATTGCTTCAAATGGCCTAATAAGAATGAGGTGAAATGCCAAAATATGGTATAAATATGCATGCTATCACACGTGGCATATTTTAATTGGATGCACATGGTGTAATACTCGAGAAATTCTAAAGGACTCAAGGGTAATTTATCTTGGGGCAAAAATGGAATTTAAAGATAAATTGAGGGTATAAGGGTAATTTATTATCGTATGAATGACCGAATCGACTGCAGAGAGTGCCCTAGAGCCGAGATGCCAAAGAAAAATGATGTGGCAATAACGAGCACCCCGAGATAGGATTTATGGTGCCGAAAGAAATAAGATCGAGAACAATTTTCGGTATAGCAAAAAGGCAACTGCCAATTAGGCTGTAAAATTGAATCATTATAGGAGACTTCTTGGAATTTAACGAAAGCTTGAGGGGGCTTCATTTTTGCATGAGGAACAACCCTTCAAAGGTTTCAGGAAGAAACGAGAGGGTTTGAGGCCAAAACAAAGATTCGGGCCTAAGTGTAGTTTTTTTGAAATTGCTAGAAGGAATGGAAGTTTTTAGGACTTGAGGATCGTAATGGAACTATTGGAAAGCTCAGGGGCTTAAAGGAGAGGATCAAAATGCAAAATGAGAAAAGATAGGGGCTAAAGTGCAATTTTCCAAACTTGGAGGATGGAGTGATATTGCGCATATTTTATATTATTTATCCCTCTTATTCCATCTTCATTGCACTCTATTTAGGTTATTTCATTTGTCTTGTGTTTATTTTATTTTATTGGGTTTCACACTATTTTTATTCTTATTTGGCATATTCGGGCCGCAGATTTGAGCTATTTCGATAGAGGCGCAAGTGGGCTTCACAAGGTGGACGGACATCGATTTTGAAAGAGGCACCCATACTTTATTATGGGTTATGGGAAAATTTAGAATCCATTGGGCCCTTTTTAACTAATTAAATTATGGGCCATATGTAATAAATAATCCCTAAGCCCATTTAGCCTAGGTTTTTCTTTTCCAAAACCCTATAAATAAGAGCTAGCAAAGAGGCATTAGTGTGGCCGATTTTGGAGGATTTTCACTGCTTCTATGGAAGGCTAATTCGCTTGTAATCTGCTACATTCCCGTACCCCTTGCCCGGTTTGAATCTCGGTCATGTAGTCGAATCCGGTTTGGAACTCGATTTTCATGTTCTTATTGATGATTTCGTTTCTTTTCCTTCTATAATTTTATGTATGTTTCTTTTATGCGGTTGTGTGAATGCATGCATGATCTTTGGAAAGGTTTAATTGATGTACTCGGTTGAGGCTTTGATTAGAAAGAAATGGCATATTATTACATGAGCGATTGCTCGTTTTGATTTAATCTTTTACGGTTGTAGAAGAGTAGAATCAATCCATTCAGAATATTTTCATAAGCGAGACGGGGAATACCGAGGTAAGGAGGTAGGGTTTGTAGCGGGTTACGTTTTAGTTGGTCGGGAATCCATCTTTGTTTCATTCTTGAGTATTTTTAAGTTCGATTTTCATCACAACCCCCCCCCCCCCTCGTTTAATCTTGTTTTGACAGTCATTAACAGTTCGTTGGGAGATGACCTGGGGAGCATCCTAGCTGCAAACCAGTCCTAATACATACACTAATCTGATCGGTTCGACAGCCGCGATCAAGATTTTAGCGCCGTTGCCGGGGAACTCGTCAATCTGTTCTGCCATAACAAGATTTGTTTTTCTGTTCTTTTGTTTCTTTTCTGTTCTCTTTCATTCTTTGTTGCTTTCTTTCTTTTGTTTTCTTTTTGTTTTGTTCTTTTGTTTCTCTGTTCTTTTATTTCTTTGTGTTTTCTTTCTGTTCCTGTTTTTTCTTTTTTGTTTTCTGCCATAACCAGCACTGTTCACCGCCGTCGACTATCTTGGAATGCCCTAATTTTTGGTGTCCAAAGGAATGGGGTGTGAGGATAAATAGTCACTGCTATGCGATGAGGAGGGTGGTTTTTGGCCAAATTCCAACGTTTAGACCACTTTTTAGGCCATTTTGTGTGTTCTTGGTGTGTTTTTTATGATCTTTCCTTGTGTGTTTTTGTTCTATTTTTGTTCTTGTTGATATTTAGTGCATGACCAGATCATCTAAGGGTGAACTAATTGATTTAGATCCAGAAATTGAGAGGACCCTTAGGCGACAAGTAAGAGAACTTAGGTCTCAAGATAGGGCAGTGACTACTAATAGTGTTTTTCCCATTGTCTTTGATACTGTGCCTGAGTTCCAACCTAAATTGATCAATATGGCCGCCAATGAAAACAATGGCAATGAGAATAGGAATAATGGGAATGATGCTAACAGAACTATTAAAGAATTGGCTGCCCCTGATGTGCATTATCAACCCTTGTGTATTCACTATCCTCAATTGGAGGCAAACTTTGAACTGAAATCTGGATTGATACATTTGCTTCCTAAGTTTCATGGTCTTGCAGGTGAAGATCCACACAAGCATCTGAAGGAGTTTCATGTGGTATGCTCCACCATGAGGCCGCAAGGGGTTGATGAAGAGCAAATAAAGCAAACGGCATTCCCTTTCTCTCTTGATGGAGCTGCCAAAGACTGGCTATATTATTTGCCACCGGCTGCCATTGCCAATTGGGATGGCCTGAGGAGAATATTTCTGGAGAAGTTCTTCCCTGCTTCCAGAACAGCAACCATCCGAAAGGACATATGTGGCATCTGACAGATGGGTGGAGAAAGCTTGCATGAGTATTGGGAGAGATTCAAGAAATTATGTGCTAGCTGTCCTCATCACCAGATAAGTGACCAGCTCCTCATTCAATATTTTTATGAAGGCTTGCTCCCTATGGACAGATACTTAGTGGATGTTGCATCTGGAGGAGCCTTAGTGGAAAAGACACCAGCTGCAACCCGGGACTTAATTTCAAAGATGGCTCAAAATGCACAACAATTTGGTACCAGGTTGAACACTCCCATGAAGACTGTCAATGAGGTTGGTTGTGCTGCACCTATGGACCAAAGGAGAATAGAAAATAGGCTGGAGGAACTAACTTCAATGGTTCGCCAGTTAGCCCTTGATCGAAACCAGCCCCTGCAGGTATGTAGCATTTGTTCATTATCTTCACATGTAACTGATCAGTGCCCACAATTGCAGGATAACACAATAGAATCATGTAATGGAATCTTCCCTGGAAGACCGTTTCAACAACAACCACAACAGAATAGGTATGATCCCTATGCTCCCACCTACAATCTGGGCTAGAGAGACCATCCCAACATCAGATATGGGGGTGCTTCAACTCAACCGTTCCAACAGAGGTTCCATGCATTGGGTTAAAGTAATGCCACACAAATGAAGCAACAAGCACAAACATTACCCAAGGCCGAACCGTGCTTGGATGACATAGTACAGCAGCTGGCTACCAATACTCTCAAATTCCAACAACGGACTGACACCACCATACAGAATTTGGAGACACAGATTGGGCAGTTAGCAACTAACATAAATGAGCTAAGGAGTCAAGGATCGGGTCAGCTACCTTCACAGCCAATATCCAATCAAAAGGGAAATGTGAGTGCAATCATGTTGTGTAGTAGTAAAGAAGTGAATGTTCCAGAGACGGCACAAGAAGAAACCGGTAGAAAAGAAGAGTCACAACCCCTCTCAATTCAAGGGGCCAAGCAGCACATCAACAATGATCAGGTCAAGGGAGAGAACCCCTACACCAATCCATTGCCTTTTCCCCATAGAGCCACTCAAAACAAGAAGAGGGCTGAAGCTAAGTTGGGTAAAGAGATCATGGAGACTTTCCAGAAGGTTTAAGTCAATATACCACTCTTGGATGCCATCAGACAAATTCCCAAGTATGCCAAGTTTCTCAAAGACTTGTGCACCCACAAGAGGAAGCTGAAGGGAAATGAGCAGGTCAACCTTGGAAGGAATGTCTCAGCCTTAATCCAGCCCGCCATGCCCTTGAAATGCAAAGATCCAGGGACGTTTACCATTCCTTGCACTATAGGAGAGCTACAATTCACAAATGCTTTGCTAGATTTAGGTGCTTCCATTAATGTAATGCCTAAGTCTGTTTATGCATCCTTGCAGGTTGGCCCATTGAAATCCACAGGAGTGGTAGTCCAGCTAGCTAACAGGAGCACGACCTATCCCATAGGAGTCTTGGAGGATGTGATGGTTAAGGTTAAGGATCTTATCTTCCCAGCTGACTTTTATGTTCTAAATATGGAAGATGATAACAAGCTTGAACATGCACCATTGATACTAGGCAAACCTTTCTTAAAAACTACTAGGACAATAATTAATGTGCATGAGGGTACCTTATCTATGGAATTTGCTGGTAATACTATCCATTTCAACATTCTTGATTCCATGAAGTATCCTTCAGAAGATTATTCCTCCTGGCATGTTAATTCTATTGACTTGATGGTTGATGTTGCATGTGCTGATCTTGCTGACTTTGTTTCTGAGTTCCCCACCATCCATGACCTTCCTGATAGTGTGCATTGCCCTGATTATCATGCTGGATTCAGTAAGTGTGCTGCTTGTTCTGAGATAGATGAGTTTTTAAATCTTTCTAAATCTGACATGAGTTTTCAGCATGCGCACCCCGTTGAGAATGTTTCCCTTGCTGAGAATGTCATGCAAGCAGATAGTTCTCTTGACTTGAACACAAACAGGTTGCTGCCTTCAATCCAATAGCCACCTGCCTTGGAGTGCAAACCCTTACCTGACAACCTCAAGTATGCTTACTTAGAGGAGGGAGAGAAGTTGCCAGTGCTCATAGCCAACAACCTCCACCCTGACCAAGAGAAGAGATTGCTGGACCTACTCAGGAGGAACAAACGAGCAATAGGCTGGACCTTGGCGGACATACCAGGTATTAGTCCTTCTTTGTGCATACACAAGATTCATTTAGAGGAAGGAGCCCGACCAGTGAGGCAGCCACAGAGGAGACTCAATCCCACCATCCTAGATGTGGTCAAGAAAGAGGTAAGTAAGTTACTTTTGGCTGGTATCATATATCCTATATCTGATAGCAAATGGGTGAGTCCAGTTCAGGTTGTTCCCAAGAAGACAGGTTTCACAGTGGTGGCTAATGAAAGAAATGAGCTAATGCCCATGAGAGTGCAGAATAGCTGGAGGGTCTGCATCGACTATAGGAAGCTCAACCAAGCAACCAGAAAAGATCACTTTCCCCTTCCATTCATCGACCAAATGTTGGAAAGGTTAGTAGGTAAATCGCATTATTGTTTTCTTGATGGCTTTTCTGGTTATTTTCAGATATGCATAGCACCAGAGGATCAGGAGAAGACCACCTTCACTTGTCCTTTCAGCACTTTTGCCTACCGAAGGATGCCATTTGGCTTATGTAATGCTCCAGGTACGTTCCAACGGTGCATAATGAGTTTATTTTCTGACTTTCTTGAGCATTGTATGGAAGTATTCATGGATGACTTTTCTGTTTATGGCACCTCATTTGATGACTGCTTGGTTAGCTTGGGTAAAGTTTTGGAAAGGTGTGTTGAGAAAAACCTTGTTTTGAATTATGAAAAATGTCACTTCATGGTTGAGCAGGGCATAGTCTTAGGTTATGTTATCTCCAGACAAGGTATCACGGTCGATAGTTCCAAGGTGGATGTCATTGCTTCTTTACCTTACCTCGCGTCTGTGCGGGAAGTACGCTCTTTCCTTAGCCATGCAGGGTTTTATAGGAGGTTCATCCAAGATTTCAGTAAGATTGCCATTCCATTATCCCACCTCCTCCAAAAAGATATGGATTTCAAGTTTGATGAACAATGCAAGCAAGCCTTCGAGGAACTTAAGAGGCGATTGACTTCTCCACCGATCATCCAGCCACCCAACTGGGAGTTACCCTTCGCGCTCATGTGTGATGCTTCAAACCTTGCCGTATGCGCCATTCTCTCTCAGCGGGTGAATAAGAAGTCGCATGTCATTGCCTACGCCTCACGTACCCTGGACAGTGCTCAAGCCAACACCACGACTGAAAAAGAGCTCTTAGCCATTGTCTTTGCTTTAGATAAATTTTGATCATACTTATTGGGATCTAAAGTTATTATGTTTTCTGATCATGCAGCCCTGAAGTTACTTCTGAAGAAGCACGATGCAAAACCTAGGCATATCCAGTGGATGCTGCTACTCCAGGAATTTGATATTGAGATCAAAGACAAAAGTGGAGCTGAAAACTCGGTAGCCGACCACCTAAGCCGGATACCTGCTTCTCCTGACTCGTCTGACATTGACCATCCGCCTATCAGAGATAATTTTCCAGATGAGTTGCTTTATCACTTACATGGTACTGAACCTTAGTATGCTGACATGGTAAATTTCCTAGTTGCTTCTGAATTACCTGTACATTTTAAGAAAGCACAATTACATAAATTTAAAAGTGAAGCTAAGTATTATGTATGGGATGATCCATATTTGTGGCGCTTGTGTAGTGACCAAGTCCTTAGGAGGTGTGTCCCTAATCATGAATTTGCATCTGTCCTACATTTTTGTCACACTCTTGCATGTGGTGGTCATTTTGGTCCACAACGTACTGCTAGAAAGGTCTTAGACGCAGGGTTATATTGACCATCCCTTTTCAGAGATGCATATGGATTCTGTAAGAACTGTACACGTTTCCAACACACAGGTTCAATTTCACGCAGAAATGAAATGCCTCAGAAACCTTTATTATTCTGTGAGATATTTGATGTATGGGGCATTGATTTTATGGGTCCTTTTCCTGTCTCTTTTGGTTTTGTGTACATTCTTTTGGCTGTGGATTATGTTTCAAAATGGGTGGAAGCTAAAGCCACCAGGACTGATGATTCTTCTGTGGTTGCAGATTTGTTAGATCTCATATTTTCTACAGATTCTTCTGTGGTTGCAGATTTGTTAGATCTCATATTTTCTACAGGTTTGGCATTCCCAGGGCCATCATCAGTGATCAAGGATCCCACTTCTGCAATAGAAAGATGCAATCCATGCTCCGAAAGTATGGAGTTTTACATAAAGTGGCGATGCC
Source organism: Diospyros lotus (assembly GCF_014633365.1). NCBI lineage: Eukaryota > Viridiplantae > Streptophyta > Magnoliopsida > Ericales > Ebenaceae > Diospyros > Diospyros lotus. Next base: position 18,568,012 of record NC_068345.1, read on the forward strand.
CTACCATCCACAGACCAATGGGTAGGCTGAGGTTTCAAACAGAGAGATCAAGCACATTCTAGAGAAGACAGTCCAGCCCAACAGGAAAGACTGGAGCCAAAGGTTGGAAGATGCACTTTGGGCCTACCGCACGGCCCACAAGACTCCGATCGGCATGTCCCCATATCGATTGGTCTTTGGAAAAGCATGTCATCTGCCGGTAGAGATCGAGCATAAGGCTTATTGGGCGGTGAAGCAATGCAACATGGACATGACAGAAGCTGGTTCCAAGCGGAAGCTTCAATTGCAAGAGCTTGAGGAATTGAGGTTGGCGGCATATGAGAACTCGAGGATATCCAAGGAAAAGACCAAAGTTGCACACGACAAATTGATTGCCAAGAGGATTTCAACGTTGGCAATAAAGTCCTCCTCTATAATTCACGCCTAAAGCTAATGCCTGGTAAGTTGCGTTCTAGATGGGTTGGTCCTTTTGTGGTTACTCATGTTTTTCCTTATGGTGCAGTTGAGATTATGGACGAGTCGACTACGAAGAAACTCACAGTTAATGGGCAGAGGCTTAAACAATTCTACGAGGACTTTACAGAACACACAGTGGAGGAGCTATCTCTCTTGGACCTTCCCCCGACCTGATACCACCAGGCTGTTTCTCTCTCCTTACTTTTCTTACTTGTCCTATACATGATTCTTGCTACATGCTTACATTGAGGACAATGTAATGTTTGAGTGTGGGGGGGGGGGGGGGGGGAGTTTTAGAATAAAAAAATAAATAAATTAAAAAAATTCACAAAATGAGGAAAATTGAGTTTGAAAGAATTTGGCATGTTTAGAAAGTCGATCTTATCTTTTTGGGCTTTCAAGTAAATTGGAAATGAGTTTGGCTTGGTGGGTTGATTAAGGTAGTCTTTGTGAGGATATTTGTGCTCGTGTATGTTCTTTCTTATGATATGCGTGCATTCACTAATTATGGGTATCACTCCAGAGCTTGTTTTGAATCTTTATTGAAGCTATCAGTGCTCATGCAAGTGAAAAGATGATTAAGGCATTCTTTCATTTTACTCGCAATTTTCAAAAAAAAAAAAACAGAAGATCTTTTCCCTTCTTTAGGTTGAAGAACATTCATTGCATCCCTTGATTATGGCAAAATATTAAGCAAGTCCTTTGGAATCAAAAGAAAAATAGATAGAAAGGCCAAAGGCCAAGGTGAGATGGAGCATAAAACGCACTCGCCAAGGTGAGATGGAGCGTAAAACGCACTCACAAAGGTTGGAATGGAGCGTAAAACGCACCCACCATTCAAAAAAAAAAAAAAAGTTCTATTTTCTGCTTGCTTAATAGTTCTTCATTGATCTTGGATTATCATGAATGTTTTCTTTCTTCCTAAGGTTTACTTTACTTTTCATTGTTATCTTCCTATCCTTTTCAGAGCCATGAACAAAAGTCCTTTTGATTTGCATGCAAAAAGCATTGAGATTGGAGATTTAGAAGATGAGCATATCTGGTAGTGGAATTATGATTGAGTGGAGTGAGGCATAGCATTTGAGGAACTTGAGAGCATATTCTTATTCTATGAGGGTCTGCTTATTTTGACTCGTTTTGCCAAGTAAAATTGCCATGCTACTTGTTTGTATGGGAAGTGTAAGAAATATGATCTTTGAGTGTTGAATTCCTATAAAACTTGTCGTGCCTCTCATTTTGCATTCTTCGCATCCTTTTTGTTTAAAAGAGTGAATCTTAGTGTTTTGCCCAGGAGTGCAAAAGTCTAAGTGTGGGGGAATTTGATAGCGCGCATATTTTATATTATTTATCCCTCTTATTCCATCTTCATTGCACTCTATTTAGGTTATTTCATTTGTCTTGTGTTTATTTTATTTTATTGGGTTTCACACTATTTTTATTCTTATTTGGCAGATTCGAGCCGCAGATTTGAGCTATTTCGATAAAGGCGCAAGTGGGCTTCGCAAGGTGGACGGACATCGAGTTTGAAAGAGGCACCCATACTTTATTATGGGTTATGGGCAAATTTAGAATCCATTGGGCCCTTTTTAACTAATTAAATTATGGGCCATATGTAATAAATAATCCCTAAGTCCATTTAGCCTAGGTTTTTCTTTTCCAAAACCCTATAAATAAGAGCTAGCAAAGAGGCATTAGTGTGGCCGATTTTGGAGGATTTTCACCGCTTCTATGGAAGGCTAATTCGCTTGTAATTTGCTACATTCCCGTACCCCTTGCCCGGTTTGGAACTCGATTTTCATGTTCTTATTGATGATTTCGTTTCTTTTCCTTCTATAATTTTATGTATGTTTCTTTTACGCAGTTGTGTGAATGCATGCATGATCTTTGGATAGGTTTAATTGACGTACTCGGTTGAAGCTTTGATTAGAAAGAAACGACATATTATTGCATGAGCAATTGCTCGTTTTGATTTAATCTTTTACGGTTATAAAAGAGTAGAATCAATCTATTCAGAATATTTTCATAAGCGAGACAGGGATTACCGAGGTAAGGACGTAGGGTTTGTAGCGGGTTACGTTTTAGTTGGTCGGGAGTCCATCTTTATTTCATTCTTGAGTATTTTTAAGTTCGGTTTTCATCACAACCTGTAACATCCCGCTCGAGCTATAGGAAGATCCGAAACAACATATCCTGATGGGCCTACGCGAACTTCCCAGGGGGGTCACTGATCGGGGCTGTCAAACACCAATAGATTAGATGAATAAGAATTTTGATTTGCAGCAAGGGTGCAACCCAAAGTCGTCTCCCAACGAACCTCAAGCGTATCTGTCAAAACAAAGCTAAACGGGGGGGAAAGTTTTTGATGAAAAACAGAAAACTAAATAAGCAAGAACACAAGAAATCGAGATGCAATCAGTTGCAAACCAACCTTCTATCCCAGTTTTCATCGCCTTCTCAATAAACAATTTATTTAGTTTTAATCCTCAAATCGAAAATCAGAAAAATCCTTTAACAACCGCCAAAGATTGGAAAGAAAACCAATAAGAAGATTTCAGAAACCTCTTGGTTCGATTTATCAGTTTTGATTCCCCTTATTGCACAGATTCGAGACTGATTGAAATACCATCCAAACAGGTTGTTCTTGCTTCCAGTTAAAGCCTCAACTGAGCACAAAAACCTTGGATTCTCAAACAAAGACAATGCATGCATTCATCCAACTGGTATCAACACATACACAGATTTAAGAGAGAACAGAAACAAGAGAACAACAAAGTTAAAACTAAAAAATGATTTCCATTAAAACCAAAGACTCAAACCGGGAATAAGGGTGGTATTGCAACCGATTACAGAATCCTTAGCCTTCCATCTTGACAAGAACAATGGAGAGAAGGAAAGCTGGCTACTGTTCACGCCCTTCAAAAGAATACCCTCCAAATCGGCCACTTAAGGTGCTTAAGTAGAGCTTAAGGATGAAACCCTAGGTTACTGCCACTTCTCAGCCGATTTCGGATAGGTTCACGTGCGTTATGGGCTTCGGCCTCTTCATAATAATTGTAGATCAGGAAGATTGGATGAATTTTGGCTTTTGAATCACTTGATTTGGATATCGGACGCCCAAGATATGGCCTTTTAAAGAATCAGCATCTGTGCAGCTTTCCTAATTTGACCCAACTTCCTAGCCCCGACTTTGAAGTGCTGTTTGAAGGCCCAAACAAACTCTGATTTGGACAAACAATACCATTCTAGAAATAACTAGAAGTCCTCTACAATATCTCTGAAGACATCATCTTCATTCTGGAACTTTATCTTGGCCAAAATACTGAAGGAAGTGCAGGAGGTTAAATCTGCTAAAATTGCCCTTACTTCTCTATCTCCAATTTCCAAGATATCTTATTGCCATCAAGACGTCTCATGATCCCATAGCCCTAAACCTGGAAAAATAAAGTAAAATAGTGTGAAGCCCAATTCCTATAAAATAAAATGAAATAAAATTAAGATGAATAAAATGACACAACTAATGTGCAAAAAGGACTAAATGTGAGGGCTAAATAATATGAAAATATGTGCTCTATCAATTTCCCCCACACTTGGACTTTTACACTCCTGGGCAAAATGAGAGGCATGGCAAGTTTTATAGGAATTCAACACTTCAAAGATCATCTTTCTTACACTTCCCAAACAAACAAGTAGCATGGCAATTTTACTTGGCAAGGCGAGTCAAAATAAGCAGACCCTCATAGAATAAGAACATGCTTTCAAGTTCCTCAAATGCTATGCCCAACTCCACCCAATCATAAATCCACTACCAGATATGCCCATCTTCTAAATCTCCACTCTCAGTGCTTTATGCATGCAAATCAAAAGGGCCTTTATTCAAGGCTCAAACATGGTAAGGTGAAAGGGATAAGAAGATAACAATGAAAAGTAAAGTAAACATTCAAGACAACCCAAGATCAATGAAGAACTATTAAGCAAGCAGAAAATAGACACAAATTTTTTTTTTGAAAGGTGGGTGCGTTTTACGCTCCATCCCAACCTTTGTGAGTGCGTTTTACGCTCCATCTCACCTTGGCGAGTGCGTTTTACGCTCCATCTCACCTTGGCCTTTGGCCTTTCTATCTATTTTTCTTTTTGATTCCAAAGGACTTGCTTAATATGTTTCCATAATCAAGGGATGCAATGAATGTTCTTCAACCTAAAGAAGGGAAAAGATCACTTTTTTTTTTTTTTTAGTATGACGAGTAAAATGAAAGAATGCCTTAATCATCTTTCACATGCATGAGCATTGATAGCTTCAATAAAGATTCAAAACAGGCTCTGGAGTGATACCCATAATTAGTGGATGTAGGCATAGCATAAGAAAGGATAAGAACATGCACAAATATCCCCACAAAGGCTACCTCAATCCACTCACCAAGCCAAACTCATTTCCAATTTACTTGAAAGCCCAAAAAGATAAGATCAACTTTCTAATCATACTAAATTCTTTCAAACTCAATTTGCCTCATTTTGCAAAATTATTTTTTTATTAATTTTATTTTTATTTTTATTTTTTTTATTCAATTTTCTAAAACTCCTCCCCCCCACACTTAAACATTACATTGTCCTCAATGTAAGCATGCAGCAAGAATCAGGTATAGGACAAGTAAATAATAAAAAAAAAATGAGAGAGGAACAGCCTGATTTTGTCAATTGTAGGCGGCGTTGAGGAGATGCAGCTCCTCCATAGTATGCTCCTGAAAGCTCTCGTAGAATGGCTTAAGCCGCTGCTCGTTGACTGTGAATCGCTTTGCGGTTGACTCATCCATAAGCTCAACTGCACCATAAGGAAAAATATGAGTAACCACAAAAGGACCAATCCAACGAGAACGCAACTTACCTGGCATTAGTTTTAGACGGGAGTTGTATAGGAGGACTTTCTGGCCAACTTCGAACTCTTTCTTGTTGATGAATTTGTCATGAGCAGCCTTAGTTTTTTCCTTGTAAATTCTGGAGTTCTCATATGCTTCCAATCTCAATTCCTCAAGCTCTTGCAATTGAAGCTTTCGTTGGGAACCAGCCTCTGTCATATTCATGTTGCATTGCTTTACCGCCCAATAGGCCTTATGCTCGATCTCTACTGGCAGATGACATGCTTTTCCAAAGACCAGTCGATATGGGGACATGCCAATAGGAGTCTTGTAGGCCGTGCGGTAGGCCCAAAGTGCATCTTCCAACCTTTTGCTCCAGTCTTTCCTGTTGGGCTGGATTGTCTTCTCTAGAATATGCTTGATCTCTCTGTTTGAAACCTCAGCCTGCCCATTGGTCTGTGGATGGTAGGGCGTCGCCACTTTATGTAAAACTCCATATTTTCGGAGCATGGATTGCATCGTTCTGTTACAGAAGTGGGATCCTTGATCACTGATGATGGCCTTGGGAATGCCAAACCTGAAGAAAATATGAGATCTAACAAAATCTGCAACCACAGAAGAATCATCAGTCCTGGTGGCTCTAGCTTCCACCCATTTCGAAACATAATCCACAGCCAAAAGAATGTACACAAAACCAAAGGAGACAGGAAAAGGACCCATGATGCGTGTCCGGGTGTGTGATCATCCTCCATATTCAAAACATAGAAGTCAACAGGGAATATGAAATCCTTTACCTTTACTAATACATCCTCTAATACTCCCTCAGGGTATGCTGTGCTCCTATTTGCCAACTGGACCACCACTCCTGTAGATGTCAATGTGCCTGCACCTGCCTGCAAAGAAGAATACACAGATTTAGGCATCCCATTAATAGAGGCTCCTAAATCCAACATAGCATTATGAAATTGCAAATTTCCAATAGTGCAAGGAATGGTGAAAGTCCCTGGATCTTTGCATTTCTGAGGCATGGCAGGTTGAATCAATGCTGACACATTTCTTCCCAAGTTTATTTTTTCATTTCCTTTCATTTTCCTTTTGTGGGTGCACAAGTCTTTGAGAAACTTGGCATACTTGGGAATCTGTCTGATGGCCTCCAAGAGTGGTATGTTCACCTCAACTTTTCTGAAAGTTTCCATGATCTCCTTGTCCAACTCAGCTTCTACCCTCTTTTTATTTTGAGTGGCTCGGTGAGGAAATGGCAGTGGATGGTTGTGAGAAGTCTCTCCTCTATCTTGATCAATGGTGGTGGGCTGCTTGTTGTCCTTTTGAATGGGAGGAGGCTGATCTTCCTTTTGGCTTTCTTGTTGCTGCCCAAATTCTGGTTGTGGAGAGGGTGGGCTGCTTAACTCCTTGCCACTGCGGAGAACGATAGCACTTACATTGCCCCTTGGATTTGAAACTGGCTGTGAAGGCAACTGACCCAAACCTTGACTCCGTAGCTCACTGATGTTGGTTGCCAGCTGTCCAATCTGTGTCTCCAAATTTTGTATGGCAGTGTCGGTCCTTTGCTAAAACTGGAGATTGTTGGCAACGAGCTGCTTCATAATATCTTCCAAGCTTGATTCAGATTTAGTAGCTGGTTGGGGTTGCTGCATTGATTAACTTGGTCTTTGTGCATTGAATCTGTGCTGTTGAGGTTGTTGCTGCTGTGGCTGGAATGGCTGGTTGGAAGGACCTCCATACCTCAAATTCGGATGATCTCTCCACCCTAGATTATAGGTGGCAGCATATGGATCATATCTTTGTTGCTGTGGCTGGAAGGGTCTTCCTGGAAAAATGCCAGCACAGGCTTCTGTATTCTCCTGCAGTTGAGGACATTGGTCAGTACCATGGGAGGATAATGAACAAATACCACATACCTGCTGAGATTTGGACTGTCCTTTATCAAGGGTTAGCTGTCTGACCATGGAGGCCAATTCCTCTAGTTTGTTCTCTATCCTCTGTTGGTCATTGATGGCAGCAACACCAATCTCATTGGCTTGTCTCATGGGAGTGGCTGACCTGGTACCAAACTGTTGGGCCTTCTGTGCCATCTTGGAGATTAGCTCTTGAGCAGCTGCTGGTGTCTTTTCAGAGAGGGCTCCTCCACTAGCTGTATCCACCAAATACCTATCCATTGGAATAAGACCTTCATAGAAGTATTGGACCAGCAGCTGGTCACTGATTTGATGGTGTGGACAACTAGAACAGAGTTTCTTGAATCGCTCCCAATACTCATGTAATGTCTCCCCATGATTCTGCCTTATGCCACAAATTTCTTTCCGAATGGCGGCTGTTCGGGATGCTGGAAAGAACTTCTCCAAAAAGATTCTTTTTAGCCCATCCCAACTTGTGATGGCAGCAGGTGGTAGGTAGTATAACCAATCCTTTGCAGCTCCATCCAATGAAAATGGGAAGGCCCTAAGTTTTATCTGCTCCTCATCAACTCCTTGTGGCCTCATTGTGGAGCAGACAACATGGAATTCCTTGAGGTGCTTGTGCGGATCTTCACCTGCAAGGCCATGAAACTTGGGAAGCAAATAGATTAGCCCATATTTCAATTCAAAGGTTGCATCCAATTGGGGATATTGAATGCATAAAGACTGGTAGTGCACATCAGGGGCAGCCAATTCTCTAATGGTTCTACCATCCAAATGACCATGATTTACATTATTTCCATTCCGATTGTGTTCATTCCCATTACCCGCCATTGTGTTTGAGTCAGGGGTAGGTATAGAAACAGAAGGAATATCAGATGCAGTGGCAGAAGAGGCAGGAGGATTATCAGGTATCCGAAGCTCTAACTCTCTAGCCTTTCTTTGCTTCCTAAGGGTCCTTTCTATTTCAAGGTATAGGTCAATTGGTATGTCCTTAGAGGACTTGGTCATGCACTAAAGATCAGCACAAAAACACACTCAAAATGACTCACAAAAAACAGCACACAAACTGGCCTATGCACACCAAAAACTCAAAAACACAAAAGACACACAAACACAAAAACACTAAAACAGGTCAAACAAAAAGCCCTTAGATGATTTTTTTTATGCAATTTTTCACAAAATTTCAACACTAAAACACTGAGGGACCTAAAAACACTAAAAACCACACAAAATTAGCCACTGAGAAACACAAAATGGACCAAAAAGTGGTCTAAACATTGGAATTTGGCCAAAAAACGATCTCCTCACCGCAAGTTTCAGCTCAATCGGAGAAAGTAGGAAGCAGTGAACAGTAACTGTCAAAATCGTTTTTTTTATCAAATCAGCTCCTATTTTGCCTCAAAGACCACTCTAAATGCAAGAAAACATCAAGGGAGGCATAAAGACATGAAAGAACATCAAGTAAGGATGAGAAAGGAAGAGGATAGAACCGGTATCTTGTTCTCAATCCTTAAATTTTGCTATCTGTCATGGAGGCTGTCAAAACTGCTGAATAAGAGTTTGCTGAGTTTGCTGTCAAAACTACTGAATATTGCTATCTCTTGCACTTGGATTCAGCTTGCTGGTCTCACTACAAAACAAAGAATAAGAGTTTTTTGTCAGCAGCTATTCCTGAAGGCATGTTCACTTCTTGATTTGTGGCATAAACTTGGTACGTGGCGTTGTATCTAGCAGTGCCGAGTATGGTTAACTCGCTTTGGACCAGTAGCCCGCAACCAGCTAGTTTCCAACCTATATACCAAGTAGCAACCACAACTTCTGCTATTAGATTATCAAAGAATATATGTATATATATATATTTTTTTTTTGAATCAGTCTTCTTTTGACAGAAACGAGATTGGTTCCCCGGCAACGGCGCCAAAATCTGATCGAGGCTGTCAAACACCAATAGATTAGATGAATAAGAATTTTCATTTGCAGCAAGGGTGCAACCCAAAGTCGTCTCCCAACGAACCTCAAGCGTATCTGTCCAAACAAAGCTAAACGGGGGGGAAAGTTTTTGATGAAAAACAGAAAACTAAATAAGCAAGAACACAGGAAATCGAGATGCAATCAGTTGCAAACCAACCTTCTATCCCAGTTTTCATCGCCTTCTCAATAAACAATTTGTTTAGTTTTAATCCTCAAATCGAAAATCAGAAAAATCCTTTAACAACCGCCAAAGATTGGAAAGAAAACCAATAAACAGATTTCAGAAACCTCTTGGTTCGATTTATCAGTTTTGATTCCCCTTATTGCACAGATTCGAGACTGATTGAAATACCATCCAAACAGGTTGTTCTTGCTTCCAGTTAAAGGCTCAACCGAGCACAAAAACCTTGGATTCTCAAACAAAGACAATGCATGCATTCATCCAACCGGTATCAACACATACACAAATTTAAGAGAGAACAGAAACAAGAGAACAACAAAGTTAAAACTAAAAAATGATTTCCATTAAAACCAAAGACTCAAACCGGGAATAAGGGTGGTATTGCAACCGATTACAGAATCCTTAGCCTTCCATCTTGACAAGAACAATGGAGAGAAGGAAATCTGGCTACTGTTCACGCCCTTCAAAAGAATACCCTCTAAATCGGCCACTTAAGGTGCTTAAGTAGAGCTTAAGGATGAAACCCTAGGTTACTTCCACTTCTCATCCGATTTCGGATAGGTTAACGTGCGTCATGGGCTTCTGCCTCTTCATAATAATTGTATATCAGGAAGATTATATGAATTTGGGCTTTTGAATCACTTGATTTGGATATCGGACGCCCAAGATATGGCCTTTTAAAGAATCAGCATCTGTGCAGCTTTCCTAATTTGACCCAACTTCCTAGCCCCGACTTTGAAGTGCTGTTTGAAGGCCCAAACGAACTCGTATTTGGACAAACCATACCATTCCAGAAAGCCCTAGAAGTCTTCTACAATATCTCTGAAGACATCATCTTCATTCTGGAACTTTATCTTGGCCAAAATACTAAAGGAAGTGTAGGAGGTTAAATCTATTAAAATTGTCCTTACTTCTCTATCTCCAATTTCCAAGATATCTTATTTCCATCAAGACGTCTCATGCTCCCATAGCCCTAAACCTGGAAAAATAAAGTAAAATAGTGTGAAGCCCAATTCCTATAAAATAAAATGAAATAAAATTAAGATGAATAAAATGACACAACTAATGTGCAAAAAAGACTAAATATGAGGGCTAAATAATATGAAAATATGTGCTCTATCAGTCACCCATCCCTGGATTACCCCAGGTCAAGCACGCTTAACTTGGGAGTTCTTTGCCAACATTCAGCCCAAAAGGTATCCAGCTGGTGTTGTTTCCTTTCTTACACTATCCTCAATATATACTAATCTTTCTGGGCTCTTGGGGTATTACGTTCTCCCCCCCTTAAGCACATGACGTCCTCGTCATGCGACCTTACAACTAGTCCCAGCTCTCCCCTGTCCAGTGTCCCCGGTCCAGTACCCCCAGCCTTGGCCTAGTACATGGTCCCTAGTCCAGTACCCCCAGCCTTTAGCTAGTACACGGTCCCAACACACGGCCCGGGTCGGCTCTGATACCACCTGTAACATCCCGCTCGAGTGATAGGAAGATCCGAAACAACATATCCTGATGGGCCTACGCAAACTTCCCAGGGGGGTCACCCATCCCTGGATTACCCCAGGTCAAGCACGCTTAACTTGGGAGTTCTTTGCCAACATTCAGCCCAAAAGGTATCCAGCTGGTGTTGTTTCCTTTCTTACACTATCCTCGATATATACTAATCTTTCTGGGATCTAAGGGTATTACACAACCCCCCCCCCCGCGCGCGCGCGCATTTAATCTTGTTTTGATAGTCATTGACAGTTCGTTGGGAGACGACCTGGGGAGCATCCTAGCTGTAAACCAGTCCTAATACATACACTAATCTGATCAGTTCGACAGCCGCGATCATGGAGCAGGCTACCATGGTCGACCAGCCAATTCTGGTCGCCGACCAACCACATTTGAGCATGGGGATTTCGAGGAAATGGATCGGGTAAGCATCTGGGTCGGGCCTAGGCCGACAAGGGAGCACGGGTTTGCTAGAAAATGAAGATTTCCAACCAAGTTTTTGGTCGGATTTTGAAAGCTTCAAAACTGATGATTACGGTTGGTTTTTGCTGCAATTGGGTCGATCCAAGGGCAGTAGAAGCCTCAGAGGAGTCGGTTTAGCAAGCTTGGAGCGTTTGGAAGCCCATGGTCGCCTATAAAAAGAGATGGCCGAGAAGAGGAAGAAAATTAATTTCTTAGATCTGTAAGTTTGAGAATAAATTAGGAGAATCGGATAAGGGGCTTTTGTTTCCCATGTCCTAAGCTTCATTTCTGTGCAATTTGAGCCATTTTGGTTGAGAGATGAGTGAGATCCGAACCCTCATCGGAAAAATGAGATTCACCAAAAAATGAGCTTGAGCAGTCTAAAAATGGCTTGGTTTGTGGGATTTTTTGGTATCATCTTGTATAGGCAAAAAGACGAAGCCATAGGTTCAAACGGGGGGTCAATCAGAGATCGGATGAAGGAGATATGGCCATTAAACCAGATGCGTCGTGAGCTGGCCAGAATCTGGAGGTTGAAGACGATCGGCGCGTGCAGCACACTCTCCAACTGGGCCCCGCGAGTAGGTTCCCATGAGCCAACTTGTTTGGGCGAGGCGGGCACGTCCGGGCTCCAAAAATTCTGAAAAAAATTGCTAAATTCCTCTAAAATCGAGATCTAGGTCCTGTAAAAAGAGATTTGGATTTAGAGTTCTCGATGTCTCGATTCTAGCACCAAAGAGCCTCATTTTGAGTGAAAATGCAGCATCTGGGTAAGTTCAATATTTTTCCCTTGAAGTTCATAGCATATTATGAATTGTTGTGAAGATATATTTGAGGAAATGGTCCCGAGGTATTTATTGGGATTTTTAGAAGGAAAATGAAGGAAAAAAAGGAAATAAATGGAATATTGAGATATTTAGTAATTAAATTTCATTTTTATGATTGAGGTGATCGAGATGATGAGATTTGTGCAACTTTTGAGAGTTGGCATAAAAATCGAGGCGGGTGCCGCATATCGAGGCGATGCATGCTTTTCGAGAAAATGCAAGTTTATCTCAAAAGGTGAGTTGTCTTATCCTAAGTATGATTTGGTGAGTGGTTTTCTCACAAGAACTTATATTTATGATATGATTGCTTATATGCATGTTATTTATGAATGCAATGTTCATTTTGTCATATTGCATTGAAAGTCGTGATATTTGCATGGCATGATATTATTATCATATTGATATTTGTGCATAGGAATGGGATGTCGCCCCCAGAGTGTAGCCGTAATTCCCCAAGGGTGTTGAGGGAATAACGTTAAGCTTATCCTACAGAGATTTGGGATTTGCCTAGGATTCCTAGCCGGGCTTGCAGGCCAGGGAAGTTACACTAAGGGAAAATGTTGTTCATGTTATTACAACATGCATTCATATATATTTTTTGGACCCTTACTAGAAGTTTCATCTTCTAATGGGTTATGCCCCTGGAATATTCAACGTTCCAATTGAGACTTGCAGTTAGGGCAAGGAGTAGGTTGAGATATGACGGCACATGATGGCGTGGCCGATGGATTTAGCAGATGGTTCCAGAAATTTATCTATTCGGATATGTTTTAGATAAGATGAGTAATGGCTATGTATTCGAGGTTTCATATGATTTGTACCTAGGGAGTTTAGATGTTATCTCGGGAAACGTGTCTTCATGTATTAAGGTTGTTAAAGATATGATGTAATATATGGTATGAATTCTTTATGATATATATAAGTGAATTGTTTATGTACCATATCAGGTTTCGATTATCTCTTCCGCATTGTGAATGATTTGCTGGGGGGTTTCCCTTTGACATACGGCATTTGATGTATGAGAAATGTATAAGGAAAGGGATTATGTATGGATACGATGGGCCCCAGCATAGTGACATGCCCTTTGAGAAGGTGGGGTGTTACACATGGATGGAATGATGACGCGACACGTGGCGCGATTTGGTTTGCCAAAGTTTCCTATAAATAAGGGCTTTGGGGTTATTCATTTTGGGCACCAAGTAAGGAGGAAAAGGAAGGGAGTTTGAGGGAGGAAATGCTGTCAAAAAGAATGGAGAAAGTCGAGGAAGAATAATCCTTGACATAATTTTTGGGTCTTTCTCGAAGTTCGTGCCAAGCAGTAAGAAAACCCATTCCGCTTGTTGTAAACCGTGTTTCCTAAGGTATCGATCAAGGTGAGTGATTCTTGCATGTTTGTGACACTTTGAGCATTTGTTGCTTCACTTGTATGCAGATGTTGGCTTGCATATCATGCCTTTGTGGCTTACATGTCATATTTTCCCTTGGCTATGCATATTCCTTCTGCTTTGTCATATATCATGTTTGTGTTGGTGACTGTGGCTAGTTGTTGGGCCATCATGGAAGAACTCGTGCTCTTGCAGTCAGCCAAGGAGTGACTATGATGACCACGGGGGTGATTGCAACACCTTGGCATTGCTACCACAGGGGTGGATTCCATAATGGCATTATTGCATTTGTACGCATGTACTCTCATTTTTTGAGTCACTCACTTAGATGTCATTATCTAACTTGGGTGTTTCATACCCCTGGGACATTCAATGTCCCAGGTATATTAGCATGCCAGGTACCTGATCGGTGCTGTCGAACAACGATAGATTAGATGAAATACAGATTCGGGTTTGCAATAAGGGTGCAACCCAAAGTCGTCTCCCAATAAACCTCAAATGGATCTGTCAAAACAAGACTAAACGAGGGGGATTATGATGAAAACTGAAATATAAACATTCAAGAATGAAACAACGATGAAGTAAAATGTAACCCGCTACAAACCCTACCTCCTTACCACGGTAATCCTCGTCTCATTTATGAAAACAATCTGTTTTGGTTTGATTTTCTTTTGATTTGAAAAACTCTTCTACAACTGTAAAAGATTAAATCCAATCGAGCAATCGCTCATACAAATATACCGTTTCTTTCTAATCAAAGCCTCAACCGAGTACGTCAATTAAAACCATCCAAAGATCATGCATGCATTCACACAATCGCATAAAAGAAACATACATAAATTTAGAGAAGGAAAGAAACAGAATCATCAATTAAAACATGAAAATCGAGTTCCAAACCGGATTCAACAATATGATCGAGACTCAAACCGTGCAAGGGGTATGAGAATGTAGCAAATCAAAAACGAATTATCCTTCCATCTTCTTGGTTGAAATCATGAGAATTTTTCCAAAATCGGCCACTTAATGTGCTTAAATAGAGCTTAGGGAGGAAACCCTAGGTTACCGAAACTTCATAGCTAATTTCGAATAGGATAAAGTGCGTTCTGGGCTTCAGCCCCTTCATCAAAATTGTATATCAGAGTATATGAATTTGGGCTTTTAAATAACTTGATTTGGATATCGGACGCCCAAGTTATGGCCTTTTAAAGATTCAGCATCTGTGCAGCTTTCCTAATTTGACCCAACTTTCTGGTCCCGACTTTGAAGCGATTTTTGGAGGCCCAAACGAACTTGGATTTGGACAAACCATACCATTCCAGAAATCCCAAGAAGTCCTCTACAATATCTCTGAAGACATCATTCACGTTCTGGGATTGTAACTTGGCCAAAAACTTGAAAGAAGCATAGAAGGTCAAATCTGTTAGCACACTTTTATTTCTTTGTCTCCAATCTCCTTGTTTCCCTTCTTGCCATCAAAATTCCTCATGACCCAGGAAGCCCTAATCTTTTCAAAATAAGAAAAAATAGTGTGAAGCCCAATTCCTATAAAATAAAATAAAACAAAATCAAGATGAATAAAATGACACAACTAACGTGCAAAAAGACTAAATATGAGGGCTAAATAATATGAAAATATGTGCTCTATCAAATTCCCCCACACTTAGACTTTTGCACTCCTGGGCAAAACACTAGACCCTAACACTCAATAACAAAAAGATGTGGAATGGTGCAAAGTTACATGCGAGGCAAGTCTTCAAGAATTCAGCATTCGAATATCATCTCTCCTAAACTTCCAAGAAAACAAGTAGTATGGCAATTCATTCAATAGGACAAATCAAAAGAAGCAGTCTCTCACAGGACAAGTGTATGCTCTCAAATCTCTCAAGAGGTGGTGGTAACAATTTCGCTCAAATTCACCCAATCACAATTCCACTACCATAAGCTTGTTTATCTTCTCAATCTCCACTATCCATGTCACATGCATACCACAAATCAAAAGGACTTTATTCAAGGGTTGTAATGTGGGGAAGAAAGAAATGGAAAGACAACAATGAAGGAAAACATGCCTTAGGTTGAGAAAACACTTCATGCAACTCCAAGATCAAGAGATAGAATTTCCAAGCATAGACATTATGAAAAACTTTGCATCTTTATTTGGTTGAGTGCGTTTTACGCTCCTTCTCAACTTTGCTTTCTTCTTTTTCTCATTATTTTTTTTTTGAAGCAAAGAAACAAACAGGTGAGTGTGTTTTACGCTCCTTCTCACCATTTTATCCTTTTGCTTGCTTTTCTTTTTCTCTTTTTTTTTTTTTTTTTCGCAGATGCAAATGGCCTTTGGCCTTATGACTTGCTTGATAAATTCAATCTCTCTCTCTAGAATGCATTTAATGTCTGTTTCCTAAGATTGGAAGGCTCAAAAGGGAAAAGAAAAAAATATGATGGGTAAAAAGAATGGCTCAAAGGGGCAAGCAAAGGGAAAACAATGGGTTTTTTTTTTTTTTTTGGATTCAATTGGGTTAACCAAATGGCCGATTGGGTTTGAAAGAAAAGAATGCCTTAATCATATTTGGGTCATGCATGAACAAATATAGCCTCAACCAAGAATCAAAACAAGTTTTAGAGTGGAGATCATAACAGGTGAATGCACACACAAGAAACACAATAGGCTCAAAATCCTCACGGCTGTAGACTACCCAATCAATCTATCAAATCAAACTCATTGCCAAGTCACTTGAAATCAAGGAAGATAAGATTGAAGTTCTAATCATGCTGGGTTCTTTTAGACTTAATTGCTTAACTTGCATTTCCACGCAAAACAGACTCAACTAGACCCAAAGAAAAAGAAATATGAAAAGATAAAGAAAATGCTGCTAAAATAAGAAATTGCTGCCCCCCCCCCCCCCCCCACACACACACACACTTAGACTTTACATTGCCCTTAATGTAAACATGCAATTTCAATTAAGAATAGGACAAGTAAGTGTAAAAGATTAGGGAGAGAGAAACAACCTGATGTATCAAATGGAGGTGGCGTTGAGGAGATGCAGCTCCTCCACAATGTGCTCCTGAAAGTCCTCATGGAATGGCTTAAGGCGATGCCCGTTCACTGTGAATTGCTTTGCATTGGACGCATCCTTGATTTCAACTGCACCAAAGGGAAAAACATGAGTAACTATGAAAGGACCAGTCCAACGGGAACGTAACTTACCTAGCATCAACTTAAGACGGGAATTGTATAGCAGAACTTTCTGACTGACTTGAAACTCCTTCCTCATGATCAGCTTGTCATGTGCAACCTTTGTTTTCGCCTTGTAGATCCTTGAGTTCTCATATGCTTCCAGTCGAATCTCTTCAAGTTCCTGGAGTTGGAGCTTCCTTTGGGACCCCGCTTGACTGATGTCCATATTGCATTGCTTCACCGCCCAATATGCCTTATGCTCCACTTCCACCGACAAGTGACAAGCTTTTCCAAAAACCAACCTGTAGGGGGACATGCCAATGGGAGTCTTGAATGCGGTACGGTAAACCCATAATGCATCCTCCAATCTCTTGGACCAATCTTTCCTATTAGGCTGGACTGTCTTCTCCAAGATGTGCTTGATCTCTCTGTTGGACACTTCAGCTTGCCTATTAGTCTGTGGATGATAAGGAGTCGCCACTTTGTGTATTACCCCATACTTACGAAGTAGGGTGTCCATCTTTCTATTGCAAAAGTGGGATCCTTGGTCGCTGATGATGGCCCTAGGCATGCCAAACCTGCAAAAAATATGAGATCTAACAAAATCTGCAACCACAGAAGAATCATCAATCCTGGTGGCTTTAGCTTCCACCCACTTAGAAACATAATCCATAGCTAACAGAATGTACACATAACCAAATGACATAGGAAATGGACCCATGAAGTCAATGCCCCAAACATAAAAGATTTCACAAAACAATAAGGGTTGTTGAGGCATTTCATTCCTACGTGATATAGTGTCTGTGTGTTGGCAACGTGTACAATTCTTATAGAACTCATATGAATCCTTAAAGAGTGAAGGCCAATATAATCCAGAATCTAGGACTTTCCTAGCTGTACGTTGGGCACCAAAGTGACCACCACATGCAAGTGTGTGACAAAATTTTAAGACAGAAGCAAACTCATGGTTAGGCACACATCTCCTGATGACCTGGTCACTACACATGCACCATAGATATGGATCATCCCACACATAGTACCTAGCCTGACTCTTAAATTTATTTAGTTGTTCTTTCTTAAGATATGCAGGTAATTCAGAAGCAACCAAATAGTTTACCAAATCAGCATACCAAGGCTCAGCACCATGAATGTGGTAGAGTAACTCATCTGGAAAATCATCTCTGATGGGTTGGGAGTCCATGACTGTGGAATCTGAAGAAGGGATGCGACTGAGGTGATCGGCTACCAAGTTCTCTACTCCACTTCTATCCTTGATCTCAATGTCAAATTCTTGGAGCAAAAGCATCCACCTTATCAAACGAGGTTTGACATCAGGCTTCTTCAAGAGGTACCTAAGAGCTGCATGGTCAGAAAAGACAATAACTTTAGAACCAAGTAAATAGGATCTAAATTTATCCAATGCAAAAACAATAGACAAGAGCTCTTTTTCCGTAGTGGTATAATTAACCTGTGCCGCATCCAATGTACGCGAAGCGTAGGCTATGACATGGGATTTCTTCTCTACAGGCTGGGAAAGGACGGCACCCACTGCAAAGTTGGAGGCGTCGCACATCAACTCGAAGGGTAACTCCCAGTCCGGTGGTTGTATGATGGGTGGAGAAATCAATCGGCTCTTCAGTTCCTCAAATGCCTGCTTGCCGGGCTCATCGAAGTGGAAATTCACATCTTTTTGGAGTAGGTGGGAAAGTGGAAGTGCAACCTTGTTGAAATCCTTGATGAACCTTCGGTAGAATCCTGCATGTCCGAGGAAGGAACACACCTCTCGTACAGAGGTGGGGTAAGGCAAAGAATGTAGGATCATGAACGAGGATCAAAAGCATGCAACGGAAGCGTTTTAAAAATAAAACGATCCTCGTATTGGTTAGAGTCTAGGAGACTTACTTTTTCGGCGAATTACCGGACGGAATGGAGCGATGGGTGCTTCTTCGTGTGGAGGAGACGACGGCTGCCCTGCTAGCCTTCGGCTCCGTCGCATCAGAACACAAACGCCCCCTTTCGATCTTCCGGAGTATGACTCGAACTCGTGGCCTCTCTTCGGTGAAGAAGAATGAAAAACGACTTGGATTAAAAAACAACTAAAGAGAGATATATATAGGGAGAACCCTAGGGTTAAAACCCTAGTGGGCCAAACCCTAATGGGCCAAATCTTTTAATCAATTTCCTAATTGGGTTAGCCCAATTAATTAATTAAAACCCTTATGAACTATTATTTTATTTTAGCCCAATGGACCATTCTAAATAAAATAATTCTCTCTTAATGTAATTCATCCAACAAGCCAAATGTATTAAAAATACATGAGTTACATCGAGCTACCCCGGGGACCAAAAGACAAATTATTCACGGCTACTAAAATGACCAAAATATCCCTGCTACCTAGTAGCTATATTTTGTCATTCTAAGTGTTCCAACTATCACCATATGGTAACACTGACCCCACGAATAATTTTGCATATGCCATGTCTTTGACCTACTAGTGTAATGACGAAAATACCCCTCTGTGTAACACCCATCATTTAGAAAGGAATAATGTACTAACACCTTTCTAAATGACTTCTACCATCCTTAGATCACTAGTCCAATAATCCGTGACTACTCGAATGTACTTGCTTATCATTGGGAGCTACCCAGAAGCACACACTCATAAGTCACGTTCCCAGGGCCCTGGATTATTCGATTATTCTTGGACAATCACAAGGGGGTGAATCACAGAAACTATCTTGTATTAGTCTGTCTTAGCTAATTAGAAACCATACTCCCAACTCAAAAGGATATTGATCTTTGATAGACCTCACCTACAATGAATCTAAGAATATAGCTCTAGGTTCACCAGACCACCAACTAATACTCAAGTATTAGAGTACTCGTCCACGTAGTAGCAGTGATAGACTAGCTCCATGATAATTAGTACTTTGTCATTAGCTTCTATCACAGGTCCACTCTACGCATTCCAAATGCGCTTGTACAATTAGAGTAAACGGACTGTTTACTGGCTAAGGCAAGCCATCCTCCATTAGGATCTATTGCACAATGATCTTATCATGATAGAATGTCCAGTTCTATCAAAAGATCAAGAGTTATATTTTCTTGCTTATTAAGTACCCATGATTCATGCCTAACTGTGAAGAACGACCCATCACATGAATCACTTACTTAATAGCATGGACACCTTTCCAACAATTAAATGCAAATAATATATGTGCCATAAACTGAATAAAAGAAACATCATTACCATAAATTAAACAAAACGTGTCTTTAGGGCATACATTTCCAACAAAGAAGAAATAATATCAACCGTAGACCGATCCACTTCTATACCCTTCTTAGACAAAACATGCCCTAAAACAATTCCTTGTTCTACCATGAAATGACATTTTTCAAAATTTAAAACAAGGTTCTTTTCAATGCACCTCTCTAGGACTCTACCCAAGCTAACCAAGCAATTATCAAAAGATGAGCCATAAACTGAAAAATCATCCATGAACACTTCCATGCAATCCTCTAGAAAATCTGAAAATATACTTACCATGCATCGCTGAAAGGTACCTGGAGCATTACAAAGACCAAATGGCATCCTCCTATAGGCAAATGTGCCGAAGGGGCAGGTCAAGGTGGTCTTTTCCTAATCCTCCGGTGCTATGCAAATCTGAAAATATCCAGAGAAACCATCAAGAAAACAATAGTGTGACTTACCTGCCAGCCGCTCCAACATTTGGTCAATAAATGGGAGAGGGAAGTGATCCTTCTTCGTGGCGAGGTTGAGTCTCCTGTAATCAATGCACACTCTACAACTATTTTGTACTCGCATCGGAACAAGCTCATTCCTCTCATTAGGCACCACTGTGATGCCCGTCTTCTTGGGAACTACCTGCACTGGACTCACCCGCTGGCTATCAGAGATAGGATGAATGATACCAACTGAGAGTAGTTTACTTACCTCTTTCTTTACCACATCCAGGATGGTGGGGTTGAGTCTCCTTTGGGGCTGTCTCACAAGTTTAGCTCTTTCCTCTAGATGAATCCTATGCATGCATATGGAAGGGCTAATCCCAGGTGTGTCTGCCAATGTCCAACCTATGGCCTGCTTGTTCCTCTTCAGCACATCCAATAACCTTTTCTCTTGGTCAGGCTGTAAGTTATTGGCGATGATGACTGGCAGCTTCTCGCCATCCTCCAAGAAGGCATACTTGAGATGCTCGGGCAAAGGCTTGCACTCAAGGGATGGGGGCTGCTGCAATGAAGGGACTAACTACTTGCCTTTATCTCAAGGGTACTGTCTACCTATTCAACATGGTTAGTAGAAACACTATCCTCCCCATGAGAAGTATAAGAATCAAATTGTGCATGCTCAATTTGAATATCAGAATCATGATTATGTAGAAATGCAGCAATCTCAGAATATGCATCACATGGATCACTCTCATTACTACAATCAGGACAGATGAAGGAATCTGGAAGGTCATGAATAGTGGGGAATGCATCAATCAAATCACAAGACTTAGTGCATGCTTCATTAACCAACAATTGAATCAAGTTAACTTACAAAGTGGAATGATCTTCAGGGGGACATTTCATGGCATCAAGTATGTTAAAATGAATGGTGCTACCAGCAAATTCCATGGAAAGTGTACCCTCATGCACATTGATGATAGTCCTTGCAGTTTTTAAAAATGGCCTACCTAATATAAG
Source organism: Diospyros lotus (assembly GCF_014633365.1). Lineage (NCBI taxonomy): Eukaryota > Viridiplantae > Streptophyta > Magnoliopsida > Ericales > Ebenaceae > Diospyros > Diospyros lotus. The sequence goes on from NC_068345.1 coordinate 18,589,440, forward strand.
AGGTGCATGCTCATGCAAATTGTCATCTTCCATATTTAAAACATAAAAATCAGCAGGGAAGATACAATCCTTAACCTTAACCAGGACATCCCCCAAGACTCCAGAGGGGTAGGCTGTGCTTCTATTAGCTAGCTGGATAACCACTCCTGTTGGCTTCAAAGGACCACATTGCAAAGAAGCATAGATAGAGTTAGGCATAACATTAATGGATGCACCTAAATCTAGCAAAGCATTACTAAATTGCATGTCTCCTATAGTACAAGGAATGGAAAATGTCCCTGGATCTTTGCACTTCCTTGGCATGGCAGGTTGTATGAGAGCTGAAACATTCCTCCCAAGGTTGACTTGTTCGTTCCCTCTTAATCTCCTCTTGTGCGTACACAAATCTTTGAGAAATTTTGCATACTTGAGGATCTGTCTGATGGCTTCAAGGAGGGGTATATTGACTTCCACTTTCTAGAATGTCTCCAGAATCTCTTTATCTAATTCGGCCTCTGCTCTTTTCTTGTTTTGTTTTGCTCGATGTGGGAATTGTTAATGTAGGTGCTCTAGACCCAATCAGATTGGGCATGTTGTACACTGACAATTGTAATCATGTTATTATTTGAATAAGGAGTTATTCAAATTCACAAGAAGTCATTCTATTAGTTTCTTGTTATTATTGTAATAACCGAATGAAACTAGATAGAAGTCCATATGATGTATACTGTGAATAATCTATAAAGATGTGAGATGATGCATCACAGTTTATAGACATCATTAAACGTCCCAAGTCATAGCAATGTCAAGAATGGACATTGACAATTGCGGTAAGACTTGTATGTGCTATGTTTTTGCTATGTGATAGCAATGGGGGTCTCACACCCATAGGCATGGGGATGCCTAGACAAGTACATAGGTGACCAATGTTGGAGAACGTGTCACTGGACATGACTCGCCATGAGAATCCATTTTGGTTAAATGTTGATGGAATTCTCATACGAGATGGGTGTAACTAATCCTTGGACCTGAGGTTGTCACGGTCATCTCATAAGAAGACCGGTATGCTTTGACATCGTTTCGATGGGCCTAGATAAAGGCTGCACGTGGGCGATCGTTGGGTATATCATGAGGCTTATGGAGATGGGTGCATAGCCAAGATGGGACTCGTCTATCCCTTGATAGAGGATGATGTATCTAAGGCACATTCGGTGGATATTCACTTTAAATCCATGGCCATGGTGAAAGAGATCAATAAGGAGTTATTGATTCACTTTCTATTAAGTGAAGATATCCGAAAGACCGAAGAAAACTCATGTGATCATTATCAAGCAACACATCGCCATACTTGAGATCACATAAGATGCATTGACGAGAGGATCGTATTACACGGTAACCATGCTCGTGAAAGGTTATTTGCGGATTATGAATCCTTCTGAATAATTGGGTAGGCATGACGCCTTGCTAGAGGCCAATCTTGTCTTATGTGTTTGTACCGACACATTGCCAACATATTCGGAAGCCTAATGAGTCATACGCAATAGGCACGGTCCCTGGCTTAAACCAGGAGAGTGGACGTATGGTTAAGTGGGACACTTCGGCAAGAAGTTGTGCTGTCATAGGTTCTCACGGAAAAAGAACAGATAGACGTAATGACGTCGATATGACGAGGAGTCGTCGTAATGGAAAGAGTTTCCTAAAAATGGCATTTGATTAAATTAGGAAGGAGTTTCTAATTTAATGATTTTCTATTTGTTGGAGTGGCAAATAGGAAATAAAATATTTTTGGGCTTAAGTTAATATTTGGACTAAATTAGATTTGGGCCAAATATTAAATTAAATATTATATTTGGACTAAATTAGATTTGGGCCAAATATTAAATATTATATTTGGACCAAATTAGATTTGGGCCAAATATTAAATAAAATATATTTGGGCTTGAATTAGATTTGGGCCATAATATGTTATTTAACCTATAAAAGGATTGGGCCATTTAATTATATTTCTAGTTGGACTAGAATAAGCCCACTTATGATTCTAATTAAATTAGAATTAATGGGCTAGCCCAATCCATTAGGGTTTTAGAAACCCTAGGATATTTCATTATAAATATCCTTTTATAGGTTGCCCATTATTGAGGTGATTTTTGGTGTCGTTTTTCAAGAGTTGAAAAACGCATTGCCGTTCACTCTTCCCCGTTTCTTTTGGCATCGATTTGAAACGTGGGTGTTCTTTTACCATCCATACACAAGCCGCGCAAAGGAGAAGGAGCTAGCACTCCTATTCCGCTCTCCTTGCCAACGGACGCGTGCCGCGTATCACGAGTTAGAGGCCGAAAGCTTGGACGGCTCGAATCCGCGAATGACTCGATAATCTAAAGGTTAGATTTATTTATTTGTTTGTGAATGATTTGATTTCGACGTTGATCCAATCGCCGGGATCAGGGTAAGGTTCAAAATTTTTGAACTACGCTGCTTGCCCCGTAGCGATCTTGCTTTACTTTCAGGAATGGCAGGGGCTAGTTGTTGGAAGACTCTCCTTGTTCTTGATAGCTGGAGTTGGGCTGCTTGGCTTCTTGGATTGAGGAGGGCTGCTGCTCATTGCTACCCTCTACATGTTGCTTCATATTTGATGATGGTGGAGGGGTTGGGACGATCACTTCTTTCCCACTTCGAAGCATGATGGCACTAACATTACCCCTCGGATTGGCAACTGGTTGTGAAAGAAGCTGCCCCGAACCTTGACTCCTTAACTCATTGATGTTTGTTGCTAGCTAGCCTATTTGGGTCTCCAAATTTTGAATTGTGGTTTCTGTTTTTTGCTGGAATTGGAGTGTATTGGCTGCTAGTTGCTTAACAAGATCATCCAAGCTAGGTTCTGACTTGGGCCTTGGTGAGGCATGGTTGCTGGAACTTGGACCTTGAGAATGATTTAATCTTTGTGGCTGCTGAAATTGTTGCTGCTGCAAGTTGTGATTCTGGTATGGTGCTGCTGGAATGACTGGTTTGAAGACCCTTCATATCTGAAATTTGGGTGATCCCTCCATCCAGGATTATATGTGGCTGAGTATGGATCATACTTATGTTGTGGCTGGTGCTAAAACGGTCTTCCAGGGAAGATTCCATTGCATGATTATGTGTTATCCTGTAATTATGGGCACAGATCAGTTACTTGTGAAGATAATGAACAAATGCCACATACCTGTTGGGGCTGGTTTCGATCAAGGGCTAACTGGCGAACCATTGAAGTGAGTTCCTCCAGCCTATTTTCTATTCTCCTTTCGTCCATAGGTGCAGCAAAACCAACCTCATTGACAGTCTTCATGGGAGTGTTCAACCTAGTACCAAATTGTTGTGCATTTTGAGCCATCTTTGAAATTAAGTCCCGGGCTGCAGCTGGTGTCTTTTCCACTAAGGCTCCTCCAGATGCAGCATCCACTAAGTACCTATCCATGGGGAGAAAGCCTTCATAAAAATATTGAATGAGGAGCTGGTCACTTATCTGATGATGAGGACAACTAGCACACAACTTCTTGAATCTCTCCCAATACTCATGCAAGCTTTCTCCATCTATCTGTCGAATGCCACAAATGTCCTTCCGGGTGGTTGTTGTTCTGGAAGCAGGGAAGAACTTCTCCAAAAATATTCTCCTCAGGCCATCCCAATTGGTAATGGCAGCAGGTGGCAAGTAATACAGCCAGTCTTTGGCGGCTCCATCAAGAGAGAAAGGGAATACCCTTAGCTTGATTTGTTCTTCATCAACCCCTTGCGGCCTCATGGTGGAGCATACCACATGAAACTCCTTCAGATGCTTGTGTGGATCTTCACCTGCAAGACCATGAAACTTAGGAAGCAAATGTATCAATCCAGATTTCAGTTCAAAGTTTGCCTCCAATTGAGGATACTGAATACACAAAGGTTGATAATGCATATCAGGGGCAGCCAATTCTCTAATACTTCTGTTAGCATTATTCCCATTATTCCTATTCTCATTGCCATTGTTTTCATTGGCGGCCATATTGATCAGTTTAGGTTGGAACTCAAACACAGTATCAGAAACAATGGAAAAGACACTATTAGTCACTGCCCTATCTTGGGATCTAAGTTCTCTTACTTGTCGCCTAAGGGTTCTATCAATTTCTGGATCTAAATCAATTAGACCACCCTTAGATGATCTGGTCATGCATTAAATATCAACAAGAACAAAAACAAAACAAAACACACAAGGAAAAATCACATAAACACACCAAGAAAACACAAAATGGCCCCAAAAGTTGTCTAAACGCTGGAATTTGGCCAAAAAATGCCCTCCTCACTGACAACCAGTGACTATTTCTTCCCACACCCCCATTCCTTTGGACACCAAAAATTAGGGTATTCCAAGATACTCGTTGGCAGTGAACAATGCTGGTTGTGGTTGAAAACAGAAAACAGAAAAACCAAAAATAGAAAAGAAGAGAAGAACAAAGAAAACCAAAAAGGATGAACAAAGAAATAAAAGAACAGAGAAACAAAAGAAGCAAACACAAAGAATAGAAAGAAAATCGAAAATAGAACAGCAAACACAAAGAACAGAACGAAAAAGACAGAAAACAGAAAACAAAGAAAACATGAAATAAAAAAGAAGAGAACCGAAAAGAAAAACAAGAAGAATCAACAAAGAAACAAAAGGAAATAGAAACCAATGAGCAAGACACAAAGAAGCAACAAAAGAAAGCAACAAAGAATGAAAGAGAATTAAAAAGAAAAGGAAAGATAGAAAACAAATCTTGTTATGGCAGAAAAGATTGACGGTTCCCCAGCAACGACGCCAAAATCTGATCGGTGCTGTCGAACAACGATAGATTAGATGAAATACAGATTCAGATTTGCAATAAGGGTGCAACCCAAAGTCGTCTCCCAACGAACCTCAAACGGATCTGTCAAAACAAGACTAAACGACGAGAATTATGATGAAAACTGAAATATAAACGTTCAAGAATGAAACAATGATGAAGTAAAATTTAACCCGCTACAAACCCTATCTCCTTACCACGATAATCCTCATCTCATTTATGAAAACAATCTGTTTTGGTTTGATTTTCTTTTGATTTGAAAAACTCTTCTACAACCGTAAAAGATTAAATCCAATCGAGCAATCGCTCATACAAATATACCGTTTCTTTCTAATCAAAGCCTCAACCGAGTACGTCAATTAAAACCATCCAAAGATCATGCATGCTGTAACGACCCGCTCCCACTTACGGGCGCTATTGGAAAATAATCGACCGGATTACTCACCCGACAACCACAACTGAAGGGTTGGACTATGTTTCAATAGGAAACGCCCTAGGTGGGAACTAGGCTTCGTCCTTCCCTTCGCTCTACTCAGGAATTGGTCTCAACTCAAATAAGAAAAATCCAGCGGACCAAGACCCGAAACCTGAGTGAGCTTCACCTCTCTTCAACTCACCCCATAGCAAGCCAGAGGTGACCCAGGCACAAAGCTAGCATACAAACACTTCGCTGAGTATTGGGGATTTATGAGAACATACCTTGTTGATCTTGACTCGGTCCGAAACTTGGCTTTACCGACTATGCCATGTTCAACAAGCAATCTCACAATCATTTATCACACTACGAAGATTTCAATAATTAAATACATCTAGTACTCAATATCATTTACATTCAATTACGTGAATACATATAAAAATTTACAGGAGATTACACAACAACACATCTCAGGCAACAAGCTAGTTGCCATAACAGCCTCCCGGCACCATCCCTGCTTTCATCTGGACTTGCATCATCTACACATGAGGTAAAACCTCATGAGTCATAAGACTCAGTAAGGGTGCAATTGTAACACCCGGTGTAACCGGTGTTAAGAGAATAGGAAAGGAAGTAAGTAAACTTCCAAAAATGCCCTTGAGGAAGTGATGATCCTTGAGATTGAGAATGCCCATGAGAAGGGTAATTTGGTAATTTGGATAGAGAAATCCAATAAAAGGGTATTTCGATAAATTAAAAATAATTCCTATGTGGAATTAGGTGTATAAGTGAATAAAAATCCCAATTTGATATTTATGAGGAGATATATGGGATTAATAAATTCACAAATAGTATTTGGGAATTTTGGGGGATTCCATGAAGGAAATTAATTTTGGAAATAGGGAAAATGGTGGATAATAAATTATTTGAGGAGAATAATTAAATTTTCCCTAAGTTAGTGAATTAATGTGGTGATGCCACATGGATGACCAAGATCAAGAATTGGAAGCCAAGTTTGTGTCTTAGAGTGACACTTGGCATAATCTTGGAAATTTAAGAGAAATTATATATGTGGATTTATGAGTTGGAGAAGGAATTAATTAAATGCAAAAGAAATGTTAAATGGTCTTTCATGCATTTAATAAGAGGCATGATTATATGGATTAAAGAAAATCCAAAAGAAAATGGTAAATGGTCACCATTAATGCCTTGGAAAATATGAGAGTTATTTAAATACATAAGAAAGTATTTATGTCTCACAAATGTGATGCTGGAAATTAGTCCCATTAATTTAAATGGGAAAGAAATTATTTATGTCTCTCAAGTGTGATGGATGTGAAATTAGTCCCATTAATTTAAATGGGAAAGAAATGGAAATTAGTCACTCATTTATGAGTGAAAATGGGGAGATTTATTTAAATGGGAAATAATTATAAATTCAATGGATGAGATGTATTCTTGAATTAGAGAATAAATCCTATGGTGGGGATTTAAAGAGAAGAAATGGCATGGATTGCCATCCTAATAAAAGTGTGCTTTCTTTCAATGGTGGAGATGAAGTCTTGTAAAGACAAAGGAAATCCAATGGATGAGAGTAATCTAGACCAAAGCACATGGATTGTGCTTTTTTGTGTGGTTGGGATTTTCTTTCAAAAAGCAAATGGAAATCAAGGGCTAAGATTAAGTCTTGAAATTGAGATTTCAAGACAAGAGTAGTATTTAAAGGGAAAGTAAACCCTTGTCTCAAGTTTTGCCATTTCAAAGAAAGAAAGAAAATGAGAGGAAGGAAGAATTGTCTTCCAAGAAGAAGAAAGGGAGAAAATGAAAGAATGGAGAAGAAATGAAGATGAAACCAAGGTATGTTCCATTCTTCTCTTCTCTATTTAGTATTCTTGTATGCAAGGTGAGTGACAAGTGAAATGCCATTTTAGGTGGGAGAAAATGGTGTTGGAAGCTCTCTTGAGAAGAAGAAATAAAGCTTCAAAGAGAAGATTGTTAAGGTAAGGGATGGCCCCAAGTGGTGGAGGCCTTGCATTGCATTGTAAGTAGGTTGCATAAATCTTTATGTATCTTTTTGCATGCTTTACTTGTTCATGAGACCTATGGCCATGGGGGTGGGAAAGAAGTGGTAGGTTGATGCCTCAAACCATGTTGGGTTGTGAGGATGGAATGACCTAACCATACTTGCATGCATTTGTTATTACATAGACTTGTTATGCTTTTATTTACTTTGCATATGCACCCTTACTGAGCTTTTGAGCTCATGAGGTTTTATCCTCCCCTTGTAGGTTGTTCTTATGTCAAAAGAGAGAAGAAAAAGTGGCAAGCTTGTGGGTGGAAGCTCATGGTGTTTACTTATTTTTGTTGTAAATGTATGGCTTGTGGAAGCCCATGTTATTGTATTTGATTCATGAGATGTAAATTTTATGGGGTGGGTAATGGCTTGTTTAAGCCTAAGACTATGAGTGTATATTCCTTGAAGTGTTGATTTTTTTTTAGTGAATGAGACTGAGGCTTATGGCATGTTGAAGCCTAGGCAAAAACCTCACTTTGGTATGATATGTTGTGTATTCATCAAGAGGTGGATTAAGCCTTAATTATGGAGAATTAGAGGCAAACCAAGATGAATGTGAAGTTTATTTATTTAAATTAAATTCTGGAAGGTTTGGGTTTAAATGCCCAAGAAAAGAAAAAAAAAAAAAAGTGGGATGAGCAGCAAAGGGGGGCAGCCAGCAGCAGCAGGCTGCTGGGGGCCGCGCGCGTGGACGGCCGAGCGGCTGCGCGCGGCATGCGCGGCCAGCTTGCGCGGGCAGCGCCCAGTGGGGCCCCGCGCGGGCCCCGGCGTGTCAGCGGGCCTCGCCGGCCAATTTTTTTTTTAAAAAATTTGGAATTTTGGGAAATTAAGGGGCATTTCTAAATCAATTTTGGGCCCCGAAGGAATTTTCAAAGTAAATGGATTTTTCGGGCATTTTGGAGAAAAGGCTGAAAATTTAAAAATTTGAAATGATGAGTTATTCCTCTAAAAATTGGTGATCCATCAATGGATTGGTTTAAATGGTGATTTTGGAGCCCGGTAAAATTCTCCGATGGAAAAGAATTAAATATAAAAAAAAAAATATGGCGATTGGGCGCCTGAAGGAGATTTTCTTTATAGCCAATGCGGTGTGGCTAAAGCCCAATTCTGCTAGCGAATCCTGGGATTCCGCGAAGGGAAGGTCGAGCCTAGTTCCCACCTAGGGCGTTTCGTCTTGAAACATGGCCCACCCTTCGCCACAGGCCGGGCAAGTGGACAATTCGGGTGATTGTTCACGAGTAACACCCGTAAGTGGGAGCGGGGCGTTACAGCAATGCATGTAAATATGAATATAATCATGTTTATGTATGCCAAATGCATGCAAATGAGGCTAGGTCCACTCATCCTCACAACCCACTAAGGTTTGAGGCATCAACCTATCAGCCCCCACCACACTAGTCCTCCATATGGCCACAGATCCACTAGTTCTTGCATCACACAAGATATAACCACTACATGCCAATGTAACATAAAAACATTATCAAACACATTTACCAACTTGCAAGGCCACCTCCACATGGGGCCATCCCTTACCTGGCTCGAAGCCTCTTCTCTGCCTCGGCACGAACTTCAGCCTGAACCGCAAGTTCCTCTAGGATCACTGCCTTCCCGGTTGAACCTAGAGGCAAAACACACAAAACCCCAACTCCATTAACATTCGGCATTCAACCAATGCCCTCAACTACGCCGCACATCGCCAAAATCATCCATCAACAAGATTTTAAATAACCCCAACACAGGGTTTAATGCAATAATTAATTATTCTACATTAACTCGCTTAATGTAAATAATTTGGGAAGAAATATTAATTTACCTCGGACAATTTGGAAACGAAAATCGGCCAACCGCCCACACCGGCATTGCCTCTCGAGCTGCCACTTGCACTCAAAATCCCATTCTCGAGCTTCCAGTATGCTCCACGAGCCTCGAAATGATTTCTAGAACCTTTTTGGAATTTTCGGGAATTTTCTCCTATTTTTCCCATTATTTCTTTATTTTCTTTTTATTTATTTATTTTTTTCTTTTATTTTCTTTTCCCTTCCCCTGTTCATCATCTTCCAGCTTCCTCTCCCGTGCGCGCCTAATGTCGCGCCTGCGTATGGTGGCCAGCCACCACCATTGGCTTCTCCGACAACTGCTTCCCGCGTCGCCATCACCGGTCGTGCTACACCAATCGGTCGCCGCCGCAAGCCACGACTTCAGCAGCGTCGAACCAGCTTCCCCTGCACGCAATCGGTTGCCATGGCCATGCCTGGGGAGCTTTCTTTTCGACAATCCAGGGTCGCCTTCGGCCTAGCAAGCAGCTACAACAGCCTTCACCGGCCCCGTCGACCACTGCCATGGTCGCCACCAGCCCTTCGCGGCTGCTCCAGCTCTACCCGCTACTGCCATGGCCGCTGCAACCAACTGCTCCATCTTCTTCTAGCCATCTCATAGACCCAATGGCCTCCTATTGCTGATGGTCGAGACCTCGCCGGCTACCTCCGAGCATCCCCGCTTGCCATCGACGCTTGCTAGACCACCATCAACACTGCCTCCTCAAGCCTCTGTAACCAGCCATGGTCGCTGCCTTCTCCGCCACAGCAATCAGCCTCACCTCACTCTCTCGATCTCATTCTCAACCGCTCGATCTCTCTCGGCTGATCTCACGATGCCTCGGCTCTGCTCTCTCACGCGATCTTTCACTCTCATTTGCTCTCTCTGCTCACTCCCTCTATCTCTCGCTCTCTGGCTTCTCTCGGCCATTTCAAATGGCAGAGATATTAACATAGGAAGCTTCCTTGAAGCTTCCTCTCACGTGGGAGAAACATACATATATATTATACACTAATTACATATAAACTCTCAAAAAATCTCATAATTCCACTTTAGAAATTAATAATTGCACTTGGGGGATTTTATAATTACACTTGGACCCTCCCATGATTTTAATTAATTTCCCACAAGTCACCAAAACATTAATTCTCCAAAATTAATAGCCGACCGCTATTCGGGAATACTGACCTCGTCCCTACACTTGCACGGGACCTTTATTCGACCCGAAAACACTTAAGGGTTGCCTTACTCAGAAAACCGAACCACCCCTAGGGTCCTCTCAGCTTCCAGGAGGTCCCCTCCGATTATTCGGTATTGGCACCCACTCGGGCTTATACAAAATTAATTCCGAAAATTATTCCCGGTCAGACTGCTTCCAGCACCATTATCTTCATCCCGAGACGCTCATCAATCTCTTGCCCTCTTCCCTGGACATCCAAGCCCCGAGGCACTCCCAGCCGCCAATTCGGCAAATTTTATTAATTAATTTCTCAATATTGACCTTTGGGCTTCCCGGACCACCCGAGGTCCTTTCAAAATAATCAAAAATTATTTATTTTCAATACCATGTAATACCAGGTATTACACATGCATTCACACAATCGCATAAAAGAAACATACATAAACTTAGAGAACGAAAGAAACAGAATCATCAATTAAAACATGAAAATCAAGTTCCAAACCGGATTCAACAATATGACAGAGACTCAAACCGGGCAAGGGGTATGAGAATGTAGCGAATCACAAACAAATTAGCCTTTCATCTTCTTGGTTGAAATCGTGAGAATTTTTCCAAAATCGGCCACTTAATGTGCTTAAATAGAGCTTAGGGAGGAAACCCTAGGTTACCGTAACTTCACAGCCGATTTAGAATAGGATAAAGTGCGTTTTTGGCTTCGGCCCCTTCATCAAAATTGTATATGAGCAAGAGTAGATGAATTTTGGATTTTAAATAACTTGATTTGGATATCGGACGCCCAAGTTATGGCCTTTTAAAGATTCAGCATCTGTGCAGCTTTCCTAATTTGACCCAACTTTCTGGTCCCGACTTTGAAGCGATTTTTGGAGGCCCAGAAGAAATTGGATTTGGATAAACCATACCATTCCAGAAATCCCAAGAAGTCCTCTACAATATCTTTGAAGACATCATTCACGTTCTGGGATTGTAACTTGGCCAAAAACTTGAAAGAAGCATAGAAGGTCAAATCTGTCAGCACACTTTTGCTTCTTTGTCTCCAATCTCCTTGTTTCCCTTCTTGCCATCAAAATTCCTCATGACCCAGGAAGCCCTAATCTGTTCAAAATAAGAAAAAATAGTGTGAAGCCCAATTCCTATAAAATAAAATAAAACAAAATCAAGATGAATAAAATGACACAACTAACGTGCAAAAAGACTAAATATGAGGGCTAAATAATATGAAAATATGCGCTCTATCAGTACCCCGGAGACAAGCAGGAGAAAAGGCTACGAGGAGGCTGATGTTTAGTTTAACTTCATGTTGTTCATGTGCCATGGATCTTATGTAACCTTTGGATTTATTTGAGCATTATGTACTGTAGTGTATAAACAAGGGTTATGTAAGGGTTGGTTTTACTTTTTATGCTATTGAGGGTGTAAGTCGGGGTTACTATGTACTATTGGCTGCGCTTAATCTTGTGCATTTATTTCAAACAAACACATACAAAATAAACAAAGAAGAAACAAGCATGCAAGCACAAGGCGTTTATACTCGCCAGTGTACGAGTGTGCGTTGTAGCACAATTTAATTTTCTGGGTAAGTCCAGGTCAATTCACTGGGAGATCAAAATAGAAATGAAAGGGCGAAAAATCTTTATGTGCTAAACGGGTTTGTCAGACCAATTCAGCTAAATGACTTGTTTTTCAAGATTAAAAATAAGATGTTTGTGTATGGAAGGCAATCTTGGGACAAAGCAATTTATGTGCCAGCCCACTGATTTACCAAAGAGATAACAAAATATTAACATCGACTGATTTAAATTGATGTTATGCAGTTAACTGTATCCCAAGATGATAATAGTTCTAGGTTAAGCACTCTCCATACATGGCATGAGAGAGTCTGGATTAAGCAATTATCATAAATTGAAATACAAATTAACACACATTTCAGATCCGATAAGTAACCACAACTCAAGGTCATGATAGTTCTAGGTTAAGCACTCTCCATACATGGCATGAGAGAGTCTAAATTAAGAAACCACCATAAATTGGATCGCAGATTAATCATTCCAGCTTAAGTATGAAACCATTTCCATTTTAAGTAACCTCCATACATGGCATGGAGACTCTAAGTTAGGCTTATGTTTCAACTTAAACCCAAAGATTCAATACACACATTTCTCAATTCAAATAAGCATTCTGTTAATTAAATCGGAGTTCAGCTCTCTTGGGCAAGCAGTGGCACTGGACACAGTCCTTGCCTTGGCCCAAGCTTAAGCTTAGCCACACATCTCCAACTAAAAGTTAAAGAGACAAGAATTAAAGTTCTGGAATGTAAATACTGAAATTGAAATTAGAGAAATGTAAATGAACAGTTAATGGAAGTTGCAGAATGTAAACGCGCATGAAAAGAAATTGCAGAATGTAGATAATAGAAATAAAGAACACAGTATTGATTGAACAAAATAAAGAACATGAAACTGCTAGAATTAAAAAAAAAAACAAAATAGAATAGAAGCAAAACACAAGAACAAGATGATGAACAGTGCTCTTTTCCCCTTATTCTGGTTAAATGGCGGATGGGGACTCTCTCTTTTCTTCTTGATACTCTAGTCTATTTATAAGCCACTGGCAAAAAAAACTTTTCAAATCTCCCGACAATCTTCTGAAACATTCTGCATATTGCTTTTGTCCGTTCTCTGTTAAATTTTGCGTGCTGTCTTGAAATGGCTTTATGAGGCATGCAGGCGCGTGATCTGCTTAGTGCAATTTCTCATGTATGTGATCACACCTTAACTGTTGTGCGCCTGCTATTCCACAAGCTAGGCTTCTTCAATTCTCCAATTGCATTTGGGCTTCAATTTCTTCAATTTTAACTTTAATGCACGTGGGCCCCTAATTTGACAATAACCCAAGTAGTCCACTGCTTCACGCATCTTCAATTCAAATTCAATTGTATTAGTATATTATAATATATATATATATAGTATGTCCAATTTAATATCATGTATTGAATATATATGTACTATAAATATTATATTTATTTTATTATTATTATATATATTTGAGAAATCAACATATAATCATGAAAGGCATATAAATATTCAATTAAATCCAATTTCAAGGTCAAAATAGGGGTGAAAGTATAATAAAATTTTGACATTTTTGAGCATCAATCAACTATCAGGGGCGGATCCAGCAAGTTGGGGTGGGGTGGGCTGGGACTGGGCTGGGCTGGGTCAGGGGTGGGCTGGGGCTGGGCTGGGCTGGGCTAAAATGAATTTAGGGCAAACTTTTGTATTAAAATTTTAATTTTTTTGTGGGCTGCCCTGGGCTGAAGCCCAGGGCAGCTCACATGTGTATCCGCCCCTGTCAACTATGAACTTGGTAAGAGTTGTTTGTTGGATTCTGGAAGTTTTCGAATGGTGTTCTGTAAATAACAGCTAGGATACTCAGAGTTGTAAGAAGTGCGTGTGTGTGAGTGTCCTGCAATTGTACCTACAGTGATGTGTTGTCTTTTGGAGTATTGAAGGTCATGAGCATTTCTCATTATTGAAAGAAAATTTAGTGGAAACCCTTTTTAATTAGCTTTGGTTAAGCTTTCAGGTTCGATCCAACACTCTCGTTGGTAAGGGTTTCCATAACGTCCATAGGTGATGTCTGCTTATATTTCATGTTGTTGTGTATTTGGAAAAGTGGGGCGTTACAGGGATAGGTTCGAAGGGATCAAAAGAAGACACACACCTGTTATGTGTCATCTATAAAGGGAAAAATAATTTAGGAGACTTTACTATTGCTAAGAAGACCATACACAAATCTTTGGTAGAAGAGACCGTCCACAATCCCCAACCCGTTGAAAGTTAGAAGCAGTACATCTAAGCGAGACTGATCCTAAGAAGTTGGCATATGTTGGCTCACAACTTCTAGAACCTGTAAAGTAAGAGATTGTGAACTGTCTTTGAGAAAACTTGGATGTCTTTGCTTGGACACCAGATGACATGCCCAATATTAGCCCGGAGGTGATATGTCACCATTTGAATGTAGATCCCTAGTTCAAGCATGTCCAGCAGAAAAAGCAAAATATTGCCCTAGATAGGCTTCCAGTGCTAGAAGAGGAAATTAACAAATTGCTAAAGGCGGGGTTCATTCGGGAAGTGTTGTATCCTGAATGGCTAGAAAATGTTATTATGGTCAAAAAGCCCAATGGAAAATGGCGCGTGTATGTGGATTTCACCATCCTCAACAAGGCGTGTTTCGAAGATTCTTACCCATTACCTCGGATTGATCGGCTGGTGGATGAAACATCAGGGTATCAACTACTGAGCTTCTTGGATGCCTTCTCAGGATATCATCAAATCATGATGTATCCACCAGATCAAGAGAAAACATCGTTTATTATAAATAAGGGGACATATTGTTACTAGGTCATGCCCTTTGGGCTCAAAAATGCTGGGGCCACTTATCAGCACATGGTGAATAAAGTCTTTAAGGAGTTGCTAGGTAATACGATGGAAGCATATGTTGATAATATGATTGTGAAAAATCAGGATAAGGAATCACACATGAAAAAGTTAGCACAAGTGCTTGAAGTTTTCAAGTAATACAAAATGAAGTTGAACCCAACAAAATGTGTCTTTGGAGTATAGTTCGGTAAATTCTTGGGGTATATGATCACACAAAAGGGCCTTGAAGAGAACCTTGAAAAAATTCAAGCAATACTAGATATGGAGACCCCGACATTAGTTAAGGACATATAGCGGCTAATGAGTCAGATAGCAGCTCTAGGCTAGTTCCTCTCCAAGTCAACCAAGAGGGAACTTTCGTTTCTTCAAACACTGAGGGCTGGGAAAAAATTTGAGTGGACAGAGGAATACCAAAAGTCGTTTGAGGCATTAAAGGAGTAGTTGAAAGAGGTTTCCCTATTAACAAGGGTGACGTCCCGTTCCCACTTACGGGTGCCACTCGTGAACAATTACTCGAATTGTCCACCTACCCGGCCTTAGGTGAAGGGCGAATCATGTTTCAAGATGAAACGCCCTAGGTGGGAACTAGGCTCGTCTTTCCCTTCCCTCAACCCCAGGATTCATAATGCAGAATTGGGCTTAACCACACCGTACTTGGCTAAAAAGAAAATCACTTTAAGATGTCCAATTGCCATTTTCTCATTCATATTTAATTCTTTTTCCATCCAAGAATTTCACCGGGCTCCAAAAATCAACATTTCAATCCATACATTGATTGATTACCAATTTTGGAGGAAAAACTTAAAAATTTCAAATTTTCAAAATTCGGCATTTATCTCCAAAAATGCCCAAAAAATCCCTTTATTTTGAAAATTCCTCCGGGGCCCAAAATCAATTAAGAAATGTCCCAAAATTCCCAAAAATTTCAAATTTTTGAAAACAATTGGCCGGCGGGGCCTGCTGGCACGCCCGGGGCCCTGCGGTGTGCTGGCCGCGAGGCTGGCAACGGGCCGCGCGCGACCGCCTCAGCGCCCCCGCACGCTACAGCCCGCCTACTGCTGCCCGTTGTGGCCCCCTACGGGCCATGCGCGAGCCCCGACAACTGCTGCTACTGCCTCCACTGCTTTTCCCTTTTTTTTTGTTTTTCTTCTTAGGCCTTTCAAACCCAAAATTTCCAGATTTCTCATTCCAAAATTTAGCACCTCAAAGCATCACATTTTCAACAAAAACCATCTTATTTAACCTTTTTTATGCTTCCTACAACTGATGCCAAATGAGAAATTTACATCCATACTTAGGCCTCTTCAAGCCATAAGCCAATATCTCATTTTAAAATAAAGTCAAAACACTCCCAAGATAAAAAATACACGCATGATCTTAGGCTTTAACAAGCCATTACCAACCAAATACATTACATTACATAAATCAAATGCCACAAAATAGGCTACCCTAAGCCATACAACACACTTGAATCTTCATTTCCATGCCTCCACATGCCATTCCACCTTGTCTTGATTTTTCCCATGCTTCCACAACCTATATGTGAGGGTAAAAACCTCATGAGCTATTAAGCTCAATAAGGATGCAATGCAAAATAAATATGAGCATAACAAGATTATATGATGCCAAATCTATGCAAGTGTGGCTAGGTCTCTTTGCCCTCACAACCCACCAAGGTTAGAGCCATCAACCCACCATTTCAACCATGTTCCCAAGCTAACGTATGGCCATAAGTCTCATGAACACAATACAACATGCCAAATGTAACATATACATTTATGAACCATAATTACAACACATTGCAAGGCCACCCTCCCATGGGGCCATCCCTTACCTCATTCTTTTCTTTGAAGCTTTAAATCCTTATCCCAAGAGAGCTTCCATCATCATCTTCTCCCATCTAAGATGACATTCCAATAAACCTCTTACTTTACATTCAAGCTTTAAATCCTTGATTTCTTCTTCTTTCTTCACTTTTTCTTCCATAGGAGACTTCTTATCTCTCTTTCTTTCTTTCCTTCTTCATTTCTTTCTCCAAATGGCCAAAGGAAGACAAGTCCTCCTCACTTGCCTTTAAATACTACACTTTCCCATTTTCAAGAATGGATCTCCACCATTCATTAAAAACATAATCTATGTGCTTATGGAGAATTAAATCTCCACTATTCCTTTCAAATAAACAAGTCTCCTCTCTAGGAGAAAGCACAATCCATGCTCTTTATCTTCATTAATCCCATCCATTGGATTATTTTGCCTTTTCAAGACTCAAGCACAACCATTGGATCACTTGGAAATTTCCTTTTTATTTCCAATTAATTTAATTTGACTATTTTCCAACCATCACATGAGAGACATAAATCCTTACTTATGCATTTAAATAAATCCCATATTTTCCAAAGCATTAATGGGTGACTAATTTCCCATTTCATTTGGATTTATATTATTCACCATAGTCATGCACAACATTAAATGCTTAAAAGACTAATTAGCATTTTTTTTTTGCATTTAATTTAATCTCTCATTTAACTTGGACCACATTAAGCCATGTGTCATTCCAAGACACTAACCTTGGCTTCCAAGTTCTAATCTCATCCCTCCATGTGCCAACTTTCAAAAGTTGCACCAATCTCATCATTTCGATTACCTCAATCATAAAAATAATATTTTATCACTAAATATCTCAGTAATCCATTTATTTCCTTTTTTCCTTCTTTTTCCTTTATTTTTCCTTCTAAAAATCCCAATAAATACATTGGGACCATTTCCTCAAATCTATCTTCACAACAATTAATAATATACTATGGACTTTAAAGGAAAAATACTGAACTTACCCGGATATTGTGTTTTTATGCAAAACGAGGCTTTTTGGTGTGGAAACCCAAACATCGGGAATCCCAACTTCAGATATTTTTGCACGGACCTCCATAAAACATTTTTCTAGATTTTTCCAACATTTTTGCAGAATTTTAGGCTCATGCACGCGCCCCCACTCACTGGCGCGTGGCTCTGCGCGTGAAGGCCACACGCCGGCCTTCTTCTCCGGCACCGGCCATGCCAGGGATCTGGGATTTCTCCACCACTTTGAGACCCTCCTCCAGTCGATCACCATGGCACATCTTGGAGCTTGAAATGAGGTCCAGAAGACCTCTAACCGGCCGGCCAAACCGCCCGCCTCCAAACTCCGGCGAGCTTCGAACAACCTTCGAACGTGCACCAAAATGCTTCACACATACCAGAAATCATCCTCAGGATATGGGCTTTAAAAGCCCTATGATTTCAGCCCTCAATTCGATCGATTGAGCCTTCGATTTGAAGCTCAAAATCGCCCAAACCCTCGGTCAAACGAACTCCTATTTATAGCCAAAATTGGCCCTCCAATTGGGCATAGCTGCTTTACTCGAAGCCTCGAGCTTCTCAAACACCTCTTGGGCGACCCAAAACCACCGACCAAGCCCTCAAAAACCCCATTTACAGGTCAGGAATGCCCGACCAAATCGTGGTCGGTTTCTTCGATTTTTCGACCTCTCTTAAGCTCGCCAACGACCCAGCCTTGCTTCCCACGCTTGCTCGACCATCCTCCTTGGATTTCCTGTGGTTAGAAGCCTCGATCATCGGCCAGCCAAGGCTATCGGCCATAGCAACTCTAATTTTGCAAAATTTGCATTTTAGCCCCTGTCTTTTTCAAAATTACACTTTGGCCTTTTCTTTCAAGCCCCTGATCTTTCTTTCATTACCATTAGGGACCTCATGATCCAAAACTCTTACTTCCTATTTTGATGATTCTGAAAAATCATCCTTTCGACCTCCCTCCGGCCGATTCAGTAAATTTTAAGAAATTGCACTTTGGCCCTTAAACTTTTGGGCTATCTCATTTTAGCCATTTTTACTTAACCCTTCAACTTTTCATAATTGCAATTAGAACCCTTAAGTCCTAAAACATTCCTTTGAACCCCGAAGATTTCAAAACAACCTTGTTTCGGCCTCCCTCTAGTAATTTTCAAAAACTACAGTTAGGCCCGAATCTTCGTTTTGGCCCTAAACCCATTCGTTTCTTCCTGAAAACTCTGAAGGGTTGTTCCTCATGAAAAATCGAAGCCCTCTCAAGATTCCATTGACTTCCAAGAAGTCTCTTATAATGATTCAGTTTTGCAGTCTAACTGGTAGCTGCCTTTTTGCTATACCCAAAATCTTTCCCGATCTCATTTCTTTCGGCACCATAAATCCTATCTCGGGGTGCTTGTCAATGCCATATCATTTTCCTTTGACATCTCGGCTTCAAGGCACTCCCGGCAGTCGATTCGGTCATTCATACGGAAATAAATTACCCTCAATTTATCCTTAAATTTCATTTTTCCCCAAGATAAATTACCCTTGAGTCCTTTAGAATTTCTCGAGTATTACAACCATTTTTCTCATTTTCCATAATTAAATTCCTTATGAAATTTTCTCCAAATTACCAAAATACCCTTTTATGAATTATTAATCCCATATCTCCACATAAATACAAAATTGGGATTTAATTCACTCACTCACCTAATTCAACATAGGAATTATTTCTAATTTACCAAAATACCCTTTATTGGACTTCATTATCCAAATTACCCAAATGCCCCTCTCATAGGGCACCAATATTCTAAAGGATCTAACACCTTCTCAAGGGTATTTTTTGGAAATTTTCTTACTTCTTTTCTCATTCTCTTAACACTGGTAACACCGGGTGTTACATTTCACCCCCCTTAAAAGAATTTTGTCCTCGAAATTCACCTTACTATAATTTCCTGCCCAAGATAATCACATTCTCGGGCTACATGGCAAATTCTCGTGCTCGAGAATCTCATAGCCTATCCATTTCTCGCATTTACCTCAGGTTACACCTACCTCAAGGCTTCGTTTTAGGCTTTCGATCCTCCGACTCTCGAGGACATTCACCAACCGATTACCGCTTTGTCCTCCAGCCAAACTGCACCACTAGTCGCTGGTCATGCTTACTGTAACGATGTCCATCACCGGATGGATTTTCTCTACTTCAAAGCATCGCTTTGCAGTCCACTTCCCATTTTCCCATCGATCGAACAACTCTCACTAACACTGCATCACTGATCAGTCTACCATGATTCTACGTCGATCACACACAACAACGTTCCCCATTGCCAATCACACATGGCCACGATTTTACGCTGGTCCAACCAGCAACGTCTTAGCACTGATCATCCACCGCAATGTCACTTCTAGTGTCCACAAGACACTCTGACACCCATTCATCATGGCATACCGCCATTTATTACAAGCATGTATAATTTGAGTCGATCCTCATGGCAACCTCTCATTACCGATCAACTAACCATGCTAGCACTACATGGGAAGCAACCCTTTGGCCTACCTGGCCAACTTCGACCATTTCATACACGTTCTTCTACCTTGACCAGCCGACCCTCATTTATCGATACGATTATGCATAATCAACATACCTAACACCATGCCAGGCTATCACACATTTCAACTATACGTGCATTACTCGAGTCCACCTCGAGCTTGGTAATGCACGCACCATTACAATCTCACCGTGAGCTTAACCATGCTCGGGCCACAACCTTCTCCCAACCAGGTGCTCTTCGCATAAGCACATAGAATACCTTGGCCTTCCTTTTTTGCCGATATTGCACGCTAGTAGTGGTCTCATACCCATACCAGGGAATTCTTCACTAAGCAACCCCTCTTCAATTCTTCATCCCATTTCTGTTTTCATAACCATGTCCCATGCTAGGCCTTACCTTGGCTGTTAAACCTTACTGCGAGTCAAGGATCCTACCATTGCGCTTAAGGTTGCGGAACCATTAATCAGCCCTCGTCATCACCCACAGTGCGTGGCACAAGTGATTGGCTTATTACCATCTGCACAATCACTTATTGCATTGCACCTGTAGGATGACTCATGCATTTGGTCCGCACCACAACAAGCTAACATGGTTACACCCCCCACTCTTGTAGCGGTCTTCTAACCAAATTTACTTGCCCAGCTTCAATTTCATTGGGACTTTTCAAATCTCACAATTTCTCAATAGAGCCTCTTACTCTTGAGGCACCTCACTTCCAGCCATCCTAAATCAGGTTCATTCTCAATCTGCAATAGACACCTGACTTCAACCATCCATAACGGTTCCCTTTATCCTCCTCGGTAAGGACAACACCACGATAGCAACGAATTTCTCCCCCACGGTCGTTGCATCTCAAATTTCATAGGCTCCAGCCTTCATGGCCAATCGCACTCAGCTTCGAGGTTCTACCATGAACAATGGTTACCTTTAACCTTCCTAACAACATCTTTTTCCCGACAGTGACGATGACACCACTATGTCATCTTAAAAGACTCGTTGCTCCTTGAATCTCGCTGGTCATCGCAACTAGCACGACCTCACTCTTAGGCCGCCTTCCTCATATCACTTTCTATTCTTATAGCAGCTAGCTAATTCTCTGAAAGACTCTGGCTTCTCCTAGACTTCTTATACACTTTGCTACAACCAGCTCACACCATTCGGTGAGCGACCACATGGGCTCTAACACCACAATAGCTTCACTAGCTGATTTCCTTTCACAACTATTAACCTTAGACACGAGGTTAATTCCCATCATTGCGGACACATTAAGGTATCCCTCTAGCTATATTACTCACAGCCGTTAGGCGATTTCATCACCTCAACACCATTCCTGGAAACTAATCTCGTCCCATAAGCCCTTCCTTCGAGCTCACTTTACCCATTGGCGACCTCTAAAATTCTCCCTCATCTTCCATCTAACCGACTCGATTAGCTCTAGTCGAGTCGCCCGGCTCACTACCACACAACCTTTCTCCAAGCACTACTCTTGCAATCATCGACTATGACTTCGATTTAAACTCCACCCACTGGAAATCACCCCTGCCACTCATGTGGAATTCACACTTTCACTTGATTCCGTAGGACTCACCTTCCTACTCAGGCACTTGCCATTTCGCTGGCTTTCCCCCGGGTGATCCCTCCTGACAGAGTTATAGCACCTTAGGAAGTTCATCCCACACTGTTGCCTCATGCTCAACTTCTCCTGGGAGAACATCTCAAGTTCTACCCTACCCACATTTCAACATTACCATTTACAACCCTCGTTACGGAGTAACACTCCTTCAAGCGGCACAATACTGCCCTAATGATTGATGCTCAAAAATACAAAAATTTGTTATATTTTATTACCTCCTAATCCATTTGATCAACTTAAAATCTTCAGAATTGCTTGTTGTAGCCCAAAAGAAGGAAAAGAGATGAAAGGAATGATTTAACTCTCCAAAGGCATGATTGAAAGAGGAAGAAAAAGTCAAGAAATGAAGGTGTTCTGATAAGAGTCAAAACCATTCGAATGAGTCTTCAGAAGATATTCAAATATGGAACAAATCAGATGAAAGCTGGTCAATCATTCAAAAATTCGAATATCCAAAAATTCGAGAATGTATTCGGATAAGCTTGGCCCAATTCAAATGAGAAGTAACAAAAATCAAGAACTTCAGGTAAAAGTGTGCATATCCGAATGAAGACCAAGTCATTCGAATGAGCTGAGAATGAGAAGAAATTCGGATAAACATATCGTATGGAAGTAATGAAGATATATCCGAATGAAGACCAAGTCATTTGAATGTAATTGCAGAAGTAAGAAAGTCTATTCGAATGAAGGCTGAGTAATTCGAATAAGAAGCAACACAAGGAACTCCAGATTCGAATACTCCCCAAGTCATCCGAATGCTATGAAGAACTCAAGAGGAAAATTAGAAATTCATTCGAATGAAAGTACTGTTGCATTCGAATGACTGAGAAAATCGTCGTGCAAGGAACAGTAAAGTGTGAAATTCATTCGAATAGGATTAAAATTCATTCGAATGACCCGAGCAGCCAAACGAAACTCAGCACGCACTCGAATATCTCTGCTAGCATATTCGAATTAGCATCCGAACAAAAATCTGACATGCGCAAATAAACACGGTGGCTCTGAGGTAAATTCAACCAACTTTTTGAACAACTTTTCATCAAGTGGCCCCCACTTCCATGTGCCGTAAGCTTAAAAAGGAACCAACATTCTTTGGAATCAGAGGTTGGAGAGAACAGAGGATACTCAGAAAAAAACACAAAAAGACGAAGATCATTGGAAAGTAGAGAGTCTTTTCATTCTGTCTGTTTCTCTCGCTTTAGTTCTTGTCTGTATTTTTAAAACGAATAGCACATCAGTTATTCTTCTTGTTCTTGCTAGTTCTGAGCTTTTGTATTACAAGTCCATTTTAATTTCTGTTTTAAGATGTAGTTCGTTTCAGTAATAAATACAGCAGTAGTTTATCCAATTCTTATCGTTTGATCCAATTTATTTTCTTTGTGAATTTCGTATCCATCCGTTGAGATTAGTTTTAGTCGTGCACTTCCTATGAAGATGTGTGGCTAATTCGATTCTTGGGTTAAGGCAAAGACGGTGCCCAAAGCCACTGATGAATCAATATAGCAGAACTCCAGATGTCAAAGTAACCAAAGCAAAAGTAGTTTGGAAAATGTTATTAACGAAAACCTCAGGCTTGGATTGGTTCGTACGCCTAACTTAGAGTTCCCATGCCATGTATGGGGGTTGCTTGACCTATAAACGTTCTCATACCCGAGCCCCGAGCAATTATTTTGTCAAAACGTTATTTATACACTGATTTATGATAGCTGCTTAACATAGAGTCTCTATGCCATGTATGGAGGTTGCTTGAACAAAGAATTATCATCATCTCAGTAGTACATTTAATGGTTGAAAACCCAAGCTATTTGAGCTGCTAGTTACATCACAGAAAGCTATATGGTAAATCAGTTGGGTTTGGCACCAGATCTGTCTTGACCCAAGACCTCTCCATATCCAGATTACAGTCATATTACATTTAGTTTGATCTCATTTTATTATTTCGTTAATCAAAAAACTGGTGTGGTTATCTCCTTCCATGAGTAATCTCCTTGTGAGTCGACCCAGTCTTGCCCGAAAAAATTACATATAAATTTTCTGCTACAATCACACTCGTATACTGGCGAGTCTAAACGCCTCATCCTTTCTATGAACATAAATAGTTGCTAAATCAGCTGAGTTAGTAAAAGAAAATTACAAAAAGTGATAAATGTAGGATGAGAAATGCAGCAAATTTTGGCGTCGTTGCCGGGGAGATTGAGGTAAGCCAAATAATCATCCCTAGTCCTTTTTCTTTTACTTCTGTTCTTTAGTTTCTCTTCTCTATCAGTTTGGTCTGGTGTATGAGACTTAGATCCGGTAGAGTGGTTGAACAAGTGTTACATTCAGAAAGTACTCCATCTGATCTTGAGTTTTCATTGCCGAACTCATTTATGGCTCAACCAAACAACATGTCTGAACATGGGAGTGACCATGGTGATCCTCCTATTGATCAGGAATTGATTAGACCTCTTAGGGAGTACCTTCACCCTCCAAGGCAGACAACACCCTCGTGTATCATCCTTCCCATAAATCACCATAGGTTCAACTTTAAACCTAGAACAATCCAACTGTTGCCCACATTCCATGGATTCTGAAAATCCATATACTCATATGAAAGAATTCAAGGAAGTGTGTAGCACTTGCATGGACCATACAGTAAATGAGGATGTTATAAGGTTAAAAAATTTTCCATTCTCACTGAAAGATAAGGCAAAAATGTGGTTAGGCACTCTCCCACCTAGATCTATAGGAACTTGGAGAGAGATGCAAGCAACTTTCTTAAAAAAATATTTTCCTGCCAACAGAACTGCTACTCTTCAAAGACAAATCATGAACTTTGCCTGTAAATCAAGTGAAAATTTTGGCCAAGCGTGGGAGAGATTCAAAGACCTTCTCCACACTTGTCCGCACCATGCCTTTGAGCAATGGTAAGTGGTTAGTTTCTTTTATGACTCACTCACGCCCCAATTAAAAATGTTAGTTTCTACAATGTGCAATGGAGAATTCTATGAGAAAACTCCAGAAGAAGCTTTTCACTTCTTTGACACATTGGCTGAAAATACAAGAAATTGGGAAGTTGGCCCAACATCTTCATTTGATCTAAGGGAAAATCCACAACCAAGAGGTAGATACCAGTTGAGTGAGAATGATGATCTAAATGCAAGACTAACTGCCTTAACAAAAAAAGTCAAAAATATGGAACCCAAAAAGGTACAATCTGTTAAACAAGTGGAAGTGAAATGTGCTATGTGTGAAGCAATAGATCAATTGACTGAAGAATGCCCTACTCTACCTGCTTTCAAGGAGGTATTGTATAGGCAGACTAATAACAATAATTCACACAATTTTGAGGGAAGACAGAATCAAAATCAAAGTGGAACCTATTACGGGAACAATCAAAACTATAATTCATACCATCCCAATAATAGGAATCACCCCTATTTTTCATGGAGACATGATTCTGGAAATCATTCTCAAAACTCCTTCCCTGCACATCAACAATCCTTCCAACAAAATCAAGGTTCTTCATCCAATACTTACCAACCTCCTCACAGGAGATCTTTGGAAGATACCTTGCATCAGTTCATTCAAAATCAAACAGGCATCAACAATCAGGTTGCCCAGCTTACAAAGAATCAAGAGCAAACAAATAGAGCCGTGGAGGATATGAGAAGCCAGATAACAAAGTTGACCCAAACACTAAGTGTGAGAGAACCTGGAAGATTCCCTTCTCAAACCAACCCTAACCCAGTTAGGCAAACAAATCAGGTGGAATCTTCTAGTAGTGAAAGTAAAGCACATGAACAAGTCCAATCTGTGACTATCCTAAGAAGTGGAAAGGTAATTGAAAAACCAGATGATCTTAGGATAAGCCAAACTGTTGATGAGGAAGAGAAAGCAGAAGGACAAGAGCCAACCTTAGAAAGAAATGAAAACAATGAAAAAGAAAAAAACAAGCAAAAACAAAAAGAAGATGGAAAAGGTAAGAACATTGAAAGAGAAAGTCAATATCATCCTAAACCTCATTTTCCTCAAAGACTGAGTGTTACAAAAAAGGAACAACAAAATGCTGATATATATGAGGTGTTTAAACAAGTAAGGATCAATATTCCACTCTTGGATGCGATCAAACAAACACCCTCATATGCGAAATTCCTAAAAGATCTTTGCACTGTAAAGAGAAAAGTGAACGTGCATGGAAAAGCATTTCTGACTAAGCAAGTGAGTTCCATTTTGCAATTTAAGACTCTTCCCAAATACAAGGACCCAGGTTGTCCGACCATCTTATGCATAATAGGAAGCCAGAAGGTTGATCAGGCACTCTTAGATTTAGGAGCAAGTGTCAACCTAATGCCTTATAGTGTCTATCAACAGTTGGGTTTGGGAGAACTTAAGCCTACCAAAGTCACTCTGCAACTGGCAGACAGATCAGTCAAAGTTCCTAGGGGTATTGTGGAAGATGTCTTAGTTCAGGTGGATAAATTCTACTTCCCAGTAGACTTCATAGTTCTAGACACTCAACCCCATCATGGTCCACAACCACCTGTTCCTGTCATCTTGGGGAGACCATTCCTAGCAACTTCCAATGCAATCATTAATTGTAGGAATGGAGTCTTGAAACTGTAGTTTGGAAATATAACTGTGGAGACGAATATTTTCAGAATTTCCAAACAACAGAACACTGAAAGTGAGATAAAAGAGGTAGATTTGATTCAAACTCTGTCTGAAGAGTATTTTGAGAAAGAATTTATCACTCAAACTGTGAAAGGAGATAATCACTTGGAGGATAGCAGAAAGGAAAGTGAGATGCCTACGACTCAATGGATTCCTAAGCTAGAGCCTGTAGAACCTTTGCGTAAACCATCAACCCCTGTGAGTCATCCGCCCATTCCTGAAAAGAAGCCACTACCGAATGAGTTGAAGTATGTTTTTCTAGGAGAAGGAGAGACATACCCAGTAGTCATTTCTTCCAGCCTAAGTACCCAACAAAAAGTGTAGTTGATAGAAGTACTGAGAGCACACAAGAAGGCTTTAGGATGGACCATATCAGACTTGCATGGAATCAGCCCTCTAATTTGCACCCATAGGATCTTCTTAGAAGAAAATTCAAAACCAGTGAGGTAAATGCAGAGAAGGCTAAATCCCAATATGAAAGAAGTTGTTCGCAAAGAAGTGCTCAAATTACTGGATGCAGGTATTATTTATCCAATATCTAATTCAAAATGGGTTAGTCCAACTCAGGTCGTTCCTAAACGGTCTGGAGTTACTGTGGTGAAAAATGAGAAGAATGAGTTAGTCTCGATCCGCCTCCAAACAGGTTGGCGTGTGTGCATAAACTATAGAAAACTCAACTCCATGACTAGGAAGGACCATTTTCCACTCCCGTTTCTAGATCAAACACTTGAAAGGATAGCAGGTCAAGCATTCTACTATTTTTTTGATGGATATTCAGGATATAATCAAATTGATGTAGCACTGAAAGATCAAGAGAAAACAACCTTCACGTGCCCTTTTAGGACATTTGCATATAAACGTATGCCATTTGGGTTGTGTAATGCTCCTGCCACCTTTCAAAGGTGTATGATGAGTATCTTTAGTGAAATGGCTGAACATATTGTGGAGGTGTTTATGGATGACTTCTTTGTCTATGGAAGTAGTTTTGACTTGTCTCATCTAGGGGTCTAGAAGTAGACAAAGCCAAAGTTGAAGCCATTCAGAAGCTTCCAGCCCCTAGAAATGTCAAGGACATTAGATCTTTTCTTGGTCATGCTAGCTTTTACAAGAGATTTATTGCCTCATTTAGCACAATAGCAAGACCTTTGTGTTGTCTGTTATCTCAGGACGTTCCATTTGGGTGGACTCCAAATTATCAAAGTGCCTTTGAGAAGCTGAAACATGCACTTATCACTGCACCCATCATACAACCTCCTGACTGGACTTTACCTTTTGAACTAATGTGTAATGCAAGTGATTATGCCATAGGGGCTGTGTTAGGACAAAGCAAAGAGAATAAGCCCCATGTCATTTACTATGCTAGCAGAACCTTAAATGAAGCCCAGAGAAATTACACTACCACAGAAAAAGAATTGTTAGCTGTGGTATTTGCATTGGATAAGTTTAGGTCGTACCTGGTAGGATCAAAGGTGATTGTGTACACAGATCACGCTACTTTGAAATACCTGCTCACCAAGCCATGTCTCATCAGGTGGATTCTGCTCCTCCAAGAGTTTCACATAGAAATTAAAGATAAAAAGGGAGTAGAAAATGTTGTAGCTGACCATCTGTCTAGAATCCCAGGTCAGGATCTTACTGAGGGTTCCATTCCTGATGAACATCTTCTTTATGTGAGTACATTGACTTCTACCCCTTGGTATGCTGACATAGCCAATTATTTAGCTGTAGGTACAGTTCCCAGTCTTTGGACTAAGCTAGATAGAGAAAAAAATTTCAGGAAGGTCAGAACATTTTTCTGGGATGAACCATATCTGTTTAAATATTGTGCTGATCAGATCGTGCGAAGGTGCATTCCAGAACATGAGCAACATAGTGTTATGAACTTCTGTCACACCCTTGCTTGTGGAGGTCATTTCTCTACCCGGAAAACCATAGCAAAAATCCTACAAAGTGGATTTTACTAGCCTACCATGTTTAGGAATGTACACCAGTTTTGCTTATCATGTGATAGATGCCAGAGGTTAGGAAGTCTGACAAAAAGGGGTATGATGCCTTTGCAGCCCATTCTGGTTCTTGAAATTTTTTATTGTTGGGGAATAGATTTTATGGGCCCTTTTGTTAACTCACTTGGACATGAATACATCTTGCTTACTGTAGACTATGTCTCCAAGTGGGTTGAGGCAATCCCAACAAGGACAAATGATCACAGGATAGTAGTAAAATTTTTAAAGGAAAACATTTTTAGTAGGTTTGGAATGCCTCGTGCCATCATCAGTGATGGAGGTTCTCATTTCTGTAACAAGCCAGTGGCAGAATTAATGAAAAAGTATGGGGTAGTTCATAAAGTCTCAATGCCATACCACGCTCAGACAAATGGCCAGGCAGAATTGGCAAATAGGGAGATCAAGCGCATTTTAGAAAAAACTGTCAATTCCAACCGAAAGGATTGGCCTTTGAGGTTAATTGATACTCTTTGGGCCTATAGGACTGCACATAAAACCATATTGGGCATGTCTCCCTATCGACTAGTTTATGGAAAACCATGTCATCTGCCAGTAGAGGTCGAGCACAAAGCCTACTAGGCCATCAGGAAGATGAATGAAAGTTTAGAAGAGGTGGGACTTAACAGAAAGTTGCAACTGAATGAGCTTGAGGAACTTAGAAATGAGGCATTTGAGAATGCCAAATTTTCTAAGATGCACATGAAGAAATTGCATGACCAGCACATTAACAGGAAGAATTTTTGTATAGGTCAACATGTGCTACTCTACGATTCAAGGCTCCATCTGTTTCCTAGAAAACTCAAGTCAAGGTGGACTGGGCCCTTCAAAATTCGTTCCATCTCAGCTCATGGTGTATTTGATATTGAAAATCTTCAATCTGGTCAGGTTCTCAAAGTAAATGGACAACGTCTGAAACCCTACTATGAATCTTTGAATGAACAGGAAGAGAACATGGATCTTATAGATCCACCCATTGGGTAGTGGTTAGATAATAATAATAAAAAATAAAAATAAATAAAAAAAGAGAGGAATTTAGTGTTTTGCTTTCATGAACTATTTTCACTCTTTATTTTGATTTAAGTATTGAAGCAAGCTCACGGATCCACACATGCAATGAAGGCTACCAGCAATATCCAAGTAAGCAACTGGATCTTTGTGTTCAATTTTTTTTTACGATCTCCAGGTATTTCTTACATCCTCTTTCTTAAGAATTGTGCAAAACAAGTTGGGGGTAACGGTATGCTTGAACTGTTGTGATGATCCTTGCACATTTACACTTTAATGACATTCTGTGTGGGTTTAAATTTAGTGTTTGGGTATTTGGAAGAGTGTAAAAAAAAAAAATATTTCTTTTGCTGTTATTCGAATTCTGTATCCGAATGAGATTAGTCATTCGAATGTGTTGTAAACCATTCGAATGACTTGTGAGCTGTTAAAGAAGAAAGCAAGAAAGCATTCGAATAGTCTCTATTGTATTCGAATATGTCCAAAATTCATTCGAATGAAGGTACTGTTGCATTCGAATAGCTGGCCAAATTCCTTCGCAAATGAAATTACTGTTTAAAATTCATTCGAATGAATTTCTCCGTACTCCAATTTCATTTGAATGAATCTGCTATTTCTTTAAAAATTGAAGCCAACATTCGAATACTCTCAAATTCATTCGAATAATCTACCCTTCATCCGAATCCATTCCTAACATCCGAATACGGCTTCAATTGTTTAATTTTCCTTAAAAATAAATAAATAAAATATAAAAAAATAAAAATAAAATAATACTCAAAGTTATTCGAATGAAGCTTTTTGCATTCGAATGATCGTTCTATTCAATGCCCTTTTTTGTTGAGCGATCTGCCAGATTCATTCAAATGACCCTCATAGTCATTCGAATGACCGAGAAATTCATTCGAATGAAAGTACTGTTGCATTCGAATAAGTAGCTCAAATCCTTCGATAAGTTAAGTTACTATTTAAAATTCATTCAAATGAATTTTTCCACATTCGAATGAGGCATCTGGCCCTTTAAAAGCTTTCAGCGAACATTCGTATTCTCTCTCTCTCATTCGAATCCCCTGGTACCCATTGTTCTAAGACCTGAGCTATCATTCGACTCGCCCAGTTTCCATTCGAATCTACCTCTATCATTCGTATAACCCCAAAATCATTCGAATGATGCTCCTGTTAATCTCATAACCATCTCTAAAATCTGAATCGATGCCCCCCTTTAAAGATCGAAACCCCTCCTCAATCGATGCGATCATTCATTCATCCACCTGAACTTCCGTATATATCTTGTTGCCCGTTTCTAATTGCCCTCATTCATCCACCAGAAGATCAAGCCGGTTATGCACGAGGAAGAACAGTCCGCTAGCATTCGAATAGGGGGTTGCTGCATTCGAATATTCTGGGAAGAGAACAGCCGAGAGGTAAGAATTGTTCCCACTGTTTAAATTCAAATTTGATTGATTGGATGAAGGAGTTGTTGTGAAGAGGGAGTGAAGGAGATCAGTGTGAGAAAAAGAGGATTGGTTGGGAAATTGAAAGAAGAAGAAAAGAGAGGAACCACATTGTGCCTACCAACTGTTCGGAAAAATCCCAAAACCAACTCCCTAGACCAAACAACCCTCAATTTGACATGTCTCCAAAGCAAAAACGCCCCAAGGTTGTAGGAGAAAGCTTTAGGGCCTCAAAGAGGCAGAAAGGAAAAGAACCCGCTGCCACCCCAACCATTGATTTGAACCTTCCATATTCCAATATCAGGTTCATTAGCCCCGCGGCTGAAAAGAATTATAGTGAGGGGTATGCTAAAAGGCCAGTGCTTTGTGAGAGGGGAATTAAGCTAGAACGATTTGAAGAGCCCCCGTGTGATTTGTTGTCATTGATTACTGCCAAAGGATGGCAAACTTGGGTTAGGTTTCAACACAAGGCCATAGTTCCCTTAGTCAAAGAGTTTTACTCAAATATAACCAGTGACAGAGATGACTCGGGAAATAGGTGCTTAATTATTGAAGTAAGAAAGGTGAAAATAGAGTTGAAGCCCTCTGATATTGCTGAAACCTTCCAAATCCCAAGAGAGGCATCACCAAGGGACCTTGAGGAGGCAAGTGTTGACTTAGGAAAAGAAAACCTGGCTAGGTTGTTGACAGAGGCAGATGATGCTGTTTGATTTAGTCCTACCCCCCCCAAAGAAGAATTTGTCCCCTAAATGCATCATCTTACATAGATTTCTTTGTTCTCACTTCATGCCCCATGCATTCACTGGCAGTGTTTCGGTTAAGCAAGCCACATTCATGGGAAAGATGATCCTGGGAGTACACATAGACTTGGCCAAGCACATTTTTGATACCATAGACCTAGTGACCAAGCATGCACATGGGGGTGGAGGACTACCCTTTGGGGGGTTGATTACCTACTTTGTACTGAGACACGGGGTAAAAGAGAAGACAAATTTTGAAGTCATCAAGACAATGGATAGGATCAGCCCAGCATCTACACGAAGAAGCAATGGGCAGTTGAAGAGGCTTGAAGCAACAACACCAGAGAAAGGAGAGGCACCAGGTAAGCAGATTGAAGCACAAGCAGGACCATCTTAGGAACCGCCACTACATGAGGACCAGGCAGAGGGACAAGAGGAAGATCATACACTTAGAGGCTTGTATGAGTTAGTCAAGGAGATACAAGAAAGGCAACTGAGACATGAAGCCATAGTGGAGCAATCACTGAAGAAGATCCAAGAGAGACAGGAGGCCATTTATGAGGATCTACATTGGATGCAGAGAGTCATCTATTCAGGAGTAATGACCATGAATGAATGTTACACTACAATGGACAAGAGAGTAAGTCAGCTTCTGAGCACATCTATAGAGGAGCTTCCACAGAAGTCTTCAAAGGACAAGTTGGCCGATGCTCAGACTTGCATACAGAGGACAATTAACATGTGGCGAGATGAAGAGGGTGCACCTTCTACATCAGGGGCACATCCATAACCTGAGCATGCAGCACATTCTCACCCTACCATTCCATCTTCTTCCTCTATTCCTCCTACTGATCCCTTATCAAAGACTCCTTCTGGAAACTCCACTGAGGAGAACTCCACTTCTGATGATGCCACTGATGGCACTGAGTAGTCATAGGATTTGATTCTTCATACTTAACTTCTATACCTATGAACTACAAAGATTAATCACATCTTCATTTTTCAATAGAAATGACTTTGCTTACTCTATGCTTCAGATTATTGTGCTTGATGCTTTAGATTCACAACTGGTTATTTGCATGATAATCTTTTATTTGAAAACAGAACTGTATGAGATTTAGAACCAGGACCAGGACTACTTAGGGTGCTTTATTTCTGTTCATTTGTTTGGATGGCATATGAAACATGGTGAAATGATCAACAAATTGCCCAAATTCTCAAAATTAAGTGGAGATTTGTTACAAAAGTGAGTGTTGGAGCTTCATAACATTTTATTCTAAGTGAAATAACACCTATTCATGCAATAAAATATTTTGTTGATTCTCTTGTCTTTCAATAGCTTCAAACAACATTTTTCTTTGAGTGTCTTTAATGATCGCAGCTAATTTTAACTGACTCTAAGCTTGAAACTAGTTGAATGAATAGCGCTGTTTTATGGAACATCATAGAGAGATCATTTTCCTATCACTTGAGCCAATCAACCTATCACTTTTTGATCAATTTCCATTTATAGCCCATTGAAACTCTTCATG
Organism: Diospyros lotus; assembly: GCF_014633365.1. Taxonomy (NCBI): domain Eukaryota; kingdom Viridiplantae; phylum Streptophyta; class Magnoliopsida; order Ericales; family Ebenaceae; genus Diospyros; species Diospyros lotus. The sequence goes on from NC_068345.1 coordinate 18,622,590, forward strand.
ACCGGTTGCATCATTCCCTCCGTCTAAGCCATAGCCATGAGATTTTTTTTTCTTATCCATTGATTAGGTCCCGTGAATTACTCTGTAGGCTCAGTATCAAAAAAAAAAAAAATCGTCTGGGAATCTGACGTTAAAAGACCACTTTACTATTTAAGATAAATGGTTGTCTCTAGGTCTGGGACATTAAAAACACCCCCGTAGCCATTGAGGGTGAAGCAATGGAAGCTTACTCATTATCAGTTGGAATAACAGTTAGATTCAGGTTCGGATATGACCAACTGAATTTAGATGCCTTGATATGATTTCAGCTATTGATGCATGAATGCATCACATGTGCATTTTATTTTCTATTTCAAAAAAAAAAAAATCTTCCATTTTTAGCCACAGTGGAAAATTCCTGAGACCTAAAAACTCTTTTAATTTCCATCATCCCCTTTGCTATCCCACATCACCATTAGGCCCCATTACTTCCCAGAAAGATCTCTCTTGGTTCTATCAATCATGCAATTTCAGGATATAATTTAAAGAGTAAGGAGACTTGGTTAATTTTAGATGTTATTCATTGATGATACCTCTTTGAACTTGAATTACATCCACTCCAAATTGAGGTACATCCTTTGAGAGCAACTTTGAGTGATCATTTTATTGAAGAGAAACATATCCAGTGAGGTTTGCAATCAAAGCTTCGAGAATTGAATGTAATATGCTGATTGATTTAACTTAATATGCCCTGGACAAAAGTTCAAATAATAAACATTCCTTTGATTGTCCAAAGTCCCTATGCTACTGACCATACATTTTTGCTTCACATACGAGATTTAAACTATCAACGAGTTTGTGAATGATGAAGTATTCGTGCATTTAATTTGATTGCTAAGGGACTAGCAATGTTTAAGTTGGGGCATGTGATTGATGCTCAAAAATGCAAAAATTTGTTATATTTTATTACCTCCTAATCCATTTGATCGACTTAAAATCTTCAGAATTGCTTGTTGCAGCCCAAAAGAAGGAAAAGAGATGAAAGGAATGATTTAACTCTCCAAAGGCATGATTGAAAGAGGAAGAAAAAGTCAAGAAATGAAGGTGTTCTGATAAGAGTCAAAACCATTCGAATGAGTCTTCAGAAGATATTCAAATATGGAACAAATCAGATGGAAGCTAGTCAATCATTCGAATAAATCATTCAAAAATTTGAATATGCAAAAATTCGAGAATGTATTCGGATAAGCTTGGCCCAATTCGAATGAGAAGTAACAAAAATCAAGAACTCCAGGTAAAAGTGTGCATATCCGAATGAACACCAAGTCATTCGAATGAGCTGAGAATGAGAAGAAATTCGGATAAACATATTGTATGGAAGTAATGAATGTTAGTGTAGGTGCTCTAGACCCAATCAAATTGGGCATGTTGTACACTGACAATTGTAATCATGTTATTATTTGAATAAGGAGTTATTCAAATTCACAAGAAGTCATTCTATTAGTTTCTTGTTATTATTGTAATAACCGAATGAAACTAGATAGAAGTCCATATGATGTATATGCCTACCCAATTATTCAGAAGGATTCATAATCCGCAAATAACCTTTCACGAGCATGGTTACCGTGTAATTCAATCCTCTCGTCAATGTATCTTATGTGATCTCAAGTATGGCGATGTGTTGCTTGATAATGATCACATGAGTTTTCTTCGGTCTTTCGGATATCTTCACTTAATAGAAAGTGAATCAATAACTCCTTATTGATCTCTTTCACCATGGCCATGGATTTAAAGTGAATGTCCACCGAAGGCGCCTTAGATACATCATCCTCTATCAAGGGATAGACGAGTCCCATCTTGGCTATGCACCCATCTCCATAAGCCTCATGATATACCCAACGATCGCCCACGTGCAGCCTTTGTCTAGGCCCATCGAAACGATGTCAAAGCATATCGGTCCTCTTATGAGATGACCGTGACAACCTCAGGTCCAAGGATTAGTTACATCCATCTCGTATGAGAATTCCATCAACATATAACCAAAATGGATTCTCATGGCGAGTCATGTCCAGTGACACGTTCTCCAACATTGGTCACCTATGTACTTGTCTAGGCATCCCCATGCCTATGGGTGTGAGATCCCCATTGCTATCACATAGCAAAAACATAGCACATACAAGTCTTACCGCAATTGTCAATGTCCATTCTTGACATTGCTACGACTTGGGACGTTTAATGATGTCTATAAACTGTGATGCATCATCTCACATCTTTATAGATTATTCACAGTATACATCATATGGACTTCTATCTAGTTTCATTCGGTTATTACAATAATAACAAGAAACTAATAGAATGACTTCTTGTGAATTTGAATAACTCTTTATTCAAATAATAACATGATTACAATTGTCAGTGTACAACATGCCCAATCTGATTGGGTCTAGAGCACCTACACTAACAATCTCCCACTTGCACTAGAGCCAATCATTCATGTATCTTATACCTGATGATCGAACATGACTTTCATGTTTCTCCTGGAACAGAGCTTTAGTTAAGGGATTTACGATGTTATCATCCGTCGACACTTTCTCTATATATGTCACCACAGCTGATAATCTCCATTATCATATGGTGATATCGCAATACAAATTTGGTCCGTTGATGAGACCGTGGTTCCTTCGCTTACGCGATGGCTCCTTTGTTGTCCCAATAACTGTTATTGGATCAACAATGCTGGACACCACTTTAAGTTCATCAATGAACTTACGGATCCATACAACCTCTTTAGCTGCTTCGAAGGTTGTTATGTATTCGACTTCAGTTGTTGAATCTGCCACTATCTCTTGTTGGAACTCTTCCAACTCATGGCCCAGCCATATAGGCAGAATATGAATTTCGACTGTACGTGATTTAAAATCATCATGGTCGAATTGGAAACTAGCATCCATGAACCCCTTCATGGTATGCTCTTATTCTCCATATGGCAAAAAACATCTCTTTAGCGCTTCACAAGTACTTAAGAATGTTTTTCACAGCAATCTAGTGTTTCTCACCTGGATCAGCTTGATATCTACTACATATGCTCAAAGTATATGCGATATCAGGCCTCGTACATAACATGGCATACATGATCGAGCCAATAGCCAAGGCATATTGCGCTCGACTCATCCTATCTCTCTCATCTTGTGTCTTCAAACACATAGCCTTGGAGAGATGTATTCCATGTGACATGGGAAGACTTTTCCTCCTAGAATCTTCCATGCTAAACCTCTTTAGCACCTTGTCAATGTACGCGCTATGGGAGAGTGCTAGCAACCTCCTGGATCTATCTCTATAGATCCTTATTCCCAGAATATAGGCTGCTTCTCCCAAATCCTTCATGGAGAAAATACTTCAAAAGCCATATTTTAACTAATTGCATCATGGGAACACCATTCCCTATGAGCAATAAATTGTCCACATATAGGACTAAAAGGACCACCACGCTCCCACTAACCTTCTTGTAAACACACGGATCAACTTCTCTTTTGTGAAAAATCAAACCTTTTGATCTTTTCATCAAAACATTGATTCTAACTCCGGGATGCTTGCCTTAGTCCATAAATGGACCTTTGCAAGTTGCAAATCTTATTTGCATGTTTCTGAGTAACAAAACTGTCAGGCTGTGTCATATACACATCCTTGACCAGGTTTCCTTTAAGGAAAGCTATTTTGTCATTCATCTGTCATAACCCAGAGTCAATGTCAGACATTGCCTCATCATAGATAGTAGGGTCATCGTTCACAACCAGAAGCACATCTCCATGTGCCGAGATGAGAAATCCATATCTCTCTTGCTCGCGACGAACCCTCATCGACCTATGAGGTTCTTGTGTAGAAGGTTGGGGAGTTGACACAACTTCTTGTGTGTGATCTTTCTCGGGTTCCTGGAAGGGAGTATTTGTTTGTGGTTCGCCTCGAATCTTATTCGAGCTTAACATTCCTCCCACTAGCCACAGCATCTAAGAATTCCTTCTCAAGGAATACCACATGCTTGGCAACAAAACACCTTTTGTTCACATGGGTGGTAAAAGTAATATCCACTTGGATATCCCACAAATAGATATCTCGTCGATTTGGGTTGTAGCTTATTACTGTCAACACGTTTAACATAAATTTAACAACCCCAAATCTTAAGGAAAGACAAGTTTGGCTTCTTTCCTTTCCATATCTTATATGGAGTCTGAGTAACCGATTTACTTGGAACCCTGTTCAAAACAAAGATCGCGGTGAGGAGTGCGTATCCCCAAAATGAAATAGGGAGTTCAGCGCGACTCATCATGGACCAGACCATGTCCAACAAGGTCTTATTCCTCCTTTAGACACACCATTCATCTTTGATGTTCTAGGTGGAGTCCATTGTGAGAGAATCACATTCTACTTCAGATGATCAAGAAACTCACTGTTCAAGTATTCACCACCTCGATCTGATCGAAGTACTTTGATACTTTTCTCAGTTTGTTTCTCTACTTCAAATCTGAATTCTTTGAACTTTTCAAAAGTCTCAGATTTGTGTCTTAAAAGATGATCTATCATCAGTAAAGGTTATGAAGTAGATATACCCACCTCAAGCCTGGATGGATATGGGCCCACACACATCAATGTGCACAAGCCCTAGCACTTATGTAGCCTTCCTTTACTTTAAAAAGAGACTTAGTCATCTTACCAAGTAAACAAGATTCACAAGCACCATATGATTCATAATCAAATGTGCTGAGATATCCATCTCTATACAAGTTGGATGTGCGAGTCTCATTTATATGGTTTAAGGTGACAATGCCATAAATAAGTGCTATTTAAATCATCTGATTTAAGTCGCTTAATATTTATGTTATTGATAGGAGTATCAACATCAAGGACATATAAACTGTTACGTACTGTTGTTTTACCATAAAACAACTCATTTTTATCAAATGAACAACTATTGTCCTTTAAATAAAAAATGAATATCTATCATTGTCAAACAAGAATTAGAAATTATATTCCTAGTCAAACTAGGATTGTAGTAACAGTTATGTAACTCTAATACAAGTCCTGTGGGTAATGTCAATAAATAGGTCCCTACAACTAATGGAACAACTTTTGATCCATTTTCCACGTATAGGTACACTTCTCCTATTATTAATCTCCTCGTACTCCTAAGCCCATACACAAAGGTGTAAGTATGAGCATTGGATCCAGTATCTAATACTCATGTGGACTGATCAGAAGTAAATAGATTAATTCCAATAACATAAATACCTGAAGTGCCTTGAGTAGAACTCTTCTTACTCTGCACTTCTCGATTTATCACAGTGGAGATAGATTGCATCCTTTTTGCCTTTTGGGTTTTAGTCTTCTGGACTCTTCCAGATTGCGCTTGGAAGAACTCTTCTTCCTTTTTGGCTTTCTTACTCTTGGGCTTACCCTTGTGCGCCTTGGGCCCTCCAACTAAGAGAACACTTCCCTTAACCTATAATCAATTTTAGGTTCGGTCTCCCTTAGTATGGACAACCACTCTCCAAGAGTCTTTTCCATAACTTTTAGGGAGAGACTATAGCAGCGAATCTAAGGTAAGTTTCAGCATCCATACCCAAGTTCAGCTCTAGCAACCTATTGATAAAACATATCATCTCCATGACATGCTTCTCAACAGATGATCCTTGAGCCTAGCCATGATCTCATAGGCATCATAACTCTTATGTGGCGACCTATGTTTCGGGGTCATGGCAGCCAAGACGATATATCAAGCGATGATCATATCACCCATGTGCATCGTCCAGGCCTAATGTGCTATTATTTCTTTAACTGGTGGCTTCGTAAGAAGATAGCTCTTTATCACATAAAGAATCTTATCATACATGAGGACTATCCTCAAGATGATCTCCCAGTCAGAGAAATTAGTCCGTTGAAGGTATTATTGCCCTCGAGTATCGATCTTATCGACATGTTTCCAGACATTCTGGATCAACAACTGAATAGAGATATTATTATAATCATATTGAATTACGAAATCATAAATTGCAAGAAGTAACATTTTATGATTGCTCCCACTATTTTCTACGAGTTTGCCACCCTCTAGACATAACTCGGGAAATCCCGTTGGAAGATTTTCTAGTGAGCTAGGATCCCATCTCCCCTCGCACAACCTTGAGTGACTCAACAAATTGTGTTAGGATCGATTAGGTAGGTACTTGCTACCAATTGCATCTCCATGCAACTCCTAGATTCATTGGGTTGACAACTCCTTGCCAAGCACATCTTATGTGACTCCCAATCTTTGCCTCTATACTCAGTAAGGCCTTGAGTGACTCAACAAACCCCACCTTTCTAGTTAAGTCGAACCCATCATTCAGGGACATCTCATGGCCCATGAAGCATAGGAATCATAGGTGACACATGACCTTGAGTGACTCAACAAATCAAATGCCAGCTAGAAACCTAATGCTTCATAATGATGGAAGGCAAGTTGGCTTAATATTAATGAGGGATTTATTATTTATTTATTTAGGTCTCATCACATGCAATTAATCAAATTAATAATGCATAATAAACGACTCAAACCGGTGTATGGTATGGATAACTACAGCTAGTCCCCTCGAGCCATAGAAGAGAAGCTAGCGGGTCAAACCTAGGTGAAGAATCACATCTTGCTTCATAAGCACATTCTTCAAGCCTTCATTGGTCTTCGAATCTTGTCTTCAATTTGGCTCCATCTCTTGCTCTTCATACAAACTACAACTATCGCTACTCTATTCTATTCTACATACATTACATAGAATCAGAAACCCCAAGTTACATTCGGGGGGAGTGAGATGAGAAGAGAATGTACATCATAGTATAAGAGAGGCAGGACACGCAGGCCCTATTTCAAAAATCAAATTTACAAGCATTCATTCCCAACATAAAATAAATGGTCGACTCGATCCATACCATACACCCATGCAATCAATCTAATTGATTCATTTAGATTATGTTAATTAATTGTCGCATCTATTTCAATCTTAATGAAACGCTTTCAATAAATTGAAAAATTTGTATGATTTTGGAAAAACAAAATTGTTTTAATTGTGTTGGGCTTGGGCTCCATCCATTAGTCTAACTAACAAGGCTCAACAGGCCTTGGATCAATCAATGTATGTCAAACATACATTAGCAGCCCAATAATTAATAAATAACCCAATTAATGGCCCTGACCCATTTTTAATCACGGCCCATAAGTGTCATACACTCATGGATCGGATAAAAATAAAATTAAATAGCCAAACAATTTGGCCGGGCCCCTCCAAAAAAAACGGAACGCACTGGGCCACCGAAGGGTCGGCCCGGGTGCTTCACGTGGACCCCAGGGAAAGGTCAAAAACAAGCCCGAGGGAGCGGGAGGTGGCTGGGTAGGCCAAAAACAGCCAAGAAGCGTACTGGGCGCGGCTGGGGCCGCATGGGCCTTGCCTGGCGCGGGCTGGGCGCGGCTGGGCCGCGTCTGGCGCGCGCTGGGCGCGGCTGGGGCGTGCGGCCGCGGCCCGTGCGAGCGGCAGGGGCCACGCGGGTCGCGCAAGCGCGCGCGCGGGCCGCTGGGGCCGCGCGGGTCGGCCACGCCCGCGCGCGGGTCGCGGGTCGCACCTGCGGGTCGCGCCCGCGTTCGGCCGCGCAATGCGCGAGCGCGGGCCGCTTGCGGCGCCTGCGCGCGCGCGCGGCCGCGCTTGGGGCCGCCTGCGCGCCTGCGGCCGCGCCTGTGCGCGCCATGCGCGCGCGCGGCCACGCCCCAGCGCGCAGGGCCGCGCCTGGCCGGGCCCTGCTCGCGCCCAGGCCGTGCCCAGCGCGCGCGGCCCCCTTCGGCCGCGTCTTTCGACGCCCCGGTGCATCCGTATGCACCCCGAACCCCGTTTTGCCCTTTTCCGTGTCATACACGATCTTTTGCAATCCAAAAATACAAACGCAACAATTATTTAATTATTTCACAAATAACAACATAACCGAATCCGCACGTAAGGAATTAAAATATTTCGACGATGGCTCTGATACCACTGAAAGTAAAGCAAGATCGCTACGGGGCAAGCAGCGTAGTTCAAAAATTTTGAACCTTACCCCGATCCCGGCGATTGGATCAACGTCGAAATCAAATCATTCACAAACAAATAAATAAATCTAACCTTTAGATTATCGAGTCGTTCGCGGATTCGAGCCGTCCAAGCGTCCGGCCTCTAACTCGTGATACGCGGCACGCGTCCGTTGGCAAGGAGAGCGGAATAGGAGTGCTAGCTCCTTCTCCTTTGCGCGGCTTGTGTATGGACGGTAAAAGAACACCCACGTTTCAAATCGATGCCAAAAGAAACGGGGAAGAGTGAACGGCAATGCGTTTTTCAACTCTTGAAAACGACACCAAAAATCACCTCAATAATGGACAACCTATAAAAGGATATTTATAATGAAATATCCTAGGGTTTCTAAAACCCTAATGGATTGGGCTAACCCATTAATTCTAATTTAATTAGAATCATAAGTGGGCTTATTCTAGTCCAACTAGAAATATAATTAAATGGCCCAATCCTTTTATAGGTTAAATAAAATATTATGGCCCAAATCTAATTCAAGCCCAAATATATTTTATTTAATATTTGGCCCAAATCTAATTTGGTCCAAATATAATATTTAATATTTGGCCCAAATCTAATTTAGTCCAAATATAATATTTATTTTAATATTTGGCCCAAATCCAATTTAGTCCAAATATAATATTTAATTTAATATTTGGCCCAAATCTAATTTAGTCCAAATATTAACTTAAGCCCAAAAATATTTTATTTCCTATTTGCCACTCCAACAAATAGAAAATCATTAAATTAGAAACTCCTTCCTAATTTAATCAAATGCCATTTTTAGGAAACTCTTTCCATTATGACGAGTCCTCGTCATATCGACGTCATTACGTCTATTTGTTCTTTTCCCGTGAGAACCTACGACGGCACAACTTCTTGCCGAAGTGTCCCAGTTAACCATACGTCCACTCTCATAGTTTAAGCCAGGGACCGTGCCTAGTGCGTATGACTCATTAGGCTTCCGAATATGTTGGCAATGTGTCGGTACGAACACATAAGACAAGATTGGAATCCATTTTGGTTATATGTTGATGGAATTCTCATACGAGATGGGTGTAACTAATCCTTGGACCTGAGGTTGTCACGGTCATCTCATAAGAGGACCGATATGCTTTGACATCGTTTCGATGGGCCTAGACAAAGGCTGCACGTGGGCGATCGTTGGGTATATCATGAGGCTTATGGAGATGGGTGCATAGCCAAGATGGGACTCGTCTATCCCTTGATAGAGGATGATGTATCTAAGGCGCCTTCGGTGGACATTCACTTTAAATCCATGGCCATGGTGAAAGAGATCAATAAGGAGTTATTGATTCACTTTCTATTAAGTGAAGATATCCGAAAGACCGAAGAAAACTCATGTGATCATTATCAAGCAACACATCGCCATACTTGAGATCACATAAGATACATTGACGAGAGGATTGAATTACACGGTAACCATGCTCGTGAAAGGTTATTTGCGGATTATGAATCCTTCTGAATAATTGGGTAGGCATATACATCATATGGACTTCTATCTAGTTTCATTCGGTTATTACAATAATAACAAGAAACTAATAGAATGACTTCTTGTGAATTTGAATAACTCTTTATTCAAATAATAACATGATTACAATTGTCAGTGTACAACATGCCCAATCTGATTGGGTCTAGAGCACCTACACTAACAGTTCAGCCTACCATAACTCACATCACAAGATTAGAGATCCCCTTACTTGAAATCTCCGCACGCTTCAATATTCCCATCTCATGGTTGGCTACCAACTCGTAAGTTTCGCCCTCCACGGCACTTATCTAACATCCTGGAGCCATTTACCGACTCCACCACTCAACCCATCTTCCCGCATTATCGCAAGGTCATACTGGGTTCATCATCCCAATTTACCTGATCAACTTCGATTAAATTTAATCACAACCGCGTTAGCATCCTTTAGCTAGGAGCATCGCCACGCATCTTGTTATCACACCACAAGATATCACCCAATCAATTCACCAACCTTTTATTACCATGACAAAAAAGGCACTTCCACAATACTTTAACCCTCACAGAAGTTTAGGTCTGGCTTAGGCATAACCTACAGCATACCCTAGGTCTTCGACGTCTAATCATCTCCATTACAGACAGGTTACTCCACGTAGAGGGCTGCAGTCCCTCTTGTGGACTAACCGTCTATATCCAGTGGTCCCTAGCATTAGACCCGTCACTGATAGGCGTCAACCATAGTGTTATTCCCACGCTAGACCCGTTTCTTTTCCCTGGGTTTCTTTCTCAACAATCTCGAGATGCTAAAATGCCTCAACATTTGCTAAACTGCCTCAACACCGCTTATTACTCGCAACTGAGCTATGGAACTGACCTACCGCTTTCGCCACCCCTATCATGCATCTCACAGATCTTCTATCCCTGACCATCCGTATAGTCACTGTGTTGCCCTGTGCTTTAGGCGAGCCAACACCTGGTCATCATCATCGTGTCACTCCCATACACTGGCCCAACACTGGTTCCCCATCGTGTTGCCTTGTGCTTCAGAAAGTCAACACCCAATCATGTGTCACTCCCATACACTGGCCTAACACTGGTTCCCCATCGTGTTGCCCTGTGCTTCAGAGAGTCAACACCCAATCATGTGTCACTCCCATACACTGGCCTAACACTGGTTCCCCATCGTGTTACCCTGTGCTTCGGAGAGTCAATACCCAATCATTATTACCGTGTTACTCCCTTACACTGGCCCAACAATAGTTTCCAACAGCATGGCTTGGGTCCAACTCTGATTTGCTTCGCACCCCGTATTGTGACTTTCAGCCTTCTAGTCACACCTCTGATATCGTACCCGGCATGACTACCTTACCACGCTTGCAACCATTCTCCTTACCAGGCTTCCTACTTGGCAACAAATCTATCGGATCATTATCGCGTTCCGCGATTTCTCCTTAGGACTACTCTAGATGTCCTATCCCTTACAAGAGATTCTCGGTCTCACCTGACCAAATTTCCTAAGGTGCTGCTCCAGATCTTCGGCATCTGACCGTCACCTGCAGTTCACTAAATTGCTCAGGCCCATGGGTCACTTGCCCTTAACGCGAGCCAACTCATTAGTCCTCTGCCACACGGTCCATAGCATCAGATCCATCTCATCAAGCCTTGCACTAATAGCACCAAAGCTACTTAAAGCCTTCCCGAACTACGATGGTTCCACCACCATCTCACCAAAGCCATCTTACTTGATTATCCTTGCCTTGATAACCTCGAGCTCATACCATAAGCCCTGCTCCTCAGGACTCTACATCTCTTACTACTTAAGAGACTCTCAAACCACTTCACATTTTGAGGCCTCATGATCTTACCCCACAAGATCATACCTCACTGCTCTCACTTAACATTTGAAAGCTCCAACTTTCCATGACAAGGGATCTAAATCCATCATGATTTATTTCACCACCTAGCTCATCCTAGAGCTTGATTATCAATGATCTCTCACTCCACCACCAACATGCTTAGCCTACCTCAAGCTCCAGCACCCATAACCATAGAGCACCTACCATTACCCTCTAGGTAAATTGAGACCTTTCGTCTCTCCTTGCACACTCATGAATGCATTCAGTCACTACGCCCGGCCTGGCCTTCCTGCACGCCTCGCTCAGGCTTCCATGACTTGGAACTAAAATTTTGGGGCCTTCACATTGCTTACCATGCCCCTGCCCACTTGGCATCCAAAGTTGGCATTTATTGCTTGCGTATAGCCCACGGATGTCCTGTTGCCACCATTCACTACCCTTGGCCCACACACCGCTCATACCCTTCATTGGGTGACCTCCGCATCTCCCATCAAGGGTCTCGTGACCCCAAGCGTCAATGAGAGTCTATTCACCTCTCATCTTTCAACCTTAGGCGTCCCGCCTAACCCCAAGCGTCAATGAGAGTTTTGATTGGCCCCTCATCCATCATTCACATGAACAGTCACTTGGCATTTCCCAACCAGGACTTCCAATCCCATGGCTCCCACGCGCATATCTACGCATGTCCAACTCCTTTATCCCAAATCTGGATTCCCCTGGATTCCAGCTCAACTCACTTGAGATTTTCATCTCATACAAACACCCGCTAGGGTCCATTTTCCCCACACATATCCTTTCTTAGGATATATCTCGTTTCATCATGAAACCGACTAGGGTGCACTCATACCCTAGGCACGTCCCTTCCAAGATCGCCATTATGATACAATCACATGGCACCACATGCATCCCTCATGCATAACTCACACCTGACTCCCCTCGGTGTCTTTCTACAAGCTATCAACGTCATGCCTACCCTGGCAACGACAGGTATATGCTTCACATGCTCGCTTCACCTAGGGCCTCTCTACAAGCAACTTTAGCTTACTCCATTCCTGGAGCTCGTCATACAACCCGTTGACGACTCCTTTCCTTGAGCTTCAAGCTAATTTTCACTTTAGCTCACTCTATCACAAGCACACAACCCTTAGCACACCATCTCTAAGGGAACAACTTCATTTCCTCATACACGCTTTACCATCTCCCCAACATAGGGGTGCTCCGCTAATCCCTTCCCGGATTAGATATACCTCTAGCACTCCAGGCTCTTTCATGACTCCTGTCATGATTCAGCTTCGTGTCCTTACACGAGCCTCAACACTTCAATCACAAGGAACTCTCATCCTTAGAGTGCCTCATATACTCCCAAATTTCTACATTCGAGTTCTCGATACCAATACCCACACTTGGGCATTCGACTCTTCTTTGCTTGACCCGCATACCTTTTATGGGATATCATCTCAACCCATGATATTTTCCTATCCCTATAATAGGAATATTCGAGCACACCATTCGCATTGCCACAAGCCTTAATGCTCGAACCCAACTCCTAGGGTCTTCGGGTTACATGTGATCCTACTGCAAAGGTCTTCACATCAACCTTCAACTATATTTCTCTAAGCATCCTTCACTTGATGCTCTAACCATCGTTCTGATACCAAACTGTGATGCCCCGTTCCCACTTACGGGTGCCACTCGTGAACAATTCCCCGAATTGTCCACCTACCCAGCCTTAGGTAAAGGGCGGACCATGTTTCAAGACGAAACGCCCTAGGTGAGAACTAGGCTTGTCCTTCCCTTCCCTTAACCCTAGGATTCATAATGTAGAATTGGGCTTAACCACACTGCACTTGGCTAAAAAGAAAATCACTTTAAGATGCCCAATTGCAATTTTCTCATTTATATTTAATTCTTTTTCCTTTCAAGAATTTCACCGGGCTCCAAAAATCCACATTTCAATCCATACATTGATTGATTACCAATTTTGGAGGAAAAACTCAAAAATTTCAAATTTTCAAAATTCGACATTTATCTCCAAAAATGCTCGAAAAATCCCGCGCGTTCGCGCCCTGCGGGCCACAACTGCTGCTGCTGGCTTTTCCCTTCTTTTTTTTTTCTTCTTCTTGGGCCTTTCAAACCCAAAATTTCTAGATTTCTCCTTCCAAAATTTAGCACCTCAGCATCACATTTTCAACAAAAACCATCTTATTTAACCTTTTTGATGCTTCCTACAACTCATGCCAAATGAGAAATTTATATCCATACTTAGGCCTCTTCAAGCCATAAGCCAATATCTCATTTTAAAATAAAGTCAAAACACTCCCAAGATAAAAAATACATGCATGATCTTAGGCTTTAACAAGCCATTACCAACCAAATACATTACATTACATAAATCAAATGCCACAAAATAGGCTACCCTAAGCCATACAACACACTTGAATCTTCATTTCTATGCCTCCACATGCCATTCCACCTTGTCTTGATTTTTTCCATGCTTCCACAACCTATATGTAAGGGTAAAAACCTCATGAGCTATTAAGCTTAATAAGAGTGCAATGCAAAATAAATATGAACATAACAAGATTATATGATGACAAATGCATGCAAGTGTGTCTAGGTCTCTTTGCCCTCTGATTGAGGCTGTCGAACCGACCAGATTAGTGTATGTATTACGACTGGTTTGCAGGTAGGATGCTCCCCAGGTCGTCTCCCAACGAACTGTCAACGAACTGTCAAAACAAGATTAAACGAGGGGGGGTTGTGATGAAAACCGAACTTAAAAACGCTCAAGAATGAAACAAAGCTGAATTCTCGACCAACTAAAACGTAACCCACTACAAACCCTACCTCCTTACCATAGTAATCCCCGTCTCACTTATGAAAATAATCTGTTTGGTTTGATTTTACTCTTCTACAACTGTAAAAGATTAAATCAAAACGAGCAATCGCTCATACAATTTATAATATACCGTTTCTTTCTAATCAAAGCCTCAACCGAGCACGTCAATTAAACCCATCCAAAGATCATGCATGCATTCACACAACCGCGTAAAAGAAACATACATAAACTTAGAGAAGGAAAAGAAACGAAATTATCAATAAAAACATGGGAATCGAGTTCCAAACCAGATTCGACTACATGGCCGAGACTCAAACCGGGCAAGGGGTACGGGAATGTAGCAGATTACAAGCGAATTAGCCTTCCATAGCTTCTAGGTTGAAACCGTGAGAATCCTCCAAAATCGGCCACCCTAATGCCTCTTAGCTAGCTCTTATTTATAGGGTTTTGGAAAAGAAAAACCTAAGCTAAATGGGCTTAGGGTTTTTATGGCCCATAATTTAATTAATTAAAAAGGGCCTAATGGATTCTAAATTTGCCCATAACCCATAATGAAGTATGGTTGCCTCTTTCAAACTCGATGTCCATCCACCTTACGAAGCCTACTTGCGCCTCTATCGAAATAGCTCAAATCTGCAGCCCAAATCTGCCAAATAAGAATAAAAATAGTGTAAAGCCCAATAAAATAAAATAAACATAGGACAAATGAAATAACCTAAATAGAGTGCAATGAAGATGGAATAAGAGGGATAAATAATATAAAATATGTGCGCTATCACCCTCACAACCCACCAAGGTTAGAGACATCAACCCACAATTTCAACCATGTTCCCAAACTAACCTATGGCCATAAGTCTTATAATACCCCATATTTTCGTGAAGATGCCACGTAATTTAAGTGAATTTAAAATACCAAAAAATATGCTTGAAATGACAACAAGTGATCGAATCAGTCGTAAGGAGTACCCTAGAGCTTAGATACCTAAGGTTAAAGGTATATTTTTGACGAGCGTCTCGAGGCGAGATTTATGAAGCTGAAAGAAATCAAATCAGAAATGGTTTTCGGTTAAGCTAAGTTGTAGCCTAAAAAGACCGAATGATGGCAAGGGGCTTCCGAAAAATCGTATATATTGAGTAATTTTGAGTTATTAATTTTGGAATTTTAAGTATCTCGATAAATTTGATGTTTGAGGGTGTAATTATAATTAGAAAATTATCCAAATGAAATAAGGATAAAATTAAGAGCTTATGTGGTAAAATATTGAAGTTGAGGACCTGAAATAAGGGCCAAAGTGTTATTTGAAAGAAGTTTGGGGTTTTAGCTTGGATTTCAAAAGTTGAATTCATTCTCTCTTTGGATTTCAAAATCCATTCAATTATAGGTTTGAGTCTTTTGAGTCCATGGCTAAAATTGTGACAAGTGGCATAATGTGATTGGTTGGAGAAATCTATAAAAAGGCACCATGGGTTGTTCTCAAATCATTCCAAACAACTTTCAGAGTTGAGGCACTCTAAAAGAAGGAACTTTCTCTAGAGAGAGAGTAGGAAGTTCGGCAAGAAGGCGGAAAGGAATCGAAGGAGAAGCCAGGGAGTACGAGCCTCGTTGAAGTTGCGGGTCTTCATCGGAGTTTGCCAAAATCAGTCAGCAAAAAACTGAGGTAAGTCCAATTTATTTTTTATAATCTTGTAGAGGGGGAAGAGAGGGTCGTGTAGGTTCAAATGGGGGTCGAATCGGAGTTAAAACGAGGGAGATATGGCCGAAATACGAAAACGACGCAATATTGTCCGAAATCTGGCAGCAGCGCGTGAGATACACGGGCCGGAAGTGACTACGCGTGAAGGCGCCTGAGCCACCTTCCTGGGGCGCGTGAGGGCGCATGAGAGGCCTATTTTCCTTAAAATTTTCCAGTTATTTCCCTACTTTAATGCCCCTCAACCTTATGTAAAAATATTTGAGGTTAGGTTTACCAAAACGCATGTTTTCTGCAGAAACCTAGGCCGTTTGCTGTGAAATTATACAGTTGAAGAGATAAACCAACAAGGTGAGACTCCTATACTCCAAATCCTATTTTTTATTCTCTTATGAGAGACATCTATTGTATGAGACGTGTTTCGTGAAGTTCTTATACATAAACGCTTGTTATTCTCTTACGTGAAATCATGATGCATATATGAAATGTATTTTTCTAAAAATTATATGCTATTGGCTTTTTAACTGTTGCATTTATAAAATTCATGTGGCCATACTGTTGTACCTATTTGTTGTTGGCCGAGAGCAAAAGTCGGATATCCCCCGAGAGGCGCTATGCGTGCGCCATCGAGAAAGCTCTCGTAGGGAAGACCGTGAGTCTAAGGAACAACGAATGTGGTGCTTGCATGAGTTCTACGAGGTTGGGCCGAAGTGACATGGTTAGGGACCTCTCGAGAGGCGTTATGCGTGCGCCATTGAGAAAGCTCTCGTTGGAAGAGGCTGACGTGTTCACGAGGCACCTCAGAGTAGTTCTCCTTGTCTTCTCATACATTTTATACCTGATCATGCATCGATATAAACTATTTTTGGAGTTTCTCACTAGAAGATTCATCTTCTAATTGGATTATGTCCCTGGAATATTCAAACGTTCCAGGTTTGACGAGCGGCTATGAGGGAAATGATGTAGCTGAAGAATTAGCTTAAATTACGACTTGTAGCATGTTTAGCATATTTTATTTATGTGCGAATCTATGTAATTTTGGATATGTTTAAGATGTTCAGTTATCAGTTGCTATAGATGATGTCCATGTAATATATTTTGTAGACGTCTTGAACGATTTTTAAAGAATTATGGTTGTGAACCATATCAGGTTCGATCTAGCTTCTGCATCTGAAATTTTAACACATGTCTTAGCTATTTAATATTGGGTTTGTTAAGCTGAGAAGGTTAAAATTAGGGTTTTTGGTAATTTGTGTGATGTATGGCAACGATTGCGGTATGAAAATTTTTATATTCCCAAAATCCTAAGTTATAACACGCTCAAGAAATTTGGGGTGTTACAAGTCTCATGAACACAATACAACATGCCAAATGCAACATATATATTTATGAACCATACTTACAACACATTGTAAGGCCACCCTCCCATGAGGTCATCCCTTACCTCATTCTTTTCTTTGAAGCTTTAAATCCTTATCTCAAGAGAGCTTCAATCATTATCTTCTCCCATCTAAGATGACATTCCAATAAACCTCTTACTTTACATTCTAGCATACTAAAATAAAGAGAACAAGGAACAAAGCTTACCATGATTTCTTCTTCTTTCTTCATTTTTTCTTCCATGGGAGACTTCTTATCTCTCTTTCTTTCTTTCCTTCTTCATTTCTTTCTCCAAATGGCCAAAGAAAGACAAGTCCTCCTCACTTGCCTTTAAATACTACCATTTCCCATTTTCAAGAATGGATCTCCACCATTCATTAAAAGCACAATCCATGTGCTTAAGGAGAATTAAATCTCCACCATTCCTTTCAAATAAACAAGTCTCCTCTCTAGGAGAAAGCACAATCCATGCTCTTTATCTTCATTAATCCCATCCATTGGATTATTTTGCTTTTTCAAGACTCAAGCACAACCATTGGATCACTTGAAAATTTCCTTTTTATTTTCAATTAATTTAATTTGACTATTTTCCAACCATCACATGAGAGACATAAATCCTTACTTATGCATTTAAATAAATCCCATATTTTCCAAAGCATTAATGGGTGACTAATTTCCCATTTCATTTGGATTTATATTATTCACCATAATCATGCACAACATTAAATGCTTAAAAGACTAATTACAATTTCTTTTGCATTTAATTTAATCTCTCATTTAACTTGGACCACATTAAGCCATGTGTCATTCCAAGACACTAACCTTGGCTTCCAAGTTCTAATCTCATCCCTCCATGTGGCATCACCACATTTATTCTCCAATATAGGGAAAATTAATTACTTTACCACATAATTGAATGTCCACCATTTTTCCCATTTTTCATAATTAAATTCCTTTATGGAATTTGCTCCAAATTACCAAAATACCCTTTTATGAATTATTAATCCCATATCTCCACATAAATATAAAATTGGGATTTAATTCACTCACTCACCTAATTCCACATAGGAATTATTTCTAATTTACTAAAATACCCTTTATTGGATTTCATTATCCAAATTATCAAAATACCCCTCTCATAGGGCACCAATATTCTCAAGGATCTAACACCTTCTCAAGGGTATTTTTTGAAAGTTTTCTTACTTCCTTTCTCATTCTCTTAACACTGATAACACCGGGTGTTACAACACATCCAAAAACTGGGGAGACATTATATTTGTACTTGGTCGTAAGCGACAAAAAAGTAAGTACGGTACTGATTAGAAAAAAGGGACAGGTGGACCGGCTAGTATACCATGTTAGCAAGGTTTTACAGGGTCTAGAGACACGTTATCCCTTCACTAAAAATGTGGTGATGGCTCTACTGAAAGCCTATAGAAAATTGAGGTTGTACTTCTAGTCTCATTCTATCATTATATTGACAAATCAACCATTGTGAAGTATCTTACAGAAGCCCAAATGTTCCGGTCGCCTCACCAAATGGTGTATTAAATTGAGCGAGTATGATATATAGTTTCAGCCATGGCAAGCCATAAAGGGACAAGTTTTGGTAGACTTTATTGTAGAGTGTACTTCCTCTAATGAGACAAGGGAAGATAAGTAGGCCGAATGGCTATTTTTTGTGGACTGGGCGTCTAACTTACAGGGAAGCTGAGCTGGGATAGTACTTATACCACCCGAGGGGGAGATGTAATGCCCTACTTTTTCGAGCATTAAATAATTTAGGAATTTCAGGAATATTTTTTTTTTCAATATAAACCATTTCCCGACAATCCCATTTTACCTTCCCAGCATACTAAAGAAGAAACAATAAGGCAAGACAGGTAATCATCATAAATGCGAAAGCTTAAAATCGAAACCTGATATGGTACAGAATCGAAATCACCTTTAATCATAAAATAAGAATCTGTACCATTACATCTTCAATTACTTAACTACATTGTAATACCCGGTATTACGTGGTATTAAAAATAGATATTTTTTGATTATTTTGAAAGGACCTCGGGTAGTCCGGGAAGCCCAAGAGTCGGTTTCGAGAAATTAATTAATAAAATTTCTTAATTGGCGGCCGGGAGTGCCCTAGGACTTGGATGTCCAAGGAAAATGGCACGAGATTGGTGAGCGTCTTGAGATGAGGCCAATGACGCTAGTGGCAGTCCGATCGGGAATAATTTTTGGAATAAATTATGTATAAGCCTGAGTGGGTGCCAATACCGAATGGTTGCAGGGGATCTCCTGAAAGCTAAGGGGACCCTAGGGGTAGTTCGATTTTCTGAGTAAGGCAACCCTTAAGTGCTTTCGGGTCAAACAAAGGTCCCGTGCAGGCGCAAGGACGAAAATCAGTATTTTCGAGTAAAAGCCAATTTTTAATTTTGGAGAAATTAAGCTTTAGTGGGGCTTGATATCTATTAAATTAAAGTTTGGAGGGCTTAAGTATAATTAGAAGATCTCCAAGTGGAATTATTAAAACCCTCAAGTGATATTATTGAGAAATTGAGGGGTTAAATATGTAAATTATATATATATATATACATATATATAGGCGTGAGGAAGCTTCCTTCCTCGTGTACGCCTCTGCCATTTTTGAAATAGGTCGAGAGACAGCAAGCCAAGGAAAGAGTAAGGAGCGAGAGCCGAGAGAGAGAGATTGAGAGAGTGAGCGAGATTGAGAGATCGAGATCGGGGGAGAGGGCCGATGGTGAGCGGTCGATCGGCCATAGTAACCGTAGCCGGAAGCGTTGCAGCGGCAATGGTAGCTCGCAGGTGAGGCTGGCTGGTGCTCTACGCACGGAAGATGGCTGGCGGAGTAGCCTCGGGGTTGTAGCGACCAGTGGTAGCTGTGGTGGCAAACGGCGTTGGGCGTAGCCAGAAATGGTGGAGGCTGCAACGAAGGTCAGCCATGGCAGCAGTGGCCGCGACTGAGAGGCTGTGCGTGAGGGACCTACTGGCTGTGGCCGGCTGTGAGGGAGGTGATCGGAAATGGCTCTACTTGCAATGGTGCTAGGGCGACCGGCGTGGCCATGGACGGCGGATAGAGGAGGCGGCCGTGTGTAAGGAAGAAGAAGAAGAAGCGCAGGGGCGAGCGCGGGAAGCGAACGAAGAAGAAGAACAGTGAAGAAGAGAAAAATAAAGAGAAAAGAAAAAGAAAAAATAGAAAAGAAAATAAAAGGAAAATGAAGGAAATAGAGGAAAAATCTCCAAAAATTCCAGAAAATTCTGGAATAATCCTGAGAATTATTTGGGGCTTGAGGAGTGGGCCGGAGGTTCGGTATATGAATTTGAGGGCTTTATGGCGATCCAATAGGCGATGCCAATGTGGGCGATAAGCCAATTTTCTCTTCCAGACTAACTGAGGTGAGTTAATTAACTCTTTTCAAAATATTTCCTTATATGAGATATTAAATTATGTAGAGTAATTAATTGTTGAATTAAACCCTGGGTTGGGGGTTGTTTGAAATTTATTGATGGCTGGCGTATGCTGTGGTTAGTATTGATAGGTGATTTTGCGGTGTAAGCAAAAACGAAGGCATTGGTTTAATGCCGGATGTTGATAGAGTTAGGTTTGTGTATTTGTATCTAGGTTCGACCGGGGAGGCAATGATCCTAGAAGAACGCGGAGTTCGGGCTGGAGTTCGTGCTGAGGCAAAGCTGAGGCTTCAAGCCAGATAAGGGACGACCCCATGTGGAGGTGGCCTTGCAAGTTGGTAAATATGTTTGATAATATTTTTATGTTACATTGGCATGTAATGGTTATGTCTTGTGTGATGCAAGACCTAGTGGACCTATGGTCATATGGAGGACTAGTGTGGTGGGGGCTGATAGGTTGATGCCTCAAACCTTAGTGGGTTGTGAGGATGAGTGGACCTAGCCTCGTTTGCATGCATTTGACATACATAAACATGATTATATCCATATTTACATGCATTGCACCCTTACTGAGTCTTATGACTCATGAGGTTTTACCTCATGTGTAGATGATACAAGTCCAGATCTAAGCAAGGATGGTGCCGGGAGGTTGTGGTGGCAATTAGCTTGTTGCCTGATATGTGTTGTTATGTAATCTCTTGTATTCTTTTATATGTATTCATGTGTTTGAATGTAAGCGATATTGAGCACTAGATGTATTTAATTGTTGAAATCATCGTAGTGTGATAAATGATTGTGAGATTGTTTGTGGTATATGACTTAGTTGGAGAAGCCAAGTTTGGACCGAGTAAAGATCAATAAGGTATATTCTCATAAATCCCCAATACTCAGCGAAGTGTTTGTATGCTAGCTTTGTGCCTGGGTCACCTCTGGCTTGCTATGGGGTGAGCTAAAGAGAGGTGAAGCTCACTCGAGTTTCGAGTCTTGGTCCGCTGGATTTTTCTTATTTGAGTTGTGATCGATTCCTGAGTGGAGCGAAGGGAAGGATGAAGCCTAGTTCCCACCTAGGGCATTTCCTGTTGAAACATAGTCCAACCCTTTAGTTGTGGTTTACCGGGTGAGTAATCTGGTCGATTATTTACCGGTGACGCCCGTAAGTGGGAGCGGGTCGTTACATACATGGAAACTCATCATCAAGAGTAGGGGTGGCAATTCGTGTTGGTGGGTCGTAATCGTGTCGTGTCGAGACACACGTATAACACGTATCAGGCTAACCCGAACAGGACCTGTTTAATAATCGTGTCAAATTCCTTAAACCCGAACAGGACACGTTTATTAAACGTGTAACACGACATGACCCGTTTAACTAAACGTGTCGTGTCACGTCGTGTCATCTGTTAACCTGTTTAACCCGTTTAATTTAAACGGGTCGTGTTGTGTCACCTGTTAAACATGTTATTTAGTTTTAAACGTGTTATTTCATGTATAATCGTGTTAACGTGTTTAGATCAACCCACTAACCCTTTTAATTAAACGTGTCATTTCGTATATAATCGTGTTAACGTGTTCAGGTCAATCCGTTAACACGTTTAATTAAACGTGTCATTTCATGTCTAACCGGGTTAGACGGGTTGACCCGCCTATGACACGAAAATATTCTTGTCACAAACGGGTTGACCCATTTATGACCCAAACCCAATTAACCCCAACCCTAACCCGCTTAACTCCGTATTGTGTCGTGTCGTGTAATCGGGTCGTGTCCAAAATTGCCAGCCCTAATCAAGACATAACAACTAAGTACCTTAAAAATACGATAAACCATAACAATTATACATGATCATCAATATAATAATATATCCTGAATCCTCATGAGGAAACAAACACCGGGACAACTCTCCAAACTCATTGGCCACGTCATCACGTGTCGTTACATCTCAATCATCTCCCTACCATATCTGCAAGTCCTAACTGGAACGTTTGAATGTTCTAGGGGCATAACCCGATTAGAAGATGAATCTTCTAGTGAGGTTTTAAAAACATGATACTTGAATGCATGATGCAAATACATGAACACACATTGCCCTAATGTAACTTCCCAGGCCCAGCCCGGCACAGAATCCTAGGTAGAATCTTGGTACCTCCGGCAAGATAATCCTAACGTTATTCCATCAATTACCCTTGGGAAATTACGGCTACACTCTTAGGATGACATCCCATTCCCATGCACAAATATCAATATGACAATAATATTGTGCCATGCAAATATCATGACTTGCCATTCAATATGACAAAATGAATCACATCTTTCGTAAATATCACGCATATATAAGCAATCATATATTTAATAAATATCATGCACAATAAACAATCATATCATATAGGATATGATAACTCACCTTTTTGAGATAAACTCGATTTTTCTCAAAAAGCACGCATCGCCTCAATATGCGTGCCCGACCTCGATTTTCGTGCCAACTCTCGTAAGTTGCACCAATCACTTTTCCTCGACCACATAAATCATAAAAAACATATTTAATCACTAAATATCTCAATATTCTAATTTCTTTCATTTTTCCTTCATTTTCTTCCATTTTTCCTTCTAAAAATCCCAATAAATACCCTCGAGACTATTTTCTCAAATTTCTTTCTACAACAATTCATAAAGTAACATTCTTGAATCTCTGAAATTTTCTAAGAAATTTTACTCACCATGACTTAGCCTCTCAGGCTTTCTCGATATGTGTGTCCCGACCTCGAAATGTGTGTCCGATTAATTTTTTTTGGCTTTGGAACACTTCTTTGGCCCCAGAAAAATTCTCTAAATCATTTTGACATTGTTTGGGATTTTTCTCCATTTTTCCACATTTTTTCCTAATTTTTTTCTCTTTCTTTTCTTTTCTTTTCTTTCTTTTCCTTTTTATTTTCTTTCTTCTCCTACCTCACTTCATCTTCTTCCTCGCGCTTGCGCACAGCTCCACCTCAGCCCATCCACCTTCCCGTGTGCCTCCCATCGCCGGCCATCGCAGCCGTCCCCAACCTCGCCGATTGCCGTCGAACCACTGC
The DNA here is from genome assembly GCF_014633365.1 of Diospyros lotus. Classification (NCBI taxonomy): domain Eukaryota; kingdom Viridiplantae; phylum Streptophyta; class Magnoliopsida; order Ericales; family Ebenaceae; genus Diospyros; species Diospyros lotus. The sequence continues at coordinate 18,646,427 of NC_068345.1, forward strand.
GGCTGACCCCTACTTCGCGGCCAGCAGTTGTGAGCTCGTGGCCATGGTTGCTACTGTGAGCTCGCAGCCAACTTTGGCCACCTTCGGCCTTGCCGGCCACCACACCGGTCTTCACCGAGCTACCTCAGCCACTGCTGCTCTACTGCTTGCCGCTCCTACTTCACCGCGACCTGCTGCTGAAGGCTGCCATGGTCGATCGAGCTTGCTACTCGCGGCCATGGATGCTGCCTACTCTCTCTTTCTCAATCTCTCCCTCTTGCTTTCTCACTCTCTCGATCTCTTTCTTTCTTTGATCTCGCATTTGCTCGCCCAAGCTCTCACAAGCTCCCTGCCATGGCCTATTCGGCCATTTCTCACTCTCTCAATCCTCTCATATATATATATATATATATGGGCGAGCCACTTTGACATCCTTGGCCAATCACCCTGACCAAACACTCGATCCCTCTGCATCCTTTCTGTGGAAATGGCTCTCGAATGAAGCGTCAATGAAGTCTTTCGGCACCAAATTCATCATGCTGCTCCCTGCCTATGGGCATACATATATATATATATCTAATATATTTCACCTATTAATCTCATAATTTATCTTAATTATACTTGAAAATTTCTTAAATTGCAAGATGCACCCTTTTACGTCCAATTAATTTGCATTACGATGCTTTAAATCCACAATTAATAACTTCGAATTTACTCGATATGGACAATTTCACTCCAGTGTCCTCATCGGACTATTGATTCATCCAGAAATCGCCTCAGGGTTATTCCTTACGCAAAATCGGAGCCCCCTTAGGGTTCCGTTGATTTCCCATGAGTCCCCTACGATGATTCGATTTTTTAGCCTGAATTTCAACTGTATTTTAGCTATACCGAAATTTGTTCTTTATTCGATTTTTCTCGATGCTAAAAATCATTTCTCGAGGTGCTCGTCAATCTCATATAATTTTCCTTGAATATCTCGGCTCCAGGGCACTCCCTGCAGTCGATTCGGTCAATTTAGATACCAATCATCCCCGAAATTCCATTTTTCAAATAAAACACTTATTTTCAAATAATCCTAATTTCTTGGATATTATAGGAGATGCTAGAATACTCTCTACGGTTCAGTTTCCCAAGCTCCAATAATGTGGCAGAATATAAGGCATTGATTATTGGAATGAGGTTTGCGAAAAAACTGGAAATAATGCAGTTGACTGCCCACAGTGATTCCCAATTGATTGTTTAGTGGAAGAAGAAAGAAAGAAGAAAGAATGGGAAGGAAAGAAATGAGAGAAGGGGAGGAAGGAGTAAAGTGTACGAGTAGCCCTATTCTCCCTCTTTAATTCCCCTTTTTAACTTTCCCAATATACCCATTTTCAAACATCCCAATGCCCACCATGTCCCCATTCAATTTAATCCATTTAAAATAAACATACATGCATGTAAACATTTCTTTTTCTTTCTCCCTTTGCTTTTCTTTTTCCTTTCTTTCCCATACATGTCATTTATTTATTATTTCATCTCTTTCTTTTTTTTTCCAATTTAATCATTTTATGGCCACAATATAATACAAGCTAAAATAATTTAAACTCACTAACAGGTCGTTACAATTGATTATACGAGAATAATATTGTGATTATTTCTTAAAACTAGATCTAAACAGAGTTGATGTAAAAAGGGATGATGAAAAAAAAAATTGCAATGCAAAAAAAAAAAAAAGAAAAAAATTATATTACTATTTATCTACTCCTATGTTTTGAGTTGCTTATTAGTAAATGGGGGTTGACAATATGCTCATGCATCATCCTTCACATCAAACGATGGTTCAAAATATGAGTATGCAAATGCATTCTAAGTATTTATTTAGGAGAGTAACAGGGTTTCTTCATCACAAAATGTCAACATTCAAGTCAAAAGCCAAGTAATGATTAGGAAAAAAAAAATCATCCTTATTACCCCTTTTGTTTGTAGTAGTGGAGAGAAGTGATTGCAAGAAAAATATTGCGTGATTTAATTGTGTTGGTTACAAGGTTTCATGAATCAATTTTGAAGAATGGATAGAAGCAAAAGTGATGACATTGCATGATTAAGTCTTTCAATTAATGTTGCTAGATTTAGAATTGATATGATAATATGGATGGTAACCAATTTTGTAACTAATTATGCGTTGATATGTTGTTGGATTTCTTGATTTTGGCCTAACGTAAAAATGAAATGTTTACTTTTTAGTTTCTCTTTGCTTTGCTTGAGGATAAGCAAAAGGTTAAATGTGGGGGTATTTCATCTCATTATTTCTTTTATGTGCCATAATCATGACGATTTCCGACCCTGGGGTGGCCGAACCACTAGCCACCTAGTCTCAAAATCATCCACCTTTTGTGGCACGCCCCTGAATAGCTTAACCTTATTATTCATGTTTTGGAGAGCCACGAATTCCTTCTCCCACCTTGTGGACCAGACACAGTAGAAGCAACAAAATATAGTAATTATAGGCTCTACCCCACACTCCCTGCACAAGACAAAAAATCCTACCAACACTGCCTAACCATTTGAGTGCAACTGGGTCAGTACTAATATCTCCTCCTACAAAACTTGAATTTAAAAAAGGTGTAGTGAAAGCTTAAGTCCAGCTCTAAGACTATCCAAGTGAATCACTATGTAGCCTTCCCCAACCGTGGTCGTATATTCTGACTCACTAGGACTCCTTAGCCTCCATGATCGTGGAATCCTGAAAGCATTTGCAATGTTGTCTACAAGCTTGCTCCTTAACACTAAGTTTTGTAGCCTGGGCAAGATGACGACCTCAACAAGGCTAGAAATGCCCGTTTGTAACTTGGAAGATGGTTGAGAAGAAGCCATGAATTTACCTTGAAAAAGTTAGGCTTTTTTGGAGAAAAGTCTTCGAGAGCAAAGTTATTTAGAGACTCAAAGTCTTCGAAGGAGTAGAAAGACTTGCAAAGTCTTCGAAATGGTCAGAAGACTTTTCGAGTTATTTTGAATGACTCAAGTTCTTAGGGAAAAAAGGTGGAAGTGTAGCCCACGGAAGGACCACCGCCTATTTATAGCTAGAATCTTTGGAAGCCAAACCATCGTCAAAGTTATCCGAAGACTTTCCATCGATGACTCGATAGATCTAGTATCAATCCGGATCGACCTGTATCCCACGTTTTACTCTTCCATTTGCCTTGCAACCAAAGGCAAGAGTGGAGAGTGATTGTTGTGGGATGCCCTATGAAAATCAAAGCCAAAAAATTTCAAAATCCTAGAAGTATCCCAAGAGGGTCGAAGATTTGGATGATCCCAAAGAGTCTTCTAGGCAAGGGTCTGATTAATGGTCAATTTTGTTATAATTATACCCTTATTTTAATCTTAAAATTGGGTTTAATTGAATATTTTGTGATTATATGCAAGTTTATATAAAAAATGAATATTAAATCAACATGAGGGCATATTCAAAGATTTAAAATAAATAAATAATAATAATAAAATAATAAAGAAATAAATATAAAATATAATATATAATATAATATAATACAATACGTATTACACTTGAATTCGCATGCCATGTGTAATATATATATATATATATATTCCACACATATATTCATGCCATTCTATATAAATATATATAATCTAATAGCAATGTAAAGTAGTAGCTTGGAGGCTCAATTCCACGAGTGAGGTCCAAATCAAAGGAAGCAGCATGTGCAAGCCCAGCAATTAAATAGCAATGTAAAGCCCATCTTGGCCCAGCCGCAAGAAATTGAAGCCCATTAAATTGGAATTTAATCCCAGCTCACGGAACAGGCGCTCGGCAGCTTCCAGAAACGCGGTCCCTTGTTCGTAATTACCCCATCAATTCAAGGGCATCTCAGTGGGTGTGTGATATGTATATAATCACGGAGAGCAACAGAAACCTTAGCCCCCATCCGCCATTTCCATCCAGGATAAGGGGGGATTAGCCAGTAGCCATTAGAGAGTCATTAGCATAGAAATTTCTTTACAGTAAAGCTTTCATAAAGATTTTAGTAGCGTAGAAGTAGAAATAGCAATTTGTTCTTCATTTATTCTCTGTTATGATATTCCAGTACTCAGAGTTTACGTTCGATCTTAATTTCTATTATGCTATTCCATTGCGTTAATTTTACATTATGTTCTTCATGCTCTTCTATTAGTTCCTTTAACTTATGTTCTTTCAACGCATTGTCATTTCTGTTCTCATTTCCATTATGCTTGTCAAAATAATCAAAAAAATATCAATAAACATAAGAAGAGGAAACGCCATGTGGCAGTCCTAGGAGCTGCCACGTGGCCCACGTGGGAGGCCATTAGCCCACCTAGCTGCATCTAGGCCCCATGGAAGCGGCCACCCCCCCTCCCCGCGTTGCCACGCAGCAGCGTGGCCAAGAAAAAGAGAGGGCGCTTCCCCCTCGCCCCCCCTCCCATACTGCCACGCAGTAACGTGGCTAAGGAACGGGGGGTCTCCATCACCCCCACCCCCACCCCCAACCCCAAGAGACGTCTCTTAGATGAATGTCCTTCCTATCGCTATAAATAGAAAGTCTTTTTTCCTCATTCGATACGCAATCTCTCACACTTACATCTTCTTCTTGCATTTGATTACTCTACATTTTCAAGAGACTAATTTAAGCATCGGAAGTTCTGTGCAGGGACCCTCACCTGCTCCCCTAACTGATCTTCTTTTTTGGATAGATCATCCATCGTTCTCAACCTACCTGAGAGACTCATCTATCCCTGTTGCTACCCTCGGGAGACTCATCCATCACTATTGCTCCACCCCGAGAGAGTCATCCATCTCTCCCGATAATCACCCATCATTTGAATAATTCACACGTCACCCATTGCCTGAATAAGTCATCTATTAGTGGTTTCCTATACATAAATTTATTGTTGTAACTGTGCAACAACAATTCGCGTCGTCTATGGGAAACCAACAAAAAGCCAAGAAACCCGCATTCACCATGGCACAAACTCGAAGCGATCAATAGACTCTCTTCTGTGGTGCACAATCACCTCAACGAGAGGCCCTCCCTCGTGTGGAAGATCAACATCAAACTTCCTGTGAGGGTCAGCCACCCCTCACCCTTCAATCCGCTCGTGAGGGCTAGCTCCCACCCATCAATCTGCTTGTGGGGGCCAGCTCCCTCTCACCCATCAGTCCCCAAGTGAGGGTTATCCACCCCTTACTCAACGACTGTCCTTCCTAAGGCATTCACATCCATTGGACCTTTAGTTATAATCTCCACCATTTATCAACTCACATGCCCTTTCTAGGCCTTATTTTCCTCGTCACATTGGCTCTAGTGTACCAGCCCCACCCATGGTTCATCTAGCTGAGTATGAAGCGCTGCAACAACAACACGTTGAAGGGATGCAAGTTCTTCATGAAATGACTGGCATATTACAAGGTTTGGTTTCTCGAGCCTCAATGCCAGCTACCTTGAGGAAGTTTATACCAAAACTAGTTTCGTGCAATGGGGCACGTCAAGAGGTTCCAAGAAATGGCTCTTATCGAGAGGCTACTCCCGACTCTCATGCACAATTTGCCCCTCCTTCAAACAACCGACCAAGGTCTCCTACCCGAGGGGCTCCTACTCAAACCTTCTCCTACCAAGAAAATCAAGGAGGGACCGAATGTCAAAAGGCAAGTGGGCGAAGCCCTCATAGGGGGAGATACTCTGAGACAGTGGCCAGCACCCCCATGGAGGGAGGATAGAACTCTTCTAAACCAGTGTTAAGGAAAAATGATGAGCTCAATGACAACCCTACGACCTTTAGTGCCCGGGAGACAACGGATATGAAGAAAATGATTGAGCAAGTGTTGCAAAAAAAAAAGTTAGTACTAGTTTCGAAAGAGCAATCACGAGAGAGGCTATCATTTGTGGTAGAAGTAATAGAAAAGCCCTTACCTAGAAAATTTAAGATGCCCCAAATAACCCCTTACTCTGGCAAGGATGATCCTTATGATCACATGCAGAACTATGAGTCTTTGATGATGCACCATGGATGGGATATCGCGATAATGTGTAGGGCCTTCTCGTTAACCCTAGTTGAACATGCTTGGGCTTGGTTTAATGGTTTACCCGAAGCATCCATTTCCTTGTTTGGGGAGCTAAAGGCAGAATTTATCAAATCATTCATTATTAACAGCCAGAGGAAGAAAGACGCAACATACATCCTTAGCATTCGACAAGGGAGAAAAGAGACCCTATGCCATTATGTGAACATATTCCAGAACGCCACGCTTGAAATTCACAACTTACCGATTGAGATGGCAATGTCTCAATGTTTAAAGGGGTGCGATTGACTTCTTTCCAAGAATCCCTATCTTTAAACCCGCCAAAATCCTTTGCAAATTTGTTCTTCAGGACCAATAAATATCTACACCATACAGAAGTAATAAGGACTGTGGTAATGGATGAAGACGGGGTACGGAAAAGAAAGGAGCAAAATATTAAAGAAGACCTTAATCGGCGACAAGAGAAGACCCAAAGACTGGATGATGTTAGGTCCCAATTCAATCACTATACCCCGCTCACCCAGTCTCGGTCTACTATATTGGCAGCCATAAAAGGATTAAGCCTAATCAGACTTCCAAAAAAGGTGGATCGACTTATAAGGAAGAATCAAGATGAGTATTGTCGATACAATAGGACTCATGGTCATTCCACTAATCAATGTTAAGAATTGAAAAATCAAATTGAGATGCTTATCCAAGAAGGGCACTTACAAGATATGTACGAAAAGAAGAGGGAAATAACAAAGAGCCACAAAGAAAGGAAGAGAGGCCTGAAGCGCATGAAAGACATAATCTTAGACAACAAGAGAGAGGAAACAACCACAGACATAATCCCTCTCTGGATAATGAACCAACACATCAGGCTATATACGTCATTTCGGGTGGTGAAACCTTAGTTGGAAACAACTCTTCTTCCTGAAAAGCCTATGCTCATTTTAACCTACCAGGTCAATTCAGTAATGGAGGTTAAACAAAATGAAAAGCCCATGATGTTCACACATGTTGATAGAAGAGATGTAATCATTCCACATGATGACCCGATCGTAATCTCAACTGTCATTGCAAAGCACCCCATTGGGAGAATTTTAGTAGACAATGGCAACTCAATTAATCTCATTTATTGGAATTGCTTCGAGCAAATGCACACTTCTTAAGATTTACTGAAAAAAGTCCCTTCCCCTTTATATAGTTTCACCGGGGAGACTATCTTGGTGGTTGGTTTAATTCAATTGCTAGTCACATTGGGTCTTGATCCTTAGAGCACAATACGCCAGGCCTACTTTATGGTGGTTAAAGCCCTATCAACTGCATACAATATAATTTGTGGTCGTCCCCTACTCAATGACATGAGGGCCGTAGCTCCTCCTGCTATCTGTTGATGAAGTTTCCTACACCCCAAGGAGTGGGACAAGTTCGAGGAGATTAACAGAAAGCTCACGTGTGCTATGTTGCGTCTACAAAAAGGAAAAAGAGTGAAAAGACTTTATCGATTGCCAAGTAAACTATGCAAGACTAAGTTGTATTATTTCCTTCATTTGAATTATTTATATTGTAATAATGTGAGTCCAAAACAAGATTGTGGACGTAAGCACATTTGGCTGAACCACATCAAAGTTCTTGTACTCACTCCTGCAAATAAATTATCGTTATTACGTCCACTATTATCTACAAGATTTCATCAAGGGTTCTTTCTCAAACGAAAGGCCCGTTGCCCCGCACATAGCATGATAACGAGGTGAAAGCTAAAAGCCCGTTGTCCTGCTCATAGCCCGACAACGAGAGAGATAACAAGCCCATTGTCCCATGCGTAGTCCAACAATAGGGGAAAAATAAGACATTGTCTCGCAAATAGCCTGACAATGGGGTGAAGATTAAAATTATTGTCCTGCAAAAAGCCCGACAGAAAGGAGCCATAATATCTGTTGCCCTGCGAGTAACCTACACCGCTTCACCTGGTGACCTAAGGCCCGTTGCCCTACTACTAGCCCGGTAACGAGGTAAACACAAAAGACCCGTTGTCTTGCTAATAGCCCAACCACAGGGTGAGAACAATAGGTCTGTTGCCCTACTCATACTTCGACAACAGGGAAAAACCAAAACTAATCGTGGACGTAGGCGCTACGCTAAACCACGAAAATAAAATATGTATATTCTTTCTAATCACGGACGTAAGCGTTGTGCCGAACTGCAAAAATAAAATATTTATGCTATTTAATTGCGAACGTAGGTGTCATGCTAAATTGCAAGAATAAAATATTGCAAACGTAGACACTACGCTCACAATACCAACAAACATGTACATACGAAACTAGGAAGCCACGACATTGTAACGAAAAGGTCCATTGTCCCACTCACAACTTGACAATAAGGAAGCAAGAACATCCCATTGCCTCGCAAGTAACATGACAATAAGAGGGCATAAGACCGTTGTAACACCCCGTGTTACTAGTGTTAAGAGAATGAGAAAGAAAGTGAGAAACTTCCAAAAATGCCCTTGAGAAGGTGATGGATCTTTGAGAATAATGGTACCTAATGAGAGGGGCATTTTGGTAATTTGGATAGTGAAGTCCAACAAAGGGTATTTTGATAAATTAGAAAATAATTCCTATGTGGAAGTAAGTATGGAAGTGAATAAATTCTCACTTTGTATTTATGTGAAGATAAATGGGATTGAAAATTCACAAAGGGTATTTTGGTAATTTTGGAGTAAAATTCCATGAGGGAATTAATTATGGAAAAAAGAAAAAATGATTATAATTCAATTATTTGAGAACTAATTGATTTTCCCTAAAATGGTGGATTAATGTGGTGAAGTCACATGGAGGGTGGAGATTTAAGCTTGGAGGCTAAGGCTTGTATCTTAGAGTGACACACAGAATGTTCTCCTCCAAGAGAAAGATGGAATAAATTAATTCCAAAAGAAAAAGAAAATGATCTTTCAAGAATTAAATGAGAGACATCGTTATGTTGATTAAAGAAATTCTTTATGAAATTAGATATTAGTCATGCATTTATGTGGAAAAATAGTGGGAATAAAGTAATTGCAAATAAAAAGGATTTATGTCTTTCAAGAGTGATATAGTGAAAATTGTCTCATTTAATTAAATAGTGAGAAATAAGAGATCCAATGGTTGGGGATTTAACTCGGAGAGGATCAAGATCTAATGGCTACAATTAATTCTTGAAAGTGGCATGGATTACCAAAAACATATATAAATAAATATATATGAGCCTAATAAAAAGAATGGATGATGGAGATTTAGTCTCTAATATATCATCAAGTGTAGAGATTTGAAGAGACTAGATGGAAAGGATTGCGCTTTTCTTCAAGGGTGGAGATTTAGTTTTATCTTAATCTATGGCTAAGAATAAACCCTCTTAAAACACAAGGATTGTGCTAATTTCAAGGGTTAGGATTTGTTCTTTAAAAGAATGATCAAGGGCTAGAAATTGGTCTTGAATTTGTGAGATGACAAGACATTATATATAAAGAAGAAAAATCTCTAAGTGGAAGTTTTGCTTGGTGGAAGAAAATTAGAGAGCAAAGGGAGAGTTCTCTCGTGAGCTTCCAAAGGAAAGGAAGGTAAGATTTTGATCTAGGTCTTTTCTAGTAAAAAGAAATTTGTGTTCTAGTGTACCTATGGCCATAGGGAGGACTAGTGTAGGGGAAGGGTTTGTTGATGCCTTAAACCTATGGGGGTTATGAGGGCATGGAAGACTACCCATTGTTGCATTTGCATTTTGCATTACATGCTTTTCTCATGTTACATTTACTTGTGCATGACACCCTTACTGAGTAATGGCTCATAAGGTCATTTTGACCTTTTTGTAGGTGGGGAATCTTCAAAAGGAAAGAATATTTGGAGGGTTGAAAGATATTTGAGTAAGAAAAGTTATGTGAAGATGTATGTTTTTGGCTTATGTAGTGTAAGTTAAATGTATTTTATTTTGGTTGATGTGTATGTATACTTGGTGTGGAAGTATGGGGGAAAACTTTGAGATTTGGAAGTATTTTGGGTTAATTAGCCATTTTTGAAAAATATGGCTTAAAAAATATATATATATTGGTGGTTGTCGGGCTGGCGTGGCCGGCCCAGCAGCGCAGCCCGTGAGCGCGGCAGGTTGGCTGTAGGCGCGGCAGGTGCTGTTGCCGCCCCTTTTGTTACTGTTATCATTTATTTTATTTCTGGTATTTCTGGAAAAAAAAACATGTTTCTAAAAATAAATAAATGTGGATTTGAGTCTCCAAAATATTTATTAAATTAATGTAAATTTTGAGGTATTTCCCGAAAAATTCCTATATTTTTGGAAAATAAAATAAAGGAGTATTTTTCTTGAATTTTGGGAAAATGGATGAGAAAACTTGATGTTTTGAATTCCAAAAAAAAAAAAAAATTACTTCCTAAAGGTTGGAAAGTTGGTGTATTTTGAAATAAATGAAAAGAAAAATAAATAGAGGTTTGGTTGAGGAAAATTTATTAAATTTTCAAGAGGAGTTTAACCTAAGTATTTTTCTAAGGCAATTGGAAATGAGAAAATGGGTTAATAATTGGGCCAAATATATTTTCAAATAATTAAGGCCTTGTGCCATTTTAAAGTAAAGCGAGTGTGGTTGCTTGTTTTTGTCGAATCCTGGTGAAGGTCATCCTTGACTCTTCATTAAGAGTTAAAGAAGGGTGACGATTCACTAAGCTTTCGGGTTTTATTTTTGTGAGATCTTTTTGATATTTTTCCCGAATCCTTGAGTGGAGCAAAGGGAGAGGCAAAACCTAGTTCCCACCTAGGACGTTTCTTATGGAGATATAGCCTGTCTCTTCATCATTGCCTTAGCAAGTGAATAGTTAGTTGATTATTCACTGGTGACACCCGTGGTGGGAGCGGGGTGTGACAACCGTTGTCTTGCGATACATCGAGGGAGCATAATTTCAATGGCCCTGCAAGCGACTTGCGCCACTTCGCCTGACATCTGAATGGCGTAATAGTTGTTGTCCTGCAAGAAGAGATCACATATTCATCAATTTGCAAGTAATCCGATAAGCCAGAAAATGGAACGCCAATCATCACGAACACCCTTGGATTAGGAGAAACTTTCCCAATATGCCAATTTATCTCTTAGCAAAATGTAGATAAATATATGAGCTAAATAACGACATGATCACTCTTTGACTTGATTTGAAGATCTTTCCGAGCCCCCGTCACCTCGGGAGCTGGGAGCGTATGAAGAAATTGTGTCTATACTCCTAAAAGATTAAGAACTTAATGCATGGACCACTGCTACAAGGTTAGAACCTTTAGCACGTCGTGCGAAGACTCTGCCACATCTTCTCGAAATTATTGGTGCTTATGAGAAGTTGAAATATGAAAATGCCAAAGCCATAAAAAACACAAAAGACTTGTTAAAACAATGGCCAAATGAGAAGCTCAAGCCTCCTTTTATAGAGGCACCCATGGAGTAGAATGCCAAAGACAGCTACGAGAAATGTGAAGAATGAGATGGCTATAGAATAAAAAAGAAAAATAGCCTCTTAAAAATAGGGCAGTGTTGCAGGCAGAATACTTTTTCTCTTGGGACACCCAACAGAAAGAGTATGGAGCAATTGTTACCCTCGCCAAAATATTCAAAAAAATATCAATAAATCTAAGAAGAGGAAATGCCACATGGCATCCCTAGGAGCTGCCATGTGGAAGGCCATTAGCCCACCTGGCTGCATGAAGGTGAGGGGTGTAACGTCCCGCATCGAGCGATAGGAAGGACCAGAACAACTTACCCTGATGGGCCTACTTGAACTTCCTAGGGGGGTCACCCATCCTTGGATTTCCCCAGGTCAAGCACGCTTAACCCTGGAGTTCTTTACCTGCATTCAGCCCAAAAGGTATCCAGCTGGTGTTATTTCCTTTCTTACACTATCCTCAATATATACTAACTCCTCTGGGCTCTCGGGGTATTACATTCTCCCCCCCTTGAGCACATGACGTCCTCATCATGCGACCTTACAACTGGTCCCAGATCTTCTCCCCTTTGGAGGCTGCCATCCCAGAAGCCTACTAGGAGCCACTCCTTGATCAGGCCTCGCGCCCCGACACCACCCCCCGCCCTCATTGGATTGCCTTCTCCAAGGGTCGGGTCTGATACCACCTGTAACGTCCCGCACCGAGCGATAGGAAGGATCAGAACAACTTACCCTGATGGGCCTACCTGAACTTCCCAGGGGGGCACCCATCCTTAGATTACCCCAGGTCAAGCACGCTTAACTTGGGAGTTCTTTGCTTGCATTCAGCCCAAAAGGTATCCACCTAGTGTTGTTTTCTTCCTTACCTATCATCGATATATACTATTCTCCTCTAGGCTCCTGGGTTATTACATTCTCCCCCCTTGAGCACATGACCTCCTCGTCATGCAACCTTACAACTAGTCCCAGATCTTCTCCCCTTTGCAGGTTGTCATCCTAGAAGCCTGCCAGAAGCCGCTCCTTGAACAGATCCTCGAGCCCCAGCGCCACTCCCCGCCCTCATTGGACCACCTTTACCAAGGGTCGGCTCTGATACCACCAGTAACATCCCGCATCAAGTGATAGGAAGGACCAGAACAACTTACCTTAATGGGCCTATGCGAACTTCCTAAGGGGGTCACCCATCCTTGGATTTTTCTAGGTCAAGCACGCTTAACCCTGGAGTTCTTTGCCTGGATTCAGCCCAAAATGTATCCAGTTGGTGTTATTTTCTTTCTTACACTATCCTCAATATATACTAACTTCTCTAGGCTCTCGGGGTATTACAGGGGGCCCTTAGGAGGCATAGAAGCGGCCACATTGGCCATTTCCCCCCTTTCCCCACGCTGCCACGTAGCAGCATGGCTAAGGAAAATGGCTGGCGCTTCCCCCCTCCCACGCAACAGCGTGGCTAAGGAACAAGGGGGGCTTCACCCCCCACCCCGAGAGACCTCATTTGGGGATACTTCACACCCCCGAGGGAGGTCCCTTAGGGGTGCCTAATGCGCGCATCTGCCAGCGCACCCTCGTACTCTCACGTGCGCGCCCGACCATGCACCCTCACGTTGATAACCTCGCAAGACTCGGTCAAAATCACCTCTGAGATGCCCGTTGAGAAAATCAGGTCACTCGACACATGGATGCCTCTCGCATCGCAATAAATCGGGGGTCTTTTCTCCTAATTCGATGTTGGAAATGTATGCCCTAAAGACACGTTTTGTTTAATTTATGGTAATGATGTTTCTTTTATTCAGTTTATGGCACATATATTATTTGCATTTAATTGTTGGAAAGGTGTCCATGCTATTAAGTAAGTGATTCATGTGATGGGTCGTTCTTCACAGTTAGGCATGAATCATGGGTACTTAATAAGCAAGAAAATATAACTCTTGATCTTTTGATAGAACTGGACATTCTATCATGATAAGATCATTGTGCAATAGATCCTAATGGAGGATGGCTTGCCTTAGCCAGTAAACAGTCCGTTTACTCTAATTGTACAAGCGCATTTGGAATGCGTAGAGTGGACCTGTGATAGAAGCTAATGACAAAGTACTAATTATCATGGAGCTAGTCTATCACTGCTACTACGTGGACGAGTACTCTAATACTTGAGTATTAGTTGGTGGTCTGGTGAACCTAGAGCTATATTCTTAGATTCATTGTAGGTGAGGTCTATCAAAGATCAATATCCTTTTGAGTTGGGAGTATGGTTTCTAATTAGCTAAGACAGACTAATACAAGATAGTTTCTGTGATTCACCCCCTTGTGATTGTCCAAGAATAATCGAATAATCCAGGGCCCTGGGAACGTGACTTATGAGTGTGTGCTTCTGGGTAGCTCCCAATGATAAGCAAGTACATTCGAGTAGTCACGGATTATTGGACTAGTGATCTAAGGATGGTAGAAGTCATTTAGAAAGGTGTTAGTACATTATTCCTTTCTAAATGATGGGTGTTACACAGAGGGGTATTTTCGTCATTACACTAGTAGGTCAAAGACATGGCATATGCAAAATTATTCGTGGGGTCAGTGTTACCATATGGTGATAGTTGGAACACTTAGAATGACAAAATATAGCTACTAGGTAGCAGGGATATTTTGGTCATTTTAGTAGCCGTGAATAATTTGTCTTTTGGTCCCCGGGGTAGCTCGATGTAACTCATGTATTTTTAATACATTTGGCTTGTTGGATGAATTACATTAAGAGAGAATTATTTTATTTAGAATGGTCCATTGGGCTAAAATAAAATAATAGTTCATAAGGGTTTTAATTAATTAATTGGGCTAACCCAATTAGGAAATTGATTAAAAGATTTGGCCCATTAGGGTTTGGCCCACTAGGGTTTTAACCCTAGGGTTCTCCCTATATATATCTCTCTTTAGTTGTTTTTTAATCCAAGTCGTTTTTCATTCTTCTTCACCGAAGAGAGGCCACGAGTTCGAGTCATACTCCGGAAGATCGAAAGGGGGCGTTTGTGTTCTGATGCGACGGAGCCGAAGGCTAGCAGGGCAGCCGTCGTCTCCTCCACACGAAGAAGCACCCATCGCTCCATTCCGTCCGGTAATCCGCCGAAAAAGTAAGTCTCCTAGACTCTAACCAATACGAGGATCGTTTTATTTTTAAAACGCTTCCGTTGCATGCTTTTGATCCTCGTTCATGATCCTACATTCGATACACAATCTCTCACACTTACATCTCCTTCTTGCATTTGACTACTCTACATTTTTGGGAGACTAACTTAGGCATTGGAGGGTTTGAACGAGGACCCTTACTTGCGCCCCTAACTGATCTTCTTTTTTGGATAAGTCATTCATGGTTCTCAACCTACCCGAGGGACTCATCCATCACTGTCACTCTTCTCGAGAGACTCATCAATTGCTGTTGCTACCCCAAGAGACTTATCCATAACTGTTGCTACCCTCGGGAGACTCATCCATTGCTATCACTTCACCCCGAGAGAGTCATCTATCTCCTGATAATCACCCATCATTTGGATAATCCACATGTCACCCATTGCCCGAAGAAGTCATCCATCCCCTAGTGAGTAATCCATACTCGGATAGGCCACACGAGAGTCATCCATCGGTGGTTTCCTATACATAAATTTATTGTTGTAATCGTGGAACAACAAATTTCAAATTCTTAGAGGTAGAATTTGTAATACAATGCTTGTTAGCTTTTGTTCTATTTCATTTACTGTTAGTTAATTGCTGTCTCTGTTCTTCCAATTCAATACATTCACTGCTTACTTTCTATTCCAATTACTATCCATTTCTTTTGTGTTTAATCCCATTCTATTGATTTCATTTTGGTTTGATTAATTGATGAAGATGTGTGGCTAATAATTCTCGGGCCAAGGTAAGGACGGTGTCCAAAGCCAAAATTTCAAGAGTTAGTTGAACTTCATTGTAAGTTGAGGTGTTACATTAATTTTAAGTATTTTTGCGAAACACTTGGATTTGGATTGGGATATATGCCTAACCCGGAACCTTCATGCCATGTATGTGAGTTGCCCAACCTGGAAATATCATCATCCCCATGCTTAAGTATACATTATATACATTTTGGTTTATGGTGGCTGCTTAAGTTAGAGTCGTCATGCCATGTATGTCGGTTACTAGAATTAGAACCATCATCATCCTGAAACGTAATCAATAGCAAAAATCTTAATATTAATTTAACCCGATGATACCTTCTTTTGTGAGTCTCAAAAAATATTTGGATTGACACTGAAATTCTCTTTACTTGAGATGTTTTGTTTTCAGTACCAATTTGATTAAATGTTTCAAAATTGATTAATCGGTCTGTTTGCCCACACTCTGATTTCCGTACTCTTATTTTATTTGCCTCAATAAACAAATTGGCTTGACAACCCAATACGTATCGTGGCTTTATTTTCATTTTAATAATGATCTCCTAGGGAATCGAATTGAATGTAATACCCGGTATTACATGGTATTGAAAATAAATAATTTTTGATTATTTTAAAATGATCTGGGGTGGTTCGAGAAGCCCAAGAGTTAATTTTGAGAAATTAATTAATAAAAATTGTCGAATTATCGGCAGGGAGTGCCTCGGGACTTGGATGTCCAAGGAAAAGGACAAGAGATTGATGGGCATCTCGAGATAAGGTTAATGACGCTGGTGGCGGTCCGACCGAGAATAATTTTCGAAATAAATTCTATTTAAGTCCGAATGGGTGACAATACCGAATGGTTCTAGGGGACTTTCGGGAAGTTGAGGGGATCCTAGGAGTGGTCCAATTTTGTGAGTAAGCTAACCCTTAAGCGTTTTCGGGTCGAATAAAAGTCCCGTGCAGGTGTAGGGATGAAATCGGTAATTTCGAGCAAAAGTCGAATATTAATTTTCAAAGAAATCGAGTTGGGACTGATTCTTGAGTGGAGCGAAGGGAAGGACGAAGCCTAGTTCCCACCTAGGGCGTTTTCCTTTGAAACATAGTCCAACCCTTCAGTGGTGGTTTGACGGGTAAGTAATCCGGTCGATTATTTACCGGTGGCGCCCGTAAGTGGGAGCGGGTCATTACAGTTGGTATCAGAGCATGGCTAGCTATATGAGTGGGGAAGGCTAGCATACTGGAATGTTATGTATGGTCGATCAAGTGATTGATGTAAGCGATTGCCAGAGTTTGGAGCCGAGGATGTCTGGCATGATTTGGATGTAAGTCAGAATGTCCTAGCTGCTGAGTTGGGGTCGAGACCAGTTAGTTTGTGGTCTCAGAATTTTGATGTGAGATTGATCCGATAACCTTGAAAGCAGGACATGTGGTCTGAGGACCCTAAGGGATGGGGTCAAGGCGTTGAGGCCTATGATGGCTTTGCGGGTTTGCTCCGATATTCCTGCTCTAGCAATGATAAAATACCCTGGGTTGAGATGATATACCTGTAGGGGGTATACCGGTCGAGTAAGAAGAACCAGAAACCCAAGTGTGGGTGTTGGTGTCAAGAAACCTGAATATTGGAATTTGGGTGTATGGTGTGTTCTAAGGATGAGGACTCCTTGAGATTGAAGTGTTGAGGCTCGTGTGGGGACACGAAGCTAAAGCATGACTAGTCTGGGAGGGGATTAGTGGAGCGTCCCTACATCAGGGATTTGCCGATCATGTTCAAGGGAATAGAGTTATCCCTTGGAAGTGGTGCAGTAAGGCTTGTGCGCTTGAGATAGAGTGGAAGTTAGCTCAAGGCTCAAGGAAATGAGTCGTCAGCAGGCTAGGTGGTGAGCCCCAGGAAGGGGGTAAGGTTAATTGTAGTAAGGCTCTATGAGGAGTGTGCATGTAATGCATTTGTATGTCATGGCCAGTGAAGGCATGACGTAAATAGAATCCAGAATGACTCTAAGGGGAGTCGGGATGCTAGATGTATATGATACGATGTGATCGTATTGTTATGATGATCCCGGAGGGGATGTGCCTAGGGTATGAATGGACCCTAGTTGGTTTCATGATGAGACGAGGTTTATCCTATGGAAGGGTAGGTGTGTAGAAAATGGACCATAACGGGCATCTGTATGAGATGAAAGGTCCCTAGTGTGTTGAGTTGAGACTCAGAGGGATCCAGATTGGGATTAAGGAGTTGGGCATGCATTGATATGCGTGTGAGAGCCATTGGGTAAGAAGTCCTAGTTGTGAATGGCCAAAAGACCGTTCATGTGATTGATGGATGAGGGGCCAATCAAAACTCTCATTATAACGCTTGGGGTCTGGTAGGATGCCTAAGGTCGGGAGATGAGAGGTGAATAGACCCTCATTGTGATGCTTGGGGTCGGGATGACGCCTAAGGTCACGAGACCCTTGATAGGAGACGAGGAGGTCACCCAATGAAGAGTATGAACGTGTGTGTGGTCCGACGGCGATAAGTGTGTGGCAACAGGACATCCGTGGGCTATGCGGGCAAAAGAAATTCCAACTTTGGGTGCCAAGTGGGTAGGGGCATGGTGAGCAATGTGGAGGCCCCAAATTTTATATTCCAAGTTATGGGAGCCTAAGAGAGGCCTGCTGGAAGGCTAGGCCGGGCGTCGTGACTAAATGCACTGTGGGTGTGCAAGGAGAGACGAGAGGTCTCGATTTACCTGGAGGGTAATGGTAAGTGCTCTATGGTTGTGGGTGCCGGAGCTTGAGGTAGGCTCAGCATGTTGGTTGTGGATTGAGAGATCATTGATAATCAAGCTTTGGGATGAGCTGGGTGGTGAAATGAATCAAGATGAATTTGGATCCATTGTTATAGAAAGTTGGAGCTTTCAAATGTTGATTAAAGGTCGTGAGGTATGATCTCATGGGGCAAGATCAGGAGGCCTCAAGGGTAGGAGTGGTTTGAGATTTTCTTAAGCAATAGTAGATGTAGAGTCTTGAGGGGCGAGACTCATGGTATGAGCTTGAGGTTATTAATGCAAGGATAACCAAGTAAGATGGTTTTGGTCGAGGGTGGTGGAACCATCGTCATTCGCGGAGGTTTTATAGGAGCACGATGCTACGGGTGCAAGGCTCGCAGTGACGGATCTGATGCTATGGACCATGTGGCAGAGGATTAATGAGTTGTCTCGCGTTGAGGGAAAGTGGCCCATGGGCCTGAGCAATTTAGTGAACTGCATGTGACGATTAGATGCCGAAAATCTAGAGCAGAATCTTAATAGATTTGGTTAGATGAGACCGATAATCTCCTACAAGGGATAGAACATCTAGAGTAGTCCTAGGGAGAAATCGTGGAATGCGGTAACGTTCTGATGGATTAGTAGCCGAGTAGGAAGCTTGGTGGGGTGATGCTACGGGTGCGAAGCAAATCAATGATGGACCTGAGCCGAGCTGTTGGGAACTGTTGTTGGGCCAGTGTAAGGAAGCAACACGGTAGTGATGAATTGGTGTTGACTCTTTGAAGCACAGGGCAACACGATAGGGAACCAGTGTTGGGCCAGTGTATAGGAGTGACACGGTAATGATGACCAGGTGTTGGCTAGCCTAAAGCATAGGGCAACACAGTGACTATGCAGATGGTCAGGGACTGAAGATATGTGAGATGCACGATAGGGGTGGCGAAAGCTGTGGGCAGTTCCACAACTCAGCTGCGAGTAATAAACGGTGTTGAGGCGGTTTAGCGAATGTAAGGCGTTGTAGTGTCTTGAGATGTTTGAGAAAGAAACCCGTGAAAAAAAGAAACGGATCTAGCGTGGGAATAACGCTACGGTTGATGCCTACCGGTGACGGGTCTAATGTTAGGTACCACTGGATATAGACGGTTAGTTCACAAGAGGGACTGCAGCCCTCTATGTGGAGTAATTCGTCTGTGGTGAAGACAATTAGATGCCAAAGACCTGGGGTGTGTTGTAGGTTATGTATGGGCTAGATCTAAATTTTCGTAAGAGTTGAAGTATCTTGGTAGTGCCTTTGTTGTCGTGGTAGCAGAAAGTTTGTGAATCGAGTGGGTGATATCTTGTGGTGTGATAGCAAGATGTGTGGTGATGCTCCTTGCTAAAGGATGCTAATGTAGTGTGGTTATTTGATCGAAGTTAATCAGGCAAATTGGGATGATGAACCCCGTGTGATCTTGCGAAAATGCAGGAAGATGGGTCGATTGGTGGAGTTGGTAAATGGCTCGAGAATGTTACGTAAGTGCCGTGAAGGGCGAGACTTACGGGGTGGAAGCCAACCATGAGATGGGAATACTGAAGCGTGCAAAAGTTTCAAGTATGGGGATCTCTAATCCTGTGATGTGAGTTGTGGCAGGCTGAATAAGTGGATAAGGCACGGTTCGAAATCTATAAAGGCTCGCAGTTGCACAGTCTAGTGTTAGTCCTGATGTGTCGACGCGAAAATGAGGAAGTATCATCATGTAACACTGGATGGATTTCCAGTTGATGACACAGGATCAGTTGCTAGGTGGTAGCACCTGATGGCAATAGTGAGAGCGTGAGGCTCGAGGACTGTGATGTAAAGCCTTGTTGATTTCTGTGTATATAAAGGTTCAGCGGGTCTTGGTGGCTAGACCCAGCGAATTTTGAGAAAATGATCGAAGGTGATAAAAGATGGTTGGTCAGGGCAAAATTGTGCTGCTTGAAGGAGTGTTACTCCAAAGTAAGGGCTATAGATGGTAGTGTTGAAATGTGGCCTGGGTAGAACTTGAGATGTTCTTCCAAGAAAAGTTAAGCATGGGGCAACAACACTAGATGGACCTCCTAAGGCGCTACAACTCTATCAAAATGGATCACTCGGGGAAAGCCATCGTGATGGCAAGTACCTAAGTATGAATGTGAGTTCTACAGCATCGAGGGGAAGTGTAAGTTCCACATGAGTGACAGGGGTGATTTCCAATGGATGGAGTTTAAATCAAAGTGATAGTCGATGATGGCAAGTGTAGTGCCTGGAGGAAGGATGTGTTGGTTGTGAGCTGGGCGATTCGGCTAAAGCTAATCAAGTTGGTTAGATGAAAGTTGAGGGCGAAGTTAAGATGTCGCCGATAGGTGATAAGAGCTCGAAGGAAGAGCACGTGGGACAAGATTGGTTCCCAAGAATGGCGTTTAGGTGATGAAATCACCTGATAGCTGTGAGTGATACAGCTAAGGGGAATGCTTTGGTGTGTGGGCAATTAATGAGATTTAACCTCGTGGCTAAAGGTTAACTATTGTAAAAGGAAATCAGCTAGTGGAGCCGATTGGTGATCGGCTAAGGGTAGCCGATGGAGACCGAAGACGCCGACCGGTGATAGCAGCAGTAGCAATGCAGCGGCTGGCTAGGGTTGTGGGGTGTCGTGAGAGTAGTCGGTCAGTGGCGTAGGTGGCTCTTGAGTCGCGGTTGCGGCTGCATGTGGCGCCAAGCGATGGTAGGAGGTTGTCTTAGCTAATGATGGTGGCATTACAGCCAATGTGGTCGCTCACCAAGTGATGTGAGCTGGTTAAAGCAAAAGATATAAGAGAATCCGAGAGAAGTCAAAGTTTTCTAGGGATTAGTAAGCCATCCGAGAAATGGCAAGATGGTAGAGAAAAACTAATCTAAGAGTAGGGTTGTATGGGTCAAGTTGACCTGTAAGAGTGGAGGTGCAACGACTATGGAAGGAAATTCGTTGCTAACCTAGTATGTCATGGCCGAGGAGGACAAAGGGAACCATTATGCATGGTTTAAGTCAGGTGTCTAATGCGGATTGAGAATGAACCTGATTTAAGATGGCTGGAAGTGTCGTGCCTCTAGAGTAAGAGGCTCTATTGAGAATGGTGGGATTTGAAAAGTCCCAATGAAATTGAAGCTGGGCGAGTAAATTTGGCTAGAAGACCGCTACAAGAGTAGGGGTGTAACCATGTTAGCTTGTTGTGGTGCGAACTAAAGGCACGAGTCATCCTACAGGTGCGATGCAATAAGTGATTGTGCAGATGGTAATAAGCCAATCACTTGTGCCACGCACTGTGGGTGATGACGAGAGCTGATTAATGGTTTCGCGACTTTAAGCACAGTGGTAGGATCCCTGACTCGTGGTAGGGTTAAACAGCCAAGGTCAAGAATGGCATGGGACATGATTGTGAAAGATGAAATGAGGTGAGGAATTGAAAGGGGTTGCTCAGTGAAGAGTTCCCTGGTATGGGTATGGGACCCCTACTAGCGTGCAATATTGGCCAGAAAGAAAGGCCTAAGTATCTCTGTGTGCTTATGCGACAAACTCCTGGTTGGGAGAAGGTTGTGGCCCGAGCATGGTTAAGCTTGAGGTGAGGTTGTAATGGTGCATGCATCGCCAAGCTCGAGGTGAACTCGGGTAGTGCACATATGATTGAAATGTGAAATAGCCTGGCGTGGTGTTGGGTATGTCGATTATGTATAATCATATCGATAAATGAGGGTCGGCTGATCAAGGTAGTAGACCATGTATGAAATGGTCGAAGTTGGCTGGGTGGGCTAAATAGTTGCTTCCCATGTAGAGCTAGCATGGTTAATTGATCAGTAATGAGAAGTTGCCATGAGGATCGACTCAAGCTAAGCATGCGTGTGGTAAATGGCGGTATGGCATGGTGGAATGGGTGTTAGAGTGTCTTATGGGCACTAGAAGCGACATTGCGACTGATGATCAGTGCTAAGACGTTGCTGGTTGGACCAGTGTAAAATCGTGGCCATGTGTGATTGGCAGTGGGAAACGTTGCCGTGTGTGATCGGCGTAAAAATCGTGGTAGCCTGATCAGCGATGCAATGTTAGTGAGAGTTTGTTTGATTGATAGGAAAATGGGAAGTGGATAGCAAAGCTATGCTTCGAGGCAGAGAAAATCCATCAGGAGATGGATATCGTTGCAGTAAGCATGACTAGCGACCAATGGTGCGATTTGGATGGAGGCTAATGCGGTATTCGGTTAGTGAATGTCCTCGAGAGGTAGAGGACCAAATGCCTAAGTGAAGCCTTGAGGTGGGAATAACTTGAGGTAAAGACTGAGAAATGGTTCGACTACGAGATTCTCGAGTAGGGGATTCGGAGAGTAGCCTGTGAATGTGATTGTCATGGGCAGGAAAGTATGGTAAAGTGAATTTCGAGGACGGAATTCTTTAAGGGGGGTGGAATGTAATACCCGGTATTACATGGTATTGAAAATAAATAATTTTTTATTATTTTGAAAGGATCTCGGGTGGTCGGGGAAGCCCAAGAGTTAATTTTTAGAAATTAATTAATAAAAATTATCGAATTAGTGGCAGGGAGTGCCTCGAGACTTGGATGTCTAGGGAAGAGGACAAGAGATTGATGAGCGTCTCGAGATAAGGTTAATGACGCTGGTGGCGGTTTGACCGAGAATAATTTTTGAAATAAATTTTGTTTAAGCTCGAATGGGTGCCAATACCAAATGGTTGTAGGGGACGCTCGGGAAGCTGAGGGGACCCTAGGGGTGGTCCGGTTTTGTGAGTAAGGAAACCCTTAAGTGTTTTCGGGTTGAGTAAAAGTCCCATGCAGGCGCAGAGACAAAATCGATAATTTCGAGTAAAAGTCGAATATTAATTTTCAAAGAAATCGAGTTGGGACCGATTCCTGAGTGGAGCGAAGGGAAGGACGAAGCCTAGTTCCCACCTAGGGCGTTTCCCTTTGAAACATAGTCCAACCTTTCAGTGGTGGTTTGTCGGGTAAGTAATCCGATCAATTATTTACCGGTGGCGCCCGTAAGTGGGAGCGGGTCGTTACACTGAACTCCCATTCAGTAAATAAATTTGTGCTACGATACACATTTGTACACTAGCGAGTATAAACACTCTGTGCTTGCATGTTTGATTTTTTTTTCTTTATTTGTTTGTGTATTTGTTCAATTAATTGCACAGAGTTAAGCCCAGTCAGAGTCTCCCGGAGCCTTCGAAGAGTCTATGAGGCAATCTAGCCCTCAACATCCTTCAAGGCCCAGGACTCATCTGAAAAGTCTTCTAGGCCTGAGCCATCCGATGACTCTGAGGAGTCTTCTGACCCATTCGAAGGATAGTCATCAGGGTACTCTATGCTCGAAGATATCTTCAGGCCATCTGGCCTCATTCAATGCATTTTTCCCAAAGAGTCGGGACTCATATTAGTATGCCACATGTTACGTGGACCCCATCACCACTTTCTATAATTACTCGCCTATTACATGACAAATGGATCATTTTCCCTCTTTCTCTCTCTCACATGGACTTAGGACCCAGAGACTTCGACCCCAATCCATCATGTACCCATTGGGAGACTACCATTCAAAAGATTCTCATCTGGAACATATCACATACATACATATATTCATACTTCTACTTAATGGTGTCATCATCTAACTTAGGCATCGGAGGGCCCATGTGGGGAAGCTCCCCACGTGCCTTCAACCTGTTCCTTTGTCGCAGACCCATCCAGTGCCATCCATCCGATGACCCTTTAAACCTAGCAAAAGACTAACTATCCGAAGAGCCTTCAAGGAATAGGGTCCCCAAAGACTTTCAAAAGCCATCCAAAGACTCATTAGTGTTGGGCCAACTTGCTCATATTAATTAAGTTTTGATTATTAACAAAAAGAGAATTTTTAATATACAAATTATAGTATTTTTGGTGATTAACAAAAAGAATATTTTTCTTAAATATATTAATTGTAGTATCGAATTATTTTTTATTAATTTATTAAATATTTTTTTCATAGCATATGTATTACCAAAAATATTATTTCTTGTTAAAAATATTTTTAAATATTTTTTAGATTAATTTATAAAATATTTTCAAAACATATACATTATTAAAAATATTATTTTCTATTAAAAATATTTTTTAAAAATATTTTTATTATTAATTTATTAAATATTTTTTATAGCATATGCATTATTAAAAATATTATTTTTATTAAAAATATTTTTAAATATATTTTAAATTAATTTATAAAATATTTTTCTAGCTTATGTATTGCAAAAAGAATATAACAAACTAGATGTGCCCCCCATGATTTGATCCCACAACCTCAAGCTAGCCAAAGCTTTCCTTTCCTAGCTAGTCTACAAGCCTCTTTGTTATTTAAGTGCACATATTAAATTTAAGTTATACTAAATTGTTTCTACTATAACAGTCAGATTTTTTACTTTTAAAAAAATGGTTAAAATGCTTATAAATATTCCCCAAACTCATTTTTTAAGTATCCAAATGCTTCAATTGCATATCCAAAACATCCAAAAGCTCTCAAACGTTCTCAAGCAAAGCATCAAAACAATCTGAGACTCTCGAAACATTATTGCACATCCACCGAGGCAAAAGTAGAAAAGTTTTTCAAGTTTTCTACGACAAATCTGAACTTCTCCATTTGAGGTTATAAATTTATTTAAATATTATTGCATTGTATAATTTGTTCTTAATTGTTTATTTGTGTCCAAGTGTGGACAAATTATTTGTAACATTTAAATTGCCATTGTGAATTGTATTGGTTTTCTAGAACCATTAAAATTTAGGTGAATCTAGTTTCCAAGATAAGTTAGGAAAAAAATCTTTGATGCGAATCATGGAGGGCCGACTAACAATAATGCAATCGGACAAGTCAACCTCGTCAACCATGTCGGAATTGGATGATTGACAAGATTTGCGCATAAAAAGGAATGGTTATTGATTGATTGGTGATTGCAAGATTTGGGCGCATGATTGATTGATTGATTAGTTAATTGATTGACAAGATTTGAGAGCATAAAAAGGAATGGATGATTGATTGATTACCTGATTGATTGATTGAAAAGATCTGGGAATATAAAAGGAATGACTGATTGATTGACAGATCTAGTTATTTATTTATTTTCTATGTAATTTGGGTTTTTATTAATTTCCATGTAGAATTAGGATTTAATTATTCGCCTATTTAAAGGCTTTTCCATTGTAAACATTAGACATAAATTATTATGAATTTTTTAATTTGAGAGATTTATCTCTTTTATCTTGTTCTTCAATGAACAAAACTTCGAACTTATCAATGGAGTGATTCCTTTGTGGTGTTCAAAACCCGAACTTATCAAAGATCTGGGCAGTCTTTGTGGCGTTCAACAATTCTTGGTTCTTGCTTCCGTATAATCAACGAGTCTAGATTTTAATATAGTCTAGGTTCTTGGTTCGTGAATCAACGGGTCGGGAATTCTTTGCCTTCTATCCGATTTTTGCTTTTCTGGGGTTCGTTTCAATCTTTTGTGGGTTCCTTTGGTCTTGTCCCATCGTGGGTTCACATCAATCTTGGTGTAGTGGTTACCAAGAATTCGTTGTAATCTAGGTGTGTATCTAGTTTTCATGGTGAGCTAATGTGGAAACTTTGAAGATTTTGATTTAGTAGAACCCCAATGGTGGTTAGACATTGGGAGAGTGGATTAGCTATGTGTGAAAACATCGAACCACTATAAATTGTGTTGTGCCTTATATTATTTATTCTTGTTATATTTTGTGGCTTGCATTAATTATTAATCTCAAATATAATTTATTATATTTATCAAATATATATTCTTAAATAATTATTAATCAAGAATATTCATTAAAAGAAAGAAAAATTTTAAGCACTCAATTTCCCCCCTCTCGAGTGGCCATACCCTAAGGAACCAACAACTGCATCATCCTAGTTTTCCCTAACAACGGATCGAACCCAGCACCCATTGACTCCCCTATGGTGCCCTGGGCCTTAACTTGTCACTTGGACTCTGCTAATCTATTTTCTAAGACAAATAAATTTAATTGTTATATTCATGCAATAACAATTGGTATCTCATACTAATCAAAATTAGTAACCCATGAGCTAGTTTATAATTGACTCATCATAGGAATACCTTTAAGAAATCATGTGCTCTAAGTCCTTGTCACATATTCTTAACAACTTAAGAATAGAACCATTAGAAAATCTAGAGACTAATTTATACACATTTAGTGAGCAATGAATGAAGAAATGACAATTTTATTGATTACAAGAATATCATACATGTAACGACCCGCTCCCACTTACGGGCGTCACCGGTAAATAATCGACCGGATTACTCACCCGAGAAACCATAACTGAAGGGTTGGACTATGTTTCAACAGGAAACGCCCTAGGTGGGAACTAGGCTTTATCCTTCCCTTCGCTCCACTCAGGAATCGGTCCCAACTCAAACAAGATACATAACGGACCGAGACCAGACCCGAGTGAGCCTCACCTCTCTTCAACTCGCCCCATAGCAAGCCAAGGGTGACCCAGACACAAAGCTAGCATAACAAACACTTCGCTGAGTATTGGGGATTTATGAGAACATACCTCACTTATCTTTACTCAATCCGAAACTCGGCTTCTCCAACTAAGCCATATACAACGAACAATCTCACAATCGTCTAACACACTGATGATTACAACAATTAGATACATCTAACGCTCATCAACACATACATTTACTCATAAGGGTATACATACATAACACCACATGGCTACGTTCAAAAAATAATAAAATACACAATTCGAGCAACACAGCTAGTTGCCACAACAGCCTCCCGGTGCCATCCTTGTTTGCATCTGGACTTGCAACATCTACACATGAGGTAAAATCTCATGAGTCACAAAGACTCAATAAGGGTGCAATGCATGTAAATATGAATATAATCATGTTTATGTATGACAAATGCATGCAAATGAGGGTAGGCCCACTCATCCTCACAACCCACTAAGGTTTGAGGCATCAGCCTATCAGCCCCCACCACACTAGTCCTCCATATGGCCATAGGTCCACTAGGTCTTGCATCACACAAGATATAACCACCATATGCCAATGTAACATAAAAACATTATCAAACATATTTACCAACTTGCAAGGCCACCTCCACGTGGGGCCATCCCTTACCTGGCTCGAAGCCTCATCCCTGCCTCGGACGAGAACGCCAACCCGAACTCTGAGCTCTTCTAGGATCACCGCCTCCCAGACGAACCTAAAGGCAAACACACACAAACCCAACACCATTAACATTCGGCATTAAACCAATCCCTCAACTTCGCCACACATCGTAAAACTCACCCGACAACAACTTCCAATCATCCCTACCGAGGGTTCAATCCAACCAATACGACACAATTTATTATCTTATTTAATGAAAATAACTAGGAAATGATTAACTTAATTTACCTCGATTAATTCTGGAGAAAATATCGAGAAAACGTTCACCCGGCGTTGCCTCATTAGCTGCAAATCTTGTGCCCAAATCTCATTCTCGGGCCTCCAGCACGTTCCTCGGGCCCCAATTAAATTTCCAGAACTTTCCCCCATTTTTTTGGAATTTTTCTTATTTTTTTCAGATTTTCCAAAATTTTCTCTTTTTTTTTCTTATTTTCTTTTTCATTTTCTATTTTCCTTCCTCCCCCACTGTTCATCGTCTTCTTGCTCTGCCTCCTTCCTGCGCGCGCACAGCACCTGCGTACTGGCCACCACCGTCATTGGCTTCTTCGGCCGCCACCCGCAGCCAATGCCGTTGCTCACAACGCCATCAAATGCCCCAGCTTAGCCGCGCAGGGTGGCCTCCACCGCAGCCACCATCGCGACCTCCCGAGCCTCCAGCCATCACCGGCCCTAACGCACAGAGCCACCGCTGCGCGCAGCCTTTTCTGGCCGCGAGCTTCGCCTCCGGGTCACCACGACCACCGCCTGCCTCCTTCCTTGTTGTTCGAAGCATCGACCGATGCCACATCCGCCTTGGCTACCTCCGCTTGCTGCCGTTGCTGCTTCCATGGCCACCGCTGCATCATGCAACCTCTAACCGGCCATCTCTCCATCTCTCAATCTCCCTCACTTTCTCGATCTCTCGCGGCAAAGCTCTCTCCCAAGCTCTCTTTCTCTGTTTCTCATTCTCTCAGCTCTGCTCTCTCATTGCCATTTCAAAATACAGAGGCTAGGAAGCTTCCTTACACACGAGCGCCTATATATATATATTTACATAATAACACATTAACCCCATTTAATATCACTATTTCCACTTGGGAGCTATTAATTGCACTTTAGGATTTTTTTTATAACAACACTTGGGCACTCCTAATGCTTAAATTAATTTTAATTAAGCCACTTAGATTCTTAATTTTCTCGAAACTAATTACCGGCATTTACTCGAAAATACTGATTTCACTCCTGCGCCTATACAAGACGTTTATTCCATTCGAAAATGCCTTAGGGTTGCCTTACTCACAAAATCGGACCACCCCTAGGGTCCCCTCATCTTCCAGGAGGTCCCCTCCGACTATTCGGTATTGGCACCCACTCGGGCTTATACAGAATTTATTTCGAAAATTATTCCCGGTCGGACCGCTACCGGCGTCACTATCCTCATCTCGAGACGCTCACCAATCCCTTACCCTCTTCTCTGGACATCCAAATCCCGAGGCACTCCCAGCTGCCAATTCGAAAATTCTTAATAATTAATTTATCGAGATTGACCCTTGGGCTTCCTGGACCACCCGAGGTCCTGACAAAATAATCCAAATTTATTTATTTTTCAATACTATGTAATACCGGGTATTACAATACATGTATCCCTATTACATACTAGATGCTATCTAAATCCAGGAGGGCATATATCAATAACATATTGGTCTCGACAATTATATTCAAGTGGTGCTCTTGGAGAACCCTTTTAAGGCCCTCTCAGAGATAAATATTTTAGTACACCTCGTTAAAGAATTTTATACAAGTTTGTCAAAGTTTTCTTTTTTTTTTTTTTTTCCTTTTTGCCAACCAATAATAATAAAATTTGGTTATATAATATTTTCTATATAAACAATTTACAAAGATTCTTTAAATTTGCTTTGATAAAATTTTTACGATTGTGTGGGTAAATTGATATTAAGATTTTTATACGTTTAATTAATATGTTTGATTTGTGTTATTTTACCTGTTTGGTAAATTTATTGAGTGCATATTCAAAAAATAATTATTGTGAATTGTTGTTAATAAAAATAAAAAGGATTGAAACATTACTTAGACACTTATGAATAATTCTTGGTATGATACTCTTGTATTTATATATTATATTATGTCTCTAATACAACAATGCAAGAGTGTCACCTAAGTATCCATACCTAAAAAGCTAACTTGGGTGTCTTCTGATAAGTAGGGAATATTGGAACATGTTTCGAGACTCATGTGAATAATTTGAAATGGAATCGTAAGTGTTCAAATAGGTATCAGTCGAGTAATACATAGATTAAAATTGATCTTAATTTATTACTTGAATATCACATCATATTAGTCAAGTAAAATCATTAAATCTCTAAGACTAAAAGCTTGATGTAAGTGTTAAGCAAGTAATATGTAACACCCCAAATTTTTCGAGTATGTTATAACTTAGGATTTCAAGAATATAAAAATTTCTCCCTATCACAATTGCTGACATACATCACACAAATTCCCAAAAGTCTTAATTTTCACCTTCATAGTTTAACAAACCCAATAATCGAATAACTAAGATAGGTGTTAAGATTTTAAATGCGAAAGCTATATTGAACCTGATATGGTTCACAACTATAATACTTTATTTATCATAAATGAAATCGTTCAAGACGTCTACAAAATGCATTACATGGACATCGTCTCTCGCAAGTGATAACTGAACATCCTAAACATATCCAAAA
Source organism: Diospyros lotus (assembly GCF_014633365.1). Taxonomy (NCBI): domain Eukaryota; kingdom Viridiplantae; phylum Streptophyta; class Magnoliopsida; order Ericales; family Ebenaceae; genus Diospyros; species Diospyros lotus. Next base: position 18,676,497 of record NC_068345.1, read on the forward strand.
CATACATAGGTTCGCACATAAATAAATATATGCTAAACATGTTACATGCAACAAATTAAACTTATTCTTCAGCTACCTCATTTCCCTTAGAGCCGCTTGTCGAACCTAGAATATTTGAATATTCCAGGGACATAGTCCAATTAGAAGATGAATCTTCTAGCGAGAAACTTCAAAACAGTTTATATCAGTGCATGATCAGGTATAAAATGTGTGAGAAAACAACGAGAACTACTCCGAAGTGCCTCGTGAACATGTCAGCCTTCTCCAAAGAGAGCTTTCTCAATGGCGCACACATAGCGCCTCTGGGGAGGTCCCTAACCATGTCACCTCGACCCGACCTCATAGAACTCATGCCAACACCACATCCGTTGTCCCTTAGACTCACAGTCTTCCCCACTAGAGTTTTCTCGATGGCGCACGCATAGCACCTCTCGGGGAATATCCGACTTTTATCCTCGGCCAACAACAAATAAGTGAAATAGTATGACCACACGAATTTTATAAATGCAACAGTTAAAAAGCTAAAAGCATATATTTTCTGAAAAATACGGTTCATATATGCAACGTGATTTCATGTAAGAGAATAACAAGAGTTTATGTATAAGAACTTCACAAAACACGTTTCATGCAATAGAAGTTTCTCATAAGAGAACAAAAAATAGGATTTGGAGTATAGGAGTCTCACCTTGAAGGTTTATCTCTTGTAAGATACAATTTCACAGCAAATGACCTAGGTTTTTATAGAAAACACATGTTTCGGTAAACCTAACCTCAAATATTTTTATACAAGGTTGAAGAGCATAAAGTGAGGGACAAGACTGGAAAATTTGAAGAAAAATGGGCCCCTCACGTGCCTTGGGAAGGTGGCCCACGTGCCTTCATGCGCAGCCACTTCCCAGTACGTGTATCTCATGGGCAGCCCCCCAGTTTCGGACAACATTGCGTTGTTTTCGTATTTCGACCATATCTCCCTCTTTTTAACTCCGATTCAATCCTCATTTGAACCTACACGACCATCTCTTCCCCTTCTATAGGAATATTAAAAAAATGGACTTAACTTTCCCTTTTGATGACTAATTTTGGCAAACTCCTACGAAAACTCATAACTCTTACGAGGCTCGATCTCCCCCGCTTCTCCGCCGATTTCTTCCCTTCTTCTTGCAGAATTTCCTCTCTTCTCTCAAGAGTAGATCCCCACCTTAGAATCCCTCAAAACTCAAACTCATTTGGAATGATTTGGGGACAACCCCATGGCCTTATTTATAGATTCTTTGAACCAATCACATGGTGCCACTTGTCATAAGATAAGCCTTGGACTCCAAAGACTCAAAGCTATAATTGAATGGGTTTTCAAATGCAAAGCTAGAATGGATTTAATTTTGAAATCCAAAACTAATACCCCAAACTTCTTCCAAATGACATTTTGGCCCTTATTTCACATTCTCAAACTTTGATATTTTACCACATGAACTCCTAATTTCATCCTTATTTCGTTTGGATAATTCTCTAATTACAATTACACCCTCAAACATCAAATTAATTCTCATCAAGATACTTAAAATCCAAAATTAATAATTCAAAGTTACTCTATAAGTACGATTTCATCCCAGCGCCCTCACGAGATCTTTGTTTCATCCCGAAACCATCTCAGGGTTGCTTTATTTACAAAATTAGAGTTTCCTCAGGGTTTCATCAATTTCTCAGAAGCCCCTTACCATCATTCGATCTTTTAGGTTACAACTTAACTAAACCAAAAACCACCTTTGATTTGATTTCTTTCAGCGCCATAAATACCGCCTCGAGATTTTTGTTAATACCATATTGATTTCCTTAGACATCTCGGCTCCAGGGCACTCCCTACGGCTGATTCGGTCACTTGTTCCTATTTTTCGATATTTTAAACTCACTTAAAATACGTGGCAACCTTACAAAAATATGGGGTATTACAAGTAGAGAATATGATAGAGTTGGTATCAGAGCTTAAGTTTATTGGAAGACTTAAGTGACTCTAATATAGTTGATATTAAAGCGGAATGTTATTTGGAGACTTAAGAGAAGTTTGACTTGGAGACTTAAGAGGATCTGATATTGATAGAACCAGTTAGTAGGAACCCCAAGTGGAGGCTTAGGGGAAAGAGACTAATGGTTCGTAAGAAAGAAATCCCTATTTGGAGATTTGGGGATTGTCAGCTGAAATCTTAAAGGTTATGGATTTAAGTGTGGTGTAGTGGAAGTCCATGTCTAGGAAAGTTCTGGTTAAGGAAAGACTTGGTATTTAAGTATGTCCATTTGTGACCCACCTCTCTTTCTTGGGAACTTACCCAGTGTACTATTCGAGTACATGCACTATTCTAGTATACGGTTACTATTCTCAGCGAATAGTGGAAGGCTTATGGAAGTTAGTTTAAGCATAATGATCTAGCTATTGAAGTTAGGATCCGACGATATGATTCGGGTGTAAGATTAACTCAGTAACCATAATTATGAATTCGAGAGATTTAGAGACTGTTGATTTGAGGTCATTAGTTGAAATCCTTACAATGAAAGATAAAATAACTGTGGTTATCAAGGGTGATCGAATCATGAATGATTAGTCTGATGTGTCATGGTCTAGCTAAAGAGTTAGGATCAAATGATAAGGATTTTTAAAGATCATTTAGTGCCTCAAAAATAAGATGTGTAGATAAGGGATCCAACGGATTGGATCAAGCGAGAGACCGAAGATGGTTAAAGGATGGCATGTGAGTTACGTCAATTAAATGAGGTGATAGTGGTGTAGCCGATGTGACTCACAAAAATAGGATAAGGAACCATAACAGCGTGATTGTACAATTGGTTCGATGTTCGCAGTGACAGATCTGGATCTAGGGACCTGCGTGCAGAGGGCTGATGGATGGCTTGCAGTAAGGTACGGGAGGCCCGTCGATCGAAGCATCATAGTAGACTGCATGGGAGATGATCAGATACTGAAGATCTGGGACAGCCCAGTAAGGTCTGTTCCTTGTAAAGGGGTTTAATGTCCCAATGGTTTAGCATGTGAGGTGTGCAGCTAGTTGTGATTGATCGAGGCCGGAAGCCTAGGGAATTTAAATGTCATGGATTGAATATGGATTGAGTGTCATATTTAAAGAATTATATCTAGGTTCGTGGTCATCTTGGGAGTGGGTGACATGACGAACAGTCCAAGGCTCGAGGAGTAGAATACCTCGGTGTCTAGTACGACAATGCTAAGCGAAATCATGGGATGGTTGTGTCTGCAATTGCCTTAATGAAAGAGCTGGGTGGTACAAATGAAAAGCTACCTGATGTATGAAATGGACAGGAAAGATGTATGCTCGTGAGTCATTTAGGTGCTACCTAAGAGGTGATGGAATCATCGACCATGATGAGGGCCTAGAATGAAGGTTCTTGTAGAATCAGTTAGACTTGTGGCAGTGACAATGAATGATAGTTCTTGGAGGACTACGACGAGACCGTGCAGTTTCACCTGAGGCGTACCCGTGTGGGGGTTGACGCTTGGTTTAGGAGCAAGCCTACTATGTGACCGGGTTGATGGTGACAACTTGTGTCCTGGCTGACGGTAAATGTAGTACCTAAGAGGAACTAATTTGATAGTCATAGGTCGATAGTCAGCTGGGTCTGAAGAACGAAATATGAGAGTTAGTGGATTCTCAGTAAGTGAAATTTCAGGTAGTAGAGCATGACCAGCCTAAAGCCTTGACGATGAGTTGTGAGATGGAAATCTCAGTTTAAGAAAGAGTTCGTGTGCCAAAAAGGCAACAGTTGCTTGATAGGTCATAACGACCATAAAGCGAATGCAGAGATACCTAATCAACAGAGTTTGTGACTATGGTTTAGTGTGCCAAAGGGGCTTGGAGATTTAGAGATTATGGACTCAGAGTAAACCTAAGGGAAGGTTTGCATGAGGAATCCCAAAGAGGTTAACGTTGTTAGAACCTGATAAATGATCAAAAAGTTGTACGTGGCTTGATGTGCAAAGCGACTATGAATCTTGGGATTTAGGCCAAGAATTTTGAGGAGCCTAGCGAGTTTGAGGATTTGAAACATACTGAGTGTATGCAAGGAAGGCACGTCTCAGAGCTGACTTCCAATAGGTTGAAGGGCGACCCTAGTTTTGTGATCACCCATGTCACCTTGGCCGTGTGATGGGGTGAGGGAGGTGTGATGACCTGCCCAAAAGTTTGGTAGGCCCAGAACCTTAGCCATGATAAGGTGAGGGAGGTGTGAATGTCGCCCAAAAGTCCTGTAGGTAAGGTAGGTAACCCCAGGTTCGTCGTTGGAAAAGGGTGTGTGTGAACCCTGGCCCTAGATGGGGGTGAGAGAGGTGTGGATGCCACCCAAAAGTTCAGTAAGCCCGAAGAAGTTGAGGGATGAGGTTTCTAAACTATCTGAATTGAGGTGGGGAAAGTGCCTTGGATTTTGGAAATTGAGGTAAGGTTACCTTGAGGAAATGAGTCATGTCAATTTGTTGTCAACTTAGATGATGAAGTGGCCAAAGTGAAGTCTTGGCCCTCGTAGAGGTTTTGAGTTGGAAATTTTGATTGTCCATGATTTGAGACATGATGATTCGATTGAGATGATAGTATATCCATGTAAGGAAGACATGTGATGATCAGAAGTCTGGGTACGATTTGTGAGATGGGACATGTGGATAGGTTTGCCTTAGGCAACCGCATGGGACCCAAATCGTTATCGAGATAGCCGAAAGGCAGATCTTTGGAAGATTTATGATTCTGAAGTGTATAGCTCTAATCATAGTGAAATTTCATTGGGAGTAGAAATCGAACCTATAGGATGTCTGATGGTGGTTTCGACACCTATGGGAAGGAATATGGAGGCCTCGAAAGAGGAGTAACCTGAGGATTGTTGATCCATGAGGGTTGGAGTTAAGTCTGGTACTGGAAGTAGTGCCAGAAGTGACAGAGGAAGGGACCATTGTAACTCTTGGAGACGGGATGGGAGGTTCTAGCGTAATGATAACACCATAGGTGTGTGGCCTAGAACAGCAGATCTGAGCCTAAGGACCAAGGCAGAGAACTGATGATAGACTCGTGACGATGACCGGAGCAGCATGTGGGCTGGCTCGCGGTGGAGCTGTGAGACTCCTGGGTCAGAGTGACATGGTGAATTGCGTAGACGGTTAGATGCCGAAGCTTAGGTAACACTGTGGTTGTTATGTTTGGACTAGAATCCAAGTCCCAATTGACCAGAGCTTTGTGATAGGATCCCTAAATTGTCCATGAAAAGGTTAAAAGTTTGTTGAGATAGGAAGACTATTGTAGGAGATTCGTGAAAAGATTTTTTGGGATAGCTGTATCCACGACAGGACTCATGAGGTGAGCTAAGTGAAAGTTGTCTTCCAGATGCAATAAGAGCTTGTGAAGAGCTCAAAGGTTTGGGTTGCGTGTTAGTGCAATATAAATGAGTGATCGTGTGTGGATCATGTCGAGGCACAAGGTGAACTACCCTATGCATGACTTGGAGCTGGCAGTTGAGGTATGTGCTCTTAAGGTTATGGAGGCACTACCAGTATGATGAGACATATGAGGTGCTCACGGACTGTAACGCCCCGCTCCCACCTACGGGTGTTACTCACGAATAGCCAACTTACTATTCACACGCTAGGGCAAAGATGAAGAGACGGCTACGTTTCAACGGGAAACGACCTAGGTGGGAACTAGGCTTTGCCCTCTCTTCGCTTCGCTGGAGGGTCCGGGAATTATCAAACGACCTATTAAAACCCGAAACCTCGCAATCGTCACCCCTTCTCGAGCTCTTTAATGAAGGACTAAGGGTGACCTACCAGGATCGAAAGAAAATAAGCTAACTTTCTAGCTTAAAATAATTTATGGCATAACGCCTTAATTATAAGAAAAATAGATTTTTCCTATCTTTGCCCCAACCATTAACCCATTTATCTCACTTCTAATTCCTTTGGAAAATATTTGGATTAATATTTCTTTGGAAAAATTTAAATAAATTTTCCTCATTAAAGCTCAATTGATTTTCCCTTTATTTATTTCAAAAATTCCATAATTTTCCAACCATTAGGAAATTAATTTTTGAAATACAAATCTCAAAGCATCCTCATCCAATTTCAAAATTTAAGGAAAATAGTCCATTATTTAATTTCTCAAAATATAGAAATTTTTTCTCACAATTGCCTCAAATTCACATTAATTTAAAAATTAATTTAGAGGCTAAATACTCATTTATTTATTTAAATTATTTCAGAATTTTATAAAATATCAAAAATAATTAAATAACCCCAAAAAAAATAAAAAATAAAAAACTTCAACAGCAGCCACAGGGGGGGCGGGCAGCAGCAGCCGCGCCCCCCAGCGCGCGCAGGCCGCGCACGCACGCTGCGCGCGGCCACGCCAGCCTCGCCCAGGCGCACCCTTGGCCGCGCCAGCCCACTGCCTCACCCATTTTTTCATAAAAAAAAATATTTTTTTTTTAAAAAAAATCCCATGTTTTCCAGAATACACTTCCATACCAAGGGGCTTCCAAAACACTCAAGTTGACCCCCTTTTCACCACATTTACATACATTACATGTTTAACAAAATAACACAACACAAACACAAAACTACATAACCACTACTCATGGTTTCCTCTTTGCTTCAATACCTTCACCCTTGCAAAACTCCCTTTCCCTTGGATGATTCTCCACCTACATTGAGGTCAAAGGACCTTATGAGCCAATGCTCAGTAAGGGTGCTATGCAAATGTAAATGAAGTATGAGAAACATAACATGTAATGTAAATGCAATGCATATTAAGGGTAGTTCTCCATGCCCTCATAACCACTTAGGTTAAGGCACCAACCAACCCCTCTCTCCCCTCACAAGTCCTCCTTGTGGCCATAGGTCCACTTGGGCACAAAACATGCAAAGAACCATTACATGCAACTCATTCACACATGTACAAATGCAAGCAAAAACCCCTCCACTTAGGGCTATCCCTTACCTTGTTTCTTTGAAGCTTTAATACTCTCACAAGTCAAGAATCCCTCTTAGACTTTGAAGCTTCAACACCTCCACAAGCTAAGACTTACCCTTAAAGAAAAATAATAAAGGGATTTTAGCTCTTAAACACATGCATTCAACTATATCAAGGGAGAAAACTAGGTTTACCTTTGCTAGTCTTTCTTTTCCTTCTCTTAGACTTGCTTGCCTTCTTGCTTCTTCACTTCACAAATGGGAAAAAAAGCTTTGAACCAATTTCTCACTCCCTATTTATAGAGCTTTCTTCTTAATCCATGCCAAATCTCAAGATCACATCCTAGCCATAGATTTCTTCTTATTTCAAGAGACTTAATCTCCACCTTTGAACATTAGCACAATCCTTGTGCTTCTCCCAATTTAAATCCTAGCCCTTGATTTTAGAACACTTGTCTAGATTCAAAGGAAACACAAATCCAAGAGACTTGTCTTCTTAATTATCATCCATTGATCTTTCTTTGGAGACTAAATCTCCTCCCTTGGATCAATCCCAATTTTCCATAATTCTCCATTTTCCAAATAATTAAATCATGACTAATTTCCAAGATTGACTAATTTCCCAAATTTGCATTTAATTTAAATCCACAACTTTTCAAGCATTTAATGGAGACTTAAATAATTTCTTTTTTGATTTAATTTTAAAGGCTCTTGAAAGACATAATCCATTTACTTTAGCATTTATTTAAATCCTCTATTTTCCAACATTAATGCTTGACACATTTCTTTTTAATATAGATTTTCTTTTTAATTCTCTCATAATGGCTCTCATTAAGGCTTGAGAGACTAATTTCTTTTTCCTTTTTGCATTTATTAAATATCACTCTTGATTCATAAGATCATGCCATGTGTCACCAAATTCTCTTAATTAAATAAATCCTTATTCTCCAAATTAAATTAAATCTCATTCCATAAGAATTTGCCAAGTGTCACCAATCTAGCCATACTTGGTTTTCCAATTTAATTCCTAATTATCCATGCACTTAATCAAGAATTAAATTTTCCAAAATTAATTCTCCAATATAAATAATTTCTCCAAAAATAATTTATCTTCCTTTGGGATGGAATTCCAAATTACCATTTTGCCCCTCCTAAGACATCCAATATATCATGGCATTTTCTTTAATTCAAGGGCAATTGTGGAATTTTTCATAGACCAAAATTCTCTTAAATGACAAAATTTATCATGACTCATCGAGGGTATTACACGGACCACAAAAGTCTAAGGTATGTGTTCTCGCAGAGAGAGTTGAACATGAGGCAGCGACGGTGGATGGAGTTCCTGAGGACTTCGTGAAGGATCATGAACGAGGAAACATAGCATGCAACGGAAGCGGTTTCAAATCAAAACCGTTCCTCGTATTGATTAGAAGCTAGGAGACTTACTTTTACGATGGATTACCGGTCGGAATGGAGCGATAGGAGCAGGATGAGCGGGAGCTACGGCGCGTGGTGGAGACGACGGCTGTCCTGCGATCCTTCGGCTCCTTCGCATCAGAACTTGGAGGCTCTCTTTGGATCTTCCGAAATATGACTCGAACTCGTGGCCTCCCTTCGGTGAAGAAGAGCAAAAATGACCTTAGATGAAAAAACAACCAAAGAGAGATATATATAGGGAGAACCCTAGGGTTAAAACCCTAGTGGGCCAAACCCTAATGGGCCAAGTCCATTTAATTAATTTTCTAATTGGGTTAGCCCAATTGAATTAATTAAACTAATGAACTATTATTTTATTCTAGCCCAATTAATTATGGACCATCCTAAATAAAATAATTCTCTCTTAATGTAATTCACCCAACAAGCCAAATGTATTAAAAAATACATGAGTTACATCGAGCTACCCCGGGGACCAAAAGACAAATTATTCACGGCTACTAAAATGACCAAAATATCCCTACTACCTAGTAGCTATATTTTGTCATTCTAAGTGTTCCAACTATCACCATATGGTAACACTGACCCCACGAATAATTTTGCATACGCCATGTCTTTGACCTACTAGTGTAATGACGAAAATACCCTTCTGCGTAACACTCATCATTTAGAAAGGAATAATGTACTAACACCTCTCTAAATGATTTCTACCATCCTTAGATCACTAGTCCAATAATCCGTGACTACTCGAATGTACTTGCTTATCACTAGGAGCTACCCAGAAGCACACACTCTTAAGTCACGTTCCCAGGGCCCTGGATTATTTGATTATTCTTGGACAATCACAAGGGGGTGAATCACAAAAACTATCTTGTATTAGTCTGTCTTAGCTAATTAGAAACCATACTCCCAACTCAAAAGGATATTGATCTTTGATAGATCTCACCTATAATGAATCTAAGAATATAGCTCTAGGTTCACTAGACCACCAACTAATACTCAAGTATTAGAGTACTCGTCCACGTAGTAGCAGTGATAGACTAGCTCCATGATAATTAGTACTTTGTCATTAGCTTCTATCGCAGGTCCACTCTACGCATTCCAAATGCGCTTGTACAATTAGAGTAAACGGACTGTTTACTGGCTAAGGCAAGCCATCCTCCATTAGGATCTATTGCACAATGATCTTATCATGATAGAATGCCCAGTTCTATCAAAAGATCAAGAGTAATGTTTTTCTTGCTTATTAAGTACCCATGATTCATGCCTAACTGTGAAGAACGACCCATCACATGAATCACTTACTTAATAGCATGGACACTTTTTCCAACAATTAAATGCAGATAATATATGTGCCATGAACTGAATAAAAGAAACATCATTACCATAAATTAAACAAAACATGTCTTTAGGGCATACATTTCCAACACTTCGACTGCACCTTTTGTATCATAGAGGCGTGCCAATGCGGCGGTTGGGTTGATGGCCTAGGGGTGGCCGTTGATTGAGGCTTTTAACCTGATGTCAGTGAGTGTAGTGCCGAAGGGTTCATCTGTCCTAATAACTGGCCTGGCGATTCAGTTGGATCTGGAGACAGAGATATGGGAGGCTAGTGGAGCTGACCGGTGTATACATCTATGGATAAATGAGTGTGGCTGATTGATGCTAAAAAAATGAAAAAATTTGTTATATTTTTATTACCTCCTAATCCATTTGATCGACTTAAAATCTTTAGAATTGCTTGTTGCAGCCCAAAAGAAGGAAAAGAGATGAAAGAATGATTTAACTCTCCAAAGGCATGATTGAAAGAGGAAGAAAAAGCCAAGAAATGAAGGTGTTCTGATAAAAGTCAAAGCCATTCGAATGAGTCTTCAGAAGATATTCAAATATGGAGCAAATCAAAAGGAAGCTACTAAATCATTCAAATAGATCATTCGAACATTCGAATATGCAAAATATCGAGTATGTATTCGGATAAGCTTGGCCTAATTCGAATAAGAACAAAAACCAAGGACTCCAGGTAAAATTGTGCATATTTGAATGAAAGCCAAGACATTCGAATGAGCCGAGAATGAGAAGAAATTCGGATAAACACATCGTATGGAATCAATGAAGATATATCCGAATGAAGACCAAGTCATTCGAATGTAGTTGAAGAAGAAAGAAAATCTATTCGAATGAAGGCTAAGTAATTCGAATAAGAAGTAACTCAAGGAACTCCAGATTCGAATACTTCCCAAGTCATCCAAATGCTATGAAGAAGTCAAGAGAAAAATTAGAAATTCATTCGAATGAAAGTACTGTTGCATTCAAATGACTGAGAAAATCGCCGTGTAAGGAACAGTAAAGTGTGAAATTCATTCGAATGGGATTAAAACTCATTCGAATGACCCGAGCAGCCAAAAGAAACTCAGCACGCATTCGAATATCTCTGCTAGCATATTCGAATGAGCATCCGAACAAAAATCTGACATGCGCAAATAAACACGGTGGCTCTGAGGTAAATTCAACCAACTTTTTGAACAACTTTTCATCAAGTGGTCCCCACTTCCATGCGCCGTAAGCTTAAAAAGGAACCAACATTCTTTGGAATCGGAGGTTGGAGAGAACAGAGGATACTCAGAAAAAACACAAAAAGACGAAGATCAGTGGAAAGTAGAGAGTCTTTTCATTCTGTCTGTTTCTTTCGCTTTAGTTCTTGTCTGTATTTTTAAAACAAATATCACTTTAGTTATTCTTGTTGTTCCTGCTAGTTCTGAGCTTTTGTATTACAAGTCCATTTTAATTTCTATTTCAAGTTGTAGTTCATTTCAGTAATCAATACAGCAGTAGTTTATTCAATTCTTATCGTTTGATCCAATTTATTTTCTTTGTGAATTTCGTATTCATCTGTTGAGATTAGTTTTAATCATGCACTTCCTATGAAGATGTGTGGCTAATTCGATTCTTGGGTTAAGGCAAAGATGGTGCCCAAAGCCACTGATGAATCAATATAGCAGAACTCCATATGTCAAAGTAACCAAAACAAAAGTAGTTTGGGAAATGTTATTAACGAAAACCTTAGGCTTGGATTGGTTCGTACGCTTAACTTAGAGTTCCCATGCCATGTATGGGGGTTGCTTGACCTGGAAACGTTCTCATACCCAAGCCCCGAGCAATTATTTTGTCAAAACGTTATTTATACACTGATTTATGATAGCTGCTTAACATAGAGTCTCCATGCTATGTATGGAGGTTGCTTGAACAAAGAGTTATCATCATCTCAGTAGTACATTTAATGGTTGAAAACCCAAGCTATTTGAGCTGCTAGTTACATCACAAAAAGCTATATGGTAAATCAGTTGGGTTTGGCACCAGATCTGTCTTGACCCAAGACCTCTCCATATCCAGATTACAGTCATATCACATTTAGTTTGATCTCATTTTATTATTTTGTTAATCAAAAGAACTGGTGTGGTTATCTCCTTTCATGAGTAATCTCCCTATGAGTCGACCCGATCTTGCCAGGAAAAATTACATATAAATTTTCTGCTACAATCACACTCGTGCACTGGCGAGTCTAAACGCCTCATCCTTTCTGTGAACATAAATAGTTGCCAAATCAGCTGAGTTAGTGAAAGAAAAATACAAAAAGTGATAAATGCAGGGTGAGCGATGCAGCAAATTTTGGCGCCGTTGCCGAGGAGATTGAGGTAAGCCAAATAATCATCCCTAGTCCTTTTCTTTTACTTCTGTTCTTTAGTTTCTCTTCTCTATCAGTTTGGCCTGGTGTATGAGACTTAGATCCGGTAGAGTGGTTGAACAAGTGTTACATTCAGAAAGTACTCCATCTGATCTTGAGTTTTCATTACCAAACTCATTTAGTGCTCAACCAAATAACATGTCTGAACATGGGAGTGACCATGGTGATCCTGATCCTGTTGATCAGGAATTGATTAGACCTCTTAGAGAGTACCTTCACCCTCCAAGGCAGGCAACACCTTCATGTATCATCCTTCCCATAAATCACCATAGGTTCAACTTTAAACCTGGCACAATCCAATTGTTGCCCACATTCCATGGCATGGATTCAGAAAATCCATATAGTCATATGAAAGAATTCGAGGAAGTGTGCAGCACTTGCATGGACCACACAGTAAATGAGGATGTTATAAGGTTAAAACTTTTTCCATTCTCACTGAAAGATAAGGCAAAAATGTGGTTAGGCACTCTCCCACCTAGATCTATAGGAACTTGGAGAGAGATGCAAGCAACTTTCTTAAAAAAATATTTTCCTGCCAACAGAACCGCTACTCTTCAAAGACAAATCATGAATTTTGCCTGTAAATCAAGTGAAAATTTTGCCCAAGCGTGGGAGAGATTCAAAGATCTTTTCCACACTTGTCCCCACCATGCCTTTGAGCAATGACGAGTAGTCAGTTTCTTTTATGACTCACTCACGCCCCAATTAAAAATGTTAGTTTCTACAATGTGCAATGGAGAATTCTATGAGAAAACTCCAGAAGAAGCTTTTCACTTCTTTGACACATTGGCTGAAAATACAAGAAATTAGGAAGTTGGCCCAACATCTTTATTTGATCTAAGGGAAAATCCACAACCAAGAGGTAGATACCAGTGAAAGTAAAGCAAGATCGCTATGGGGTAAACAGCGTAGTTCAAAAATTTTTGAACCTTACCCCGATTCCGGCGATTGGATCAACGTCGAAATCAAATCATTCACATACAAATAAATAAATCTAACCTTTAGATTATCGAGTCGTTCGCGGATTCGAACCGTCCAAGCGTCCGGCCTCTAACTCGTGATACGCGGCACGTGTCCGTTGGCAAAGAGAGCGGAATATGAGTGCTAGCTCCTTCTCCTTTGCGCGGCTTGTGTATGGACGGAAAAAGAACGCCCTCGTTTCGTATTGATGTCAAAAGAAACGGGAAAGAGTAAGCAGCAATACGTTTTTCAACTCTTGAAAAACGACACCAAAAATCCCCACATTTTAAGCAACCCATAAAGGGATATTTATAGTGAAATATCCTAGGGTTTCTAAAATCCTAATGGATTGGGCTAGCCCATTAATTCTAATTTAATTAGAATATTAAGTGGGCTTATTCTAGTCTAACTAGAAATATAATTAAATGGCCTAAATCCTTTTATAGGTTTAAAGAAAATAGTTTGGCCGAAATCTAATTCAAACCCAAATATAATATTTAATATTTAGCCCAAATCTAATTTAGGCCAAATATAATATTTATTTTAATATTTGGCCCAAATCCAATTTAATCCAAATATAATATTTAATTTAATATTTGGCCCAAATCCAATTTAGTCCAAATATTAACTTAATCCCAAATATATTTTATTTTCTATTTGCCACTCCAACAAATAGAAAATTATTAAATTAGAAACTCCTTCCTAATTTAATCAATTGTAATTTTTAGGAAACTCTTTCCATTATGACGACTCCTCGTCATATCGACGTCATTACGTCTATTTGTTCTTTTTTCGTGAGAACCTACGACGGCACAACTTCTTGCCGAAGTGTCCCACTTAACCATACGTCCACTCTCCTGATTTAAGCCAAGGACCGTGCCTATTGCGTATGACTCATTAGGCTTCTGAATATGTTGGCAATGTGTCGGTACAAACACATAAGACAAGACTGGCCTCTAGCAAGGCTTCATGCCTACCCAATTATTCAAAAGGATTCATAATCCGCAAATAACCTTTCACGAGCATGGTTACCATGTAATACGATCCTCTCGTCAATGTATCTTATGTGATCTCAAGTATGGCGATGTGTTGCTTGATAACGATCACATGAGTTTTCTTCGATCTTCTGGATATCTTCACTTAATTAGAAAGTAAATTAATAACTCCTTATTGATCTCTTTCACCATGGCCATGGATTTAAAGTGAATATCCATCGAAGGCGCCTTAAATACATCATCCTCTATCAAGGGATAGATGAGTCCCATCTTAGATATACACCCATCTCCATAAGTCTCACGATATACCCAACGATCGCCCACGTGCAGCCTTTGTCTAGGCCCATCGAAACGATATCAAAGCATAGCAGTCTTCTTATGAGATGACCGTGACAACCTCAGGTCCAAGAATTAGTTACACCCATCTCGTATGAGAATTCCATCAACATATAACCAAAATGGATTCTCATGGCGAGTCATGTCCAGTGACATGTTCTACAACATTGGTCACCTATGTACTTGTCAAGGCATCCCCATGCCTATGGGTGTGAGACCCCCATTGCTATCACATAGCAAAAACATAGCATATACAAGTCTTACCGCAATTGTCAATGTCCATTCTTGACATTGTTACGACTTGGGACGTTTAATGATGTCTAGAAACTGTGATGCATCATCTCACATCTTTATAGATTAATCACAGTATACATCATATGGACTTCTATCTAGTTTCATTCGGTTATTACAATAATAACAAGAAACTAATAGAATGACTTCTTGTAAATTTGAATAACTCCTTATTCAAATAATAAACATGATTACAATTGTCAGTGTACAACATGCCCAATCTGATTGGATCTAGAACACCTACACTAACAACTAGTTGAGTGAGAATGATGATCTAAATGCAAGACTAACTGCCTTAACAAAAAAAGTTGAAAACATGGAACCTAAAAAGGTACAATCTATTAAACAAGTGGAAATGAAATGTGCTGTGTGTGAAGCAATAGATCATTTGACTGAAGAATGCCCTACTCTACCTGCTTTCAAGGAGGTATTATATGGGCAGACTAATAACAATAATTCACACAATTTTGAGGGAAGACAGAATCAAAATCAAAGTGGAACCTATTACGAGAACAATCAAAACTACAATTCATACCATCCAAATAATAGGAATCACCCCAATTTTTCATGGAGACATGATTCTGGAAATCATTCTCAAAACCCCTTTCCTGCACATCAACAATCCTTCCAACAAAATCAAGGTTCTTCATCCAATACTTACCAACCTCCTCACAGGAGATCTTTGAAAGATACCTTGCATCAGTTCATTCAAAATCAAACAGGCATCAACAATCAGGTTGCCCAACTTACAAAGAATCAAGAGCAAACAAATAGAGCCGTGGAGGATATGAGAAGCTAGATAACAAAGTTGACCCAAACACTAAGTGTGAGAGAACCTGGAAGATTCCCTTCTCAAACCAACCCTAACCCAGTTAGGCAAACAAATCAGGTGGAATCTTCTAGTAGTGAAAGTAAAGCACATGAACAAGTCCAATCTATGACTATCCTAAGAAGTGGAAAGGTAATTGAAAAACTAGATGATCTTAGGATAAGCCAAACTGTTGATGAGGAAGAGAAAGCAGAAGGACAAGAGCCAACCTTAGAAAAAAATGAAAACAATGAAAAAGAAAAAAACAAGCAAAAACAAAAAGAAGATGGAAAAGGTAAGAACATTGAAAGAGAAAGTCAATATCATCCTAAACCTCATTTTCCTCAAAGACTGAGTGTTACAAAAAAGGAACAACAAAATGCTGATATATATGAGGTGTTTAAACAAGTAAGGATCAATATTCCACTCTTGGATGCGATCAAACAAACACCCTCATATGCGAAATTCCTAAAAGATCTTTGCACTGTAAAGAGAAAAGTGAACGTGCATGGAAAAGCATTTCTGACTGAGCAAGTGAGTTCCATTTTGCAATTTAAGACTCCTCCCAAATACAAGGACCCAGGCTGTCCGACCATCTCATGCATAATAGGAAGCCAGAAGGTTGATCAGGCACTCTTAGATTTAGGAGCAAGTGTCAACCTATTGCCTTATAGTGTCTATCAACAGTTGGGTTTGGGAGAACTTAAGCCTACCAGAGTCACTTTGCAACTGGCAGACAGATCAGTTAAAGTTCCTAGGGGTATTGTGGAAGATGTCTTAGTTCAAGTGGATAAATTCTACTTCCCAGTAGACTTTATAGTTCTAGACACTCAACCCCATCATGGTCCACAACCACCTGTTCCTGTCATCTTGGGGAGACCATTCCTAGCAACTTCCAATGCAATCATTAATTGTAGGAATGGAGTTTTAAAACTGTCGTTTGGAAACATGACTGTGGAGATGAATATTTTCAGAATTTCCAAATAACAGAACACTGAAAGTGAGATAAAAGAGGTAGATTTGATTCAAACTCTGTCTAAAGAGTATTTTGAGAAAGAATTTGTCACTCAAATTGTGAAAGGAGATAATCACTTGGAGGATAGCAGAAAGGAAAGTGAGATGCCTATAACTCAATGGATTCCTAAGCTAGAGCCTGTAGAACCTTTGCATAAACCATCAACCTCTGTGAGTCATCCACCCATTCCTGAAAAGAAGCCACTTTCGAATGAGTTGAAGTATGCTTTTCTAGGAGAAGGAGAGACATACCCAGTAGTCATTTCTTCCAGCCTAAGTACCCAACAAGAAGTGTAATTGATAGAAGTACTGAGAGCACACAAGAAGGCTTTAGGATGGACCATATCAGACTTGCATGGAATTAGCCCTCTAATTTGCACCCATAGGATCTTCTTAGAAGAAAATTCAAAACCAGTGAGGCAAATGCAGAGAAGGCTAAATCCCAATATGAAAGAAGTGGTTCAGAAAGAAGTGCTCAAATTACTGGATACAGGTATTATTTATCTAATATCTGATTCAAAATGGGTTAGTCCAACTTAGGTCGTTCCTAAATGGTCTGGAGTTACTATGGTGAAAAATGAGAAGAATGAGTTAGTCCCGATCCACCTCCAAACAGGTTGGCGTGTGTGCATAGACTATAGAAAACTCAACTCCATGACTAGGAAGGACCATTTTCCTCTCCCGTTTCTAAATCAAACACTTGAAAGGATAGCAGGTCAAGCATTCTACTATTTTTTGGATGGATATTCAGGATATAATCAGATTGATGTAGCACTGGAAGATCAAGAGAAAATAACCTTCACGTGCCCTTTTGGGACATTTGCATATAAACGTATGCCATTTGGGTTGTGTAATGCTCCTGCCACCTTTCAAAGGTGTATGATGAGTATCTTTAGTGAAATGGCTGAACATATTGTGGAGGTGTTTATGGATGACTTCTTTGTCTATGAAAGTAGTTTTGACTTGTGTTTAAAGAATCTGGAGAAAGTTTTGATTCGTTGTGAGGAGACTCATCTTGTGCTCAAGTGGGAAAAATGCCACTTCATGGTTAACCAAGGCATTGTCTTAGGACACATAGTCTCATCTAGGGGTCTAGAAGTAGACAAAGCCAAAGTTGAAGCCATTCAGAAGCTTTCAGCCCCTAGAAATATCAAGGACATTAGATCTTTTCTTGGTCATGCTGGCTTTTACAAGAGATTTATTGCCTCATTTAGCACAATAGCAAGACCTTTGTGTTGTCTGTTATCTCAGGATGTTCCATTCGAGTGGACTCCAAATTGTCAAAGTGCCTTTGAGAAGCTGAAACATGCACTCATAACTGCACCCATCACACAACCTCCTGACTAGACTTTACCTTTTAAACTAATGTGTGATGCAAGTGATTATGCCATAGGGGCTGTGTTAGGACAGAGCAAAGAGAAGAAGCCCCATGTCATTTACTATGCTAGCAGAACCTTAAATGAAGCCCAGAGAAATTACACTACCACGGAAAAAGAATTGTTGGCTGTGGTATTTGCATTGGATAAGTTTAGGTCGTACCTGGTAGGATCAAAGGTGATTGTGTACACAAATCACGCTGCTTTGAAATACCTGCTCACCAAGCAAAACACCAAACCACATCTCATTAGGTGGATTCTGCTCCTCCAAGAGTTTCACATAGAAATTAAGGATAAAAAAGGAGTAGAAAATGTTATAGCTGACTATCTGTCTAGAATCCCAGGTTAGGATCTTACTGAGGGTTCCATTCCTGATAATTTTCCTGATGAACGTCTTCTTCATGTGAGTACATTGACTTCTGCCCCTTGGTATGCTGACATAGCTAATTATTTAGCTGTAGGTACAATTCCCAATCATTGGACTAAGCTATATAGACAAAAATTTTTCAGGAAGGTCAGAACATTTTTCTGGGATGAACCATATCTGTTTAAATATTGTGCTGATCAGATCGTGCGAAGGTGCATTCTAGAGCATGAGCAACATAATGTTATGAACTTCTGTCACACCCTTGCTTGTGGAGGTCATTTCTCTACCTGAAAAACCATAACAAAAATCCTACAAAGTGGATTTTACTGGCATACTATGTTTAAGGATGTACATCAGTTTTGCTTGACATGTGATAGATGCTAGAGGTTAGGAAGTCTGACAAAAAGGAGTATGATGCCTTTACAGCCCATTTTGGTTCTTGAAATTTTTGATTGTTGGGGAATAGATTTCATGGGCCCTTTTGTTAACTCACTTGAACATGAATACATCCTGCTTGTTGTAGACTATGTCTCCAAGTGGGTTGAGGCAATCCCAACAAGGACAAATGATCACAGGATAGTAGTAAAATTTTTGGAGGAAAACATTTTCAGTAGGTTTGGAATGCCTCGTGCCATCATCAATGATGGAGGTTCTCATTTCTGTAACAAGACAGTGGCAGAATTAATGAAAAAGTATGGGGTAGTTCATAAAGTCTCAACGCCATACCACCCTTAGACAAATGGCTAGGCAGAATTGGAAAATATGGAGATTAAGCGCATTTTAGAAAAAACTGTCAATTCCAACCGAAAGGATTGGTCTTTGAGGTTAATTGATGCTCTTTGGGCCTATAGGACTGCACATAAAACCATATTGGGCATGTCTCCCTATCGACTGGTTTATGGAAAACCATGTCATTTGCTAGTAGAGGTTGAGCACAAAGCTTACTAGGCTATCAGGAAGATGAATGAAAGTTTAGAGGAGGTGGGACTTAACAGAAAGTTGCAACTGAATGAGCTTGAGGAACTTAGAAACGAGGCATTTGAGAATGCCAAGTTTTCTAAGATGCACATGAAGAAATTGCATGACCAGCACATTAATAGGAGGAGTTTTTGTATAGGTCAACATGTGCTACTCTACGATTCAAGGCTCCATCTATTTCCTAGAAAACTCAAGTCAAGGTGGACTGGGCCTTTCAAAATTCGTTCCATCTTAGCTCATGGTGTATTTGATATTGAAAATCTTCAATCTGGTCAGGTTCTCAAAGTAAATGGACAACGTCTGAAACCCTACTATGAATCTTTGAATGAACAGGAAGAGAATATGGATCTTACAGATCCACCCATTGGGTAGTGGTTACTTTATATATAAAAAAAAATAAGAAGAAGAGGAATTTAGTGTTTTGCTTTCATGAACTGTTTTCACTCTTGATTTTGATTTAAGTATTGAAGCAAGCTCACTGATCCACACATGCAATGAAGGCTACCAGCAATATCCAAGTAAGCAATTGGAACTTTGTGTTCATTTTTTTTGAAGATCTCCAGGTATTTCTTACATCCTCTTTCTTAAGAATTGTTCAAAATAAGTTGGGGGTAAAGGTATGCTTGAACTGTTGTGATGATCCTTGCACATTTAATGACATTCTGTTTGGGTTTAAATTTTGTGTTTAGGTATTTGGAAATGTGTAAAAAAAAAAAAAAATTGTTGTTATTCGAATTCTGTATCCGGATGAGCTTAATCATTCGAATGTGTTGTAAACCATTCGAATGACCTGTGAGCTGTTAAAGAAGAAAGCAAGAAAGCATTCGAATAGTCTCTGTTGTATTCGAATATGTCCAAAATTCATTCGAATGAAAGTACTATTGCATTCGAATAGCTGGCTAAATTCCTTCGCAAATGAAATTACTGTTTAAAATTCATTCAAATGAATTTCTCCATACCCAAATTTCATTCGAATGAATCTGCTATTTCTTTAAAAATTGAAGCCAGCATTCGAATACTCTCAAGTTCATTCGAATAACCTACCCTTCATCCGAATCCATTCCTAACATCCGAATACGACGTCAATTGTTTAATTTACCTTAAAAAAAATAAAATAAATAAAATAAATAAATAAAATAAATAAAATAAAATAAAATAATGTTCAAAGTTATTCGAATGAAGCTTTTTGCATTCGAATGATCGTTCTATTCAATACCCTTTTTTTTGGTGAGCGTACTCCCAGATTCATTCGAATGACCGAGAAATCCATTCGAATGAAAGTATTGTTGCATTCAAATGAGTAGCTCAAATCCTTCGATAAGTTAAGTTATTGTTTAAAATTCATTCGAATGAATTTTTTTCACATTAGAATGAGGCGTCTGGCCCTTTAAAAGCTTTTAGCGAACATTCGTATTCTCTCTCTCATTCGAATCCCCTGCTACCCATTGTTCTAAGACCCGAGCTATCATTCGAATCGCCCAGCTTCTATTCGAATCTGCCTCTATCATTCGTATAACCCCAGAATCATTTGAATGATGCTCCTGTTAACCTCATATCCGTCTCTGAAATCCGAATCGACCCCCCCTTTAAAGATCGAAACCCCTCCTCAATCGGTACGATCATTCATTCATCCACCCGAACCCTTCCTATATATCTTGTTGCCCTATTCTAATCACCCTCATTCATCATCCATTGCATCCATCCGAAGATCAAGCCGGTTTCATAAAGGAAGAATAGTCCGCTAGCATTCGAATAGGGGGTTGTTGCATTCGAATATTCTGGGAAGAGAACTGCCGAGAGGTAAGGGTTGTTCCCATTACTTAAATTTGAATTCTATTGATTAGATGAAAGAGTTGTTGTGAAAAGGGAGTGTAGGAGATCAGTGTGAGGAAAAGAGGATTGGTTGGGAAATTGAAAGAAGAAGAAAAGAGATGAACCACATTATGCCTACCAATTGTTCGAAAAAATCCCAAAACCAACTCCCTAGACCAAACAACCCTCAATTTGACATGTCTCCAAAGCAAAAATGCCCCAAGGCCGTAGGAGAAAGCTCTAGGGCCTCAAAGAGGTAGAAAGGAAAAGAACCCGCTGCCACCCCAACCATTGATTTGAACCCTCCATATTCCAATATCAGGTTCATTAGCCCCGCGGCTGAAAAGAATTATAGTGAGGGGTATGCTAAGAGGCCAGTGCTTTGTGAGAGGGGAATTATGCTTGAATGATTTGAAGAGCCCCCGTGTGATTTGTTGTCATTGATTACTGCCAAATGATGGCAGACTTGGGTTAGGTTTCAACACAAGGCCATAATTCCCTTAGTCAAAGAGTTTTACTCAAACATAACCAGTGACAGAGATGACTTGGGAAATAGGTGCTTAATTACTGAAGTAAGAAAGGTGAAAATAGAGTTGAAGCCCTCTGATATTGCTGAAACCTTCTAAATCCCAAGAGAGGCATCACCAAGGGACCTTGAGGAGGCAAGTGTGGACTTAGGAAAAGAAAACCTGGCTAGGTTGTTGACAAAGGCAGATGATGCTGTTTGGTTAAGTCCTACCCTCCCAAAGAAGAATTTGTCCCCTAAATGCATCATCTTACATAGACTTCTTTGTTCTCACTTCATGCCCCACGCATTCACTGGCAGTGTTTCGGTTAAGCAAACCACATTCATGGGAAAGATGATCCTGGGAGTACACATAGACTTGGCCAAGCACATTTTTGATACCATAGACCTAGTGGCCAAGCATGCACATGGGGGTGGAGGACTTGTAACGACCCGTTAGAGGGCATAGCATTTATTCAAAAATTAGTTAATTAATTATTGAAGTAATTAATTAAGAGAACTTGCCATTTAATTTTCAATGTGGCAATTTTGAATATTTTTAATTGAGAGATCAGCATTTAATTAGCATTTAATTCTTTATTTAGTGTTGAAATTAAATGCAAGGACTTGAGGGTCATTTAAGAAGTTGTTATTTATTTAATTAGTTAATAAGAGTTATTATGAGATTAGGAGTCCAGGTGCGAGAAGGCTTGGGCTTAAAAGTCTCCAAGTTATAATGGGAATGTGAGATGGACTTAGGGCTGTATATATATATATATATATATATATATATTTGACCGTAGCCATATGTTCTTCACGCCGCAAGAACAGAGAGCAGGAGCTAACAGTGGGTTCAAGTCTTTGCTTAGGAAGATTTTCGTTACAATCATTGATCCGATCAGAGTTAGCATAAGGCAAGTATCCTATTTGTAATTTCTTTCATTACAAATCCATAATAGTTTGTCCTCAGTTTATTCCAGCGTTCCATTGAGTTCTCAGAATTATATCAGTGGCAGTATATATATATATGTATACGTAGAACAGTGAGTGCATGAGGAAGTTATGTGGGATTCTTTCTAGTGAATCTTTTAAATATGATCTTCAAATCATATTAGCAATGATCTCATAATACCAAGACTCATTGATTTGGGTTCCCAGTTTAATCAGATGGTATGTTCAAGAATATATATATAGATTCATGCGATATATCCATGTCCAATGAGATATGATAAGCCATGCACAATTCTTTTCAGCATTTTCTTTCATAAGCGATTGATTTAATACATCTTGAGATTATTTTATATCAATTGGGATTATTCTTCCAAGATCTCTTTTGGAATGGTGTAGTGATGCTAAGCTTTGATTCAAGATATGGTCTCTGTTATCGTAAGCTTCGTTTTGTGTAAGTTTCCAGTCATTCGAATGAGTTTCAGTGTTATCGTAAGTTTTTCCCTTATAATGTATCAGTCATTCGAATGAGTCCTTTGTCATTCAAATGAGTCATGTGTTATCGTATCATTCGTATGTATTCTTTGAAGTTTTGAGACTGTCATTCGAATGAGTCTTGTCATTCGAATGAGCCCTTGAAGAATTGAATAAGTTGTTGCTTTGTATAGTCTAGCATTTGAATGAATCTCTCTACCATTCAAATAACCCATGAGTACCCCATAAATTCAGTCAAATGAGGGTACTGTTGCATTCGAATGAGTCGCTTTTTGCCAGTTCAAAAGTTGAAAGTTATCAAAATTCATTCGAATGAATTTGTGAGTCATTCGAATGAGTCTTTGATCAGATCCGAATAGCCTTTGTTATATATCATCTATCATTCGAATGGGCCTCTGTCATTCGAATGAGTTTCTGCCATTCGAATGAGCTTGCTGTAGTCCATTTTTTTTCATTCGAATGGGCTGCTGTTTCATCCAAATTGCTTCCTTATGTTTCCTCAATCATCCAAATAGTATCATATGGCATCCGAATGGCTTCCAATAAATTCTTAATGCAAGTCTTAAATTTAATATAAATATTCAATAATTCAAATATTGAATTTTTATGCCAAGATATGATAAAAATCCAATATGCCATGCCTACACTCAGAAATTTTAGAATAATTGTGCCTCAATATGGTTGGTAAAAATCATATACCATGTTTAGTAGTTAATTATAACATGATCAGCATTATTTTGTGAGATTATGTGCATACACATTGGTATGAGCATTGAGCATGACTTTCTATGGAGCACTACATATTGTGTGCTAGCATGTATGTGAGCATTGCATTATGCGCGCCAGGCGGCTAATCCGCTGGGATCCCACTAGTTTTCAGTTTCAGTTTGTGTGTCGCTCGTCTGATGTCGACTAGGGAGCTAGGGGCATATTGTCCAAAGTATGTGCTTATAGTTTTTATGTTTGCAGGACACAAATCAGTCAGGTATGTATTATAGTTATGTGGGCCTACGTGCCAAAGTTGCATACCTACATTTAGTCACAGTTATGTGCATTACATCTTGTAAATGCTATCCAGTGATTATTATATCTCTCAATACAAGTTCAGTAAGTATTTTATCAGCATCGATATTCTTCGATTCAGCTTCAGTTATTCTTTCCAGTTTATTACTTACTGAGCTTTGTAGCTCACCTTGTACTCTTCACCATTCCAGGTCCTAGTGGGGGAGTACCAGATGTGGGGCCTAGCAGCAGTGTTCAGTAGTGTGTGTACATGGAGCCGGTCAAGATCAAAGATGTCTGGGAGTTTATTAGTTGGTGTTTTATTAGTTTAGGTTTATTTTATATTTCAGTTTAGGGATTTTCCCTTAGATGTAGTTTATGGTTTTCAGTTGATGTTGACTCTGAGTTTTATTTCAGTTGATTGAGATATTCAATATTGGTATCAGATTTCAGTTTATCAGTCAGTTTATTTTATTTTCCCATAGCACCTCTTCTCGAGCAGTTCTAGGAGAGGGGTGTTATAGGACTACCCTTTGGGGGGATGATTACCTACTTTGTACTAAGGCACGGGGTAAAAGAGAAGGCAACTTTTGAAGTCATCAAGCCAATGGATAGGATCAGCCTAGCATCTACACGAAGAAGCAGTGTGCAATTGAAGAGGCTTGAAGCAACAACACCCGAGAAAGGAGAGGCATCGGGCAGGCAGGTTGAAGCACAAGAAGGACCACCTCAGGAACCGCCACTGCATGAGGATCAGGCAGAGAGACAAGAGAAAGATCATACTCTTAGAGGCTTATATGAGTTAGTCAAGGAGATGCAAGAAAGGCAAGTGAGACATGAAGCCCTAGTGGAGCAATCACTGAAGAAGATCCTGAAAGTAAAGCAAGATCGCTACGGGGCAAACAGCGTAGTTCAAAATTTTTGAACCTTACCTCGATCCCGGCGATTGGATCAACGTCGAAATCAAATCATTCACAAACAAATAAATAAATCTAACCTTTAGATTATCGAGTCGTTCGCGGATTCAAGCCGTCCAAGTGTCCGGCCTCTAACTCGTGATACGCGGCATGCGTCCGTTGGCAAGGAGAGCGGAATAGGAGTGCTAGCTCCTTCTCCTTTGCGCGGCTTGTGTATGGACGGTAAAAGAACACCCACGTTTCAAATCGATGCCAAAAGAAACGGGAAAGAGTGAACGGCAATGCGTTTTTCAACTCTTGAAAAAAGACACCAAAAATCACCTCTATAATGGGCAACCTATAAAAGGATATTTATAATGAAATATCCTAGGGTTTCTAAAACCCTAATGGATTGGGCTAGCCCATTAATTCTAATTTAATTAGAATCATAAGTGGGCTTATTCTAGTCCAACTAGAAATATAATTAAATGGCCCAATCCTTTTATAGGTTAAATAAAATATTATGGCCCAAATCTAATTCAAGCCCAAATATATTTTATTTAATATTTGGCCCAAATCTAATTTGGTCCAAATATAATATTTAATATTTGGCCCAAATCTAATTTAGTCCAAATATAATATTTATTTTAATATTTGGCCCAAATCCAATTTAGTCCAAATATAATATTTAATTTAATATTTGGCCCAAATCTAATTTAGTCCAAATATTAACTTAAGCCCAAAAATATTTTATTTCCTATTTGCCACTCCAACAAATAGAAAATCATTAAATTAGAAACTCCTTCCTAATTTAATCAAATGCCATTTTTAGGAAACTCTTTCCATTACGACGACTCCTCGTCATATCGACGTCATTACGTCTATCTGTTCTTTTTCCGTGAGAACCTACGACGGCACAACTTCTTGCCGAAGTGTCCCACTTAACCATACGTCCACTCTCCTGGTTTAAGCCAGGGACCGTGCCTATTGCGTATGACTCATTAGGCTTCCGAATATGTTGGCAATGTGTCGGTACGAACACATAAGACAAGATTGGCCTCTAGCAAGGCGTCATGCCTACCCAATTATTCAGAAGGATTCATAATCCGCAAATAACCTTTCACGAGCATGGTTACCGTGTAATACGATCCTCTCGTCAATGCATCTTATGTGATCTCAAGTATGGCGATGTGTTGCTTGATAATGATCACATGAGTTTTCTTCGGTCTTTCGGATATCTTCACTTAATAGAAAGTGAATCAATAACTCCTTATTGATTTCTTTCACCATGGCCATGGATTTAAAGTGAATATCCACCGAAGGCGCCTTAGATACATCATCCTCTATCAAGGGATAGACGAGTCCCATCTTGGCTATGCACCCATCTCCATAAGCCTCATGATATATCCAACGATCGCCCACGTGCAGCCTTTGTCTAGGCCCATCGAAACGATGTCAAAGTATACCAGTCTTCTTATGAGATGACTGTGACAACCTCAGGTCCAAGGATTAGTTACACCCATCTCGTATGAGAATTTCATCAACATATAACCAAAATGGATTCTCATGGCGAGTCATGTCCAGTGACACGTTCTCCAACATTGGTCACCTATGTACTTGTCTAGGCATCCCCATGCCTATGGGTGTGAGACCCCCATTGCTATCACATAGCAAAAACATAGCACATACAAGTCTTACCGCAATTGTCAATGTCCATTCTTGACATTGCTACGACTTGGGACGTTTAATGATGTCTATAAACTGTGATGCATCATCTCACATCTTTATAGATTATTCACAGTATACATCATATGGACTTCTATATAGTTTCATTCGGTTATTACAATAATAACAAGAAACTAATAGAATGACTTCTTGTGAATTTGAATAACTCCTTATTCAAATAATAACATGATTACAATTGTCAGTGTACAACATGCCCAATCTGATTGGGTCTAGAGCACCTACACTAACAGATCCAAGAGAGATAGGAGGTCATTTATGAGGATCTACATTAGAGGCAGAGAGTCATCTATTCAGGAATAATGACCATGAATGAACGTTACATTGCGATGGACAAGAGAGTAGGTCAGCTTCTGAGCACGCCTATAGAGGAGCTTCCACAGAAGTCTTCAAAGGACAAGTTGGCCGATTCTGAGACTTGCATACAGAGGACCATTGACATGTGGCGAGAGGAAGAGGGTGCACCTTCTACATCAGGGGCACATCCGCAGCCTGAGCATGCAGCACCTTCTCACCCTACCATTCCATCTTCTTCCTCTATTCCTCCTGCTGATCCCTTATCAAAGACTCCTTCTGGAAACTCCACTTCTGATGATGGCACTGAGTAGTCATAGGATCTGATGCTTCATACTTAACTTCTGTACCTATGAACTAAAAAGATGAATCACATCTTCATTTTTTCAATAAAAATGACTTTGCTTGCTCTATGCTTCAAATTATTGTGCTTAATGCTTTAGATTCACAACTGGTTATTTGCATGATAATCTTTTTTTTGAAAACAAAACTGTATGAGATTTAGAACCAGGACCAGGACTACTTAGGATGCTTTATTTCTGTTCATTTGTTTGGATGGCATATAAAACATGGTGAAATGATCAGCAAATTGCCCAAATTCTCAAATTAAGTGGAGATTTGTTACCAAAGTAAGTGTTAGAGCTTCAAAACATTTTATTCTGAGTGAAATAACACCTATTCATGCAATAAAATATTTTGTTGATTCTCTTATCTTTCAATAACTTCAAAACAACATTTTGCCTTGATTGTCTTTAATGATCGCGGCTAATTTTAACTAACTCTAAGCTTGAAACCAGTTGAATGAATAGCGCTTGGATCTGGAGACAGAGATATGGGAGGCTAGTAGAGGTGATCGGTGTATACATCTATGGATAGATGAGTGTGGCCAACCTAAGGGTTTTAATTTTTGAGATATAAGATGTCATTCTCAAGTTTTGGGGTAGGATGTGCATGCCTAAAGTTTGGGATGAGCATCTGTCATGGGTAGATAGTTACCACGACAATGTCAGGATGTCTCCTTATGAGGTTTATGGTGGAAGAACACTGTCGGTCGCCCAATGTACCAAAACTATCGACCGTTGGACCCTCGATCAAGCAGTCCCTAGGGTTGAACCGAGTGGGTGGGGCAGTCCATACCCATGCTAGGAATGTCAGGACCGCTGGAGGTGAGGATGCCTCTACAAGTGGGTGCGTTGGATTCCTTAGGGGAGGAGTTATCCCACATCAGGCCAAAGGGCGGAATGATAGATGTATGGGTACTAGTTGTTGACTGTTGAGGTATGGTTGTCGACCTTTCTTGTTTGCTCACCATCAGAAATTTGATTGGAAATTTGGAATTTTGTGGATTATGAGATATGTCTTAGGCTATGAAATGGCTAATTTTGGTCTTTAGAGATTACGAGCATGAGCCAAATTTCAAGGACGAAATTCTTATAAGGGGGGGAGAATGTAATACCCCATAGTTTTGTAAGGTTGTCACGTATTTTAAGTGAGTTTAAAATATTAAAAAATAGGCAACAAGTGACCGAATCAGCCGTAAAGAGTGCCCTGGAGCCGAGATGTCTAAGGAAATCAATATGGTATTGATGAAAATCTCGAGGCGGTATTTATGGCGCTGAAAGAAATCAAATCAGAGATGATTTTTCGTTCAGTTAAGTTGTAGCCTAAAAGACTGAATGATGGCAAGGGGCTTTCGGGAAATCAACAGAACCCTGAAGAGGCTTTAATTTTGTAAATAAAGCAACCCTTAGATGGTTTCGGGATGAAACAAAGGTCCTGTGAGGGCGCTGAGATGAAATCCTACTTATTGAGTAACTTTGAATTATTAATTTTAGAATTTAAGTATCTGGATGATAATTAATTTGATGTTTGAGGGTGTAATTGTAATTAGAGAATTATCTAAACAAAATAAGAATGAAATTAGGAGTTCATGTGATAAAATATCAAAGTTTGAGAACTTGAAATAAGGGTCAAAATGTCATTTGGAAGAAGAAGTTTGGGGTATTAGCTTTGGATTTCAAAATTAAATCCATTCTAGCTTTGGATTTGAAAACCCATTCAATTATAGCTTTGAGTCTTTGGAGTCCAAGGCTTATCTTGTGACAAGTGGCACCATGTGATTGGTTCAAAGAATAAATAAATAAGGCCATGAGATTGTCCCCAAATCATTCCAAATGAGTTTGAGTTTTGAGGAATTCTAAGGTGGGGATCTACTCTTGAGAGAGGAAATGAAATTCTGCAAGAAGAAGGGAAGAAATCGACAGAGAAGTGGGGGAGAACGAGCCTCGTCGGAGATATGGGTCTTCGCCGAATTTCACCAAAATCAGTCAGCAAAAGGGCAAGGTAAGTCCTTTTTTTAATATTCCTGTAGAGGGGGAAGAGAGTTGCGTAGGTTCAAATGAGGGTCTAATCGGAGTTAAAATGAGAGAGATATGGCCGAAATACAAAAACAACGCAATGTTGTCCGAAATTGGGGGGGCACACGTGAGATACACGCACCGAGAAGTGGTTGCGCGAAGGCACGTGGGCCACCTTCCCAGGGCACATGAGAGGCCTATTTTTCTTCAAATGTTCCAGTCTTGTCCCTAATTTAATGCCTTTCAACTCTGTATAAAAATATTTGAGGTTAGGTTTACTGAAGCGTGTGTTTTTACAGAAACATAGGCCATTTACAGTGAAATTGCAACTTCCAAGAGATAAACCTTCAAGGTGAGACTCCTATACTCCAAATCCTATTTTTTTGTTCTCTTATGAGAGATTTCTATTGCATAAAACGTGTTTTGTGAAGTTCTTGTACGTAAACTCTTGTTATTCTCTTACTTGAAATCATGTTACATATATGAATTATATTTTTCTTAAAATATATGTTGTTGGCTTTTTAACTATTGCATTTATAAAATTCATCTGGCCATACTACTATACCTATTTGTTGTTGGATGAGGACAAAAGTCGGATATCCCCCGAGAGGCGCTATGTGTGCACCATCAAGAAAGCTCTCGTAGGGAAGACCGTGAGTATAAGAGACAACGGATGTGGTGTTTGCATGAATTCTATGAGGTCGGGCCAAGGTTACTTGGTTAGGGACCTCTCGAGAGGCGTTATGCGTGCGCCATTGAGAAAGCTCTCGTTGCAGGAGGCTGACATGTTCACGAGGCACTTCGGAGTAGTCCTCATTATTTTCTCATACATTTTATACCTGATCATGCATTGATATAAACTCTTTTGGAGTTTCTCACTAGAAGATTCATCTTCTAATTGGACTATGTCCCTAGAATATTCAAACGTTCTAGGTTTGACAAGCGTCTCTAAGGGAAAGGAGGTAGCTAAAGAATAAGCTTAATTTGTTGTTTGTAGCATGTTTAGCATATCTTTATTTATGTGTGAACCTATATATGTTTTAGATATGTTTAAGACGCTCAGTTATCACTTGCGAGAGATGATGTCCATGTAATGCATTTTGTAGACGTCTTGAACGATTTCATTTATGATAAATAAAGCATTATGGTTGTGAACCATATCAGGTTCTATCTAGCTTCCGCATTTGAAATTTTAACACCTGTCTTACCTATTCGATTATTGGGTTTGTTAAGTTGAGAAGGTGAAAATTAGGGTTTTTGAGAATTTGTGTGATGTATGGTAGTGATTGTGATATGGAAAAAAATTTATATTCCCTAAATCATAAGTTATAACACGCTCAAAAAATTTGGGTTGCAGTCTCCAAATTACCCTAAAAAGCTAACTTGGGTGTCTTATGACAAGTCGAGAATATTGGAACATGTTTCGAGACTCAAGTGAATAATTTGAAATGAAATCATAAGTGTTCAAATAGGTATTAGTCGGGTAATACATAGATTAAAATTGATCTTAATTTATTACTCAAATATCACATCATATTAGTTAAGTAAAATCATTAAATCTCTAAGACTAAAAGCTTGATGTAAGTGTTAAGCAAGTAATACTTTTTACCTTACTTGAGTAACCTACAGAAACAGAGAGCTTCAAGAAATACATCCTATTAATCGAATAATATAATTGAATATTTAAGACTAAAACTTGATGTAAGTGTTAATCGAGTAATACCCACACATTACTCAAGTAACTTGTAAAAATAAATAAACTCAAAAGGTTAGTCGAGTATAGGTAATTTTTACTCGAGTAATCTATAGAGAAACTGAGAGCCTCAAAAGGTTAGTCGAGAAATGGGTAATTTTTACTCAAGTAACCTATAGGAAAACAAAGAGTCTAGAAAAATTAGTTGAGTAATGCATATATATATATATATATATTACTCAAGTAACCTGAAACTATTCAAAAATACATTTAAAATCTTACTTGAGTAGCTCAAGCATATCACTTGAATAGCGTTGCCTCGAAAGAAAAAATTCAAATTTATTCTGTGCATTATGCTATTAATGCTCTTACAATACTTGAGTAATATGGTATGCGATAATTAAGTTTAAAAATCTCTTATCATTGGACCACCATTAATGCTTTCTAAAAGGGCATTATGCTATCTAGACAGCTATAAATGCTATAGAACACCTTTACATATGATTTTACATGGATATATACATACATTACCTATGATTTCTTGATTAACCTATCAGTATTGTAGAAATAGATTGTTTTTTGCCTTGTCAGGTGCAAAAACAGTTAAAAGTGCTGATTGTTTCTACTTTCAATCAAAAAACCTAAGTCATATATATATGTGGAGCCAAAAATAAAAAATAAAAGGGACTATGATTGAGAAAGAAAAGCAAGTGTTAAGCTAAAGTGAACATTAGCTAGAATCATTCTCTACAAGCAAGAACACCCAAAGATATTATCTTCATATTCTTCATTCTTTTCTCTGAGTTGTTTAATAGTATTTTCTCATATATTCTTGAGATGTGAGATTGTATTGTGAGCTTAGTCTCCAAGCTACTTCTATTCTCATTTGTTTGTTGTAATTAGGGTTAGTGTTTGAATCCTAGAAAAAGTCATATGTGGTTATAGTTAAGCTATGTAAAAAGTACCATGTAAAAGGGATAGTGAATGGTTTTCTAATCAGGCACTCAATAATAATTGTTCAAATCCTTGATAGAAAATCAAGATAGTTGATATAAGCAGTTGGGGGCAAACCACTCTAAAATCTCTTAATACTTTCTTACTTGCTCTTTTGTTTTTCATTTTGCTATTTACTATTTTATATTTAAAATTTTTGGATGATCTTAATTCACCCCTTCGTAAGCTAATAATCTTTTCATTTAATTAAAAAATATTTTATGTATTGAAGATGGACATCTCAACCCTAAAAGAAAAATATTCAAATAACTCTCAATTAAAAAGAATACCAACCTAAGACCTAAATTAAGTTAAAAACTCAAGAGGCCTATATATATAGGTCAAGGCTTGAGAAGTCAAACTTAGGCTAATAAAAAGCCCAAAGCCAAACATATATAAGATTCTCTAAGGGTAACAAGTCCTACCTAAGGAAATTGGGTTGGGCCCGTGAGCATGCTACATTGCCAGCTAGAAAGGCTCACCACTAGATCAATATTCGACCCTCTATGTGGCCCAATCCTAGGCCTTTTCTAGGAGCTTATATAAAGGTGCAATTTTCTAAGATCTAGGTATCTTATTAATTATGCATTAATTACATCACTATTGCATTATTCTCAAATATAGTGATTGACTTGAGATTCAGAGAATCCATTGAGAAACCTAGTCTTGCCTTCCTTTCATAGGTAGAGCAAATCCAAACAAGCTCAAGCTCTCGAGGATTGTTGAGAAGAACTAATGGAGAGCACATATTGGGTGGTGATCGGTTCAAAACCCTCATAATGTATATATATAGAGATATATATACTCTCTCTCTCTCTCTCTCTATATATATGCATATACTTAAATGTATTTTTTAGTTTATAGTCATATTTTTAATTAACATTGTTAGTAACATCCAAGTTAAAAAAAAAAAAAAGTTAAACAACAAAAACTTCTCAAGACATTTTTAAATCACAATGAGCTTTTGTGCAAATGGCTCAAATTTGATTTAAGATAATTTGTCCATTATAAAATGGAAACGAAGTACAGAGTTTGATATACTATTGAAAAATTAAAAGTTGATCATAAAATTTAGGTTAAGCAAAAATTTAGGCATGGTATTGAAAAACATAATTAAAAGTTCCTTATATAAAATTGAAATAAAGTAAAAGAATTATCATTTCTTTTTTTTTTTTTGCAAATTACATTTTAAAAAAATCAATATGGATGGTTCATTTCGATTTTCTTTGTTTCTAAATTCTATTATCACACCATTTTCCAGGCCATAATAATATTAAAGAAAATATGCACGCGAAAGGAATAAGTCACATAACTATATATAATATTGGAATTAACACACGTACATGAAGGAACAACTTACATTCAAACGTACAAAGAAAGCTGAAGGAATGATATGCATGGATACAAATATGATATTGCCATAATCTAAGGATGAAAGCTAATCAAACCTTTACAAGCAGCCCACCTTGCATGTATAGAATACATAGCAAGTGATAACTAACGAAACGAAACAATATACTACGATATATATAGATAAATAGATAAAGCCATCAGCCATTGCATTCTATGCAAGAACTACTCGCATAGAATTAATGCCATGCATGCAGTTCACACACACACACACACACACAGAGACACAGATACATATATGTATCATCCTTAAGGGTCCATGACTACTGCAGGTCCAGAAGAATGGCCAACGCCAGGACTGTGCCCCGGTCCATCCTGCTCTGTACTATCATCCGCCACAATATCATCAGCAGCACCACCGGAACTCTTAGCTGATGAACTGGAGGGCTCAAACTCAGCAGCTTCATTCGCCCCGACTTCGCCACAGAGTTTGCCGGAAACCTGCAGGTTATGGCCCTTGACCATTCTACTTATGGTGTTAATGCCGGCTTCTGTGGCAGCTGCACAGTTGCTCTCAGCTGCCTTCAGTTGCCTTCCCTTACAAGAAATGGTTCCATAAGAGAAAATTATAAACGCAAGAAGAAGGGCAGAAGAGCAGAGGATGGTGGCTCTTGCCATTGTTTAAGAAGATGAGTTAAGGCTACTAGTTTAAAGGGAATTAGGGGGAGTAGTGAAGGATGCATGGTGGTAATGCAGGTTTGGGTATTTATAGGCTCCAAAAAGTTGGTGCAACTGACATGTCTTCAAGATTCAACAGTGGAAACTATGATTCTGATTCTCAACGGTTGAAATTGTTTCGTACTGTGAAGATTCTCTTCTACATGTACCCAAAAAAAAAAAGATTCTTTAAATTTTAGAATATTAACTGTTTTCGGTAATTTCAAGCAAAAAAGAAAAAAGAAACATGATAATATTGCAGGAAGCTAGATCGATATATTTCAATTATAAATCATCATAATATTTGCTTCTTCTTTTTTTTTTTTTTTTCCTTTTGTGAATGGAAAACTATCTATACGGCATCATCAAGGGTACAAATTATATAAGCTCCTTCAACTTGGCTTATATATTCAAAAATGTCATATATAGCTAACTCTATTATAGCCAAAGAATATTGCATATAGCTATCTTTTATACAGAAAAAAAAAAACAAAGAATATTTTATATAGCTAGAATTCCTTGCAAACTAACATCCTCCATGTTGGTGTCAATTATTAAAAGCCCTATTGAAGATAGTAAATTATCAGAATGGTCACTGAATTTAGGGCCAGAATATAGAAAGGTCCCTTACTTTTAATTTATTAAAATCAATTATTGTACTTTGATTTTGGTATATTTTCAGTCTTACACTAACTAACAATTTTTGTAACCTGTTTTTAATTTATTACAAAATAAAAATACAGTGACTGATTTACAACAAATTAAAAGTGAATGGCAGTTTTTGTAACCTGACCCTAAGTTCAGTGACCACTTTGGTAATTTACCTTTGTTAATAAGGATTCTAAAATGCACGTAGCATTCTGTTAGTGAAATTTAATAGTAGTTAATATGAGTAACTAAAAATATAACAAAATTAAAATAGAGCGATCAATTTGCAATAAATTAAAAATTAATAACATTTTTGTACCTTCACCTTAACTTCAATGACCGGTTTGGTAATTTACTTTTCTTGATAGGGTTTCTGATTTTATTAGTGAAATTTAACCGTAGTTAGTATAAGTAATAAAAAAATAACAAAATTAAAATACAATAACTAATATACAATAAATTAAAAGTCAATAACCTTTTTGTACCCTCACCCTAAGTTATTTGACCACTTTGGTAACTTGCCCTCCACGTTGAGGTTTGCTAAGTATGTAGGCTAATGCTTGTTCATGCACCATGCATTTTTCTTCCTCCTCTTTCCTCTGTTTACATGAGAGAGAGAGAGGGAGAGAGAGAGATTGACAACTACTCTAGCAGCTAGCTATATATTTCGTATTCTTCATCTACTACAGTGGCAGCAGAGAGCACGACCTCCCAAAATGGGCAATCAGTTGCCTATTTTCCGCCATACAACATTTCAATTAGCATGCCTCTTAGTCTTAATAAAAAAATGCAATGAATTGACACAAACTATCGTATATCTTTCCCAATTAGCTATAAATTCAAAAGAGAAAAAGGAGGAAGTTTAAGTTTGTACGGTTCTGTTAATACCATCGAAATGGAATAGTGTTGAGCAATTATACTTGTGCCCACTAGCTGGGTGAAAGAGACGTTACTGGTTGCTAGGGATCCCATATTCATCAACCCAAGACGTTTGGTCCTACTTTGGATGTCTGTCTGCTCACAAAACTTGCTGGATTTTCTGCGTTTGGATCACCATATACATTGTATAATGTTCCAGTATAGTAATTTCAGGATCCTGCTATCAAGCAGTATTAATCTTTGACAAACACCCAAGTATTAATTTCCTCTTTCTCTTTCTCTTTCTCGTTCTCTTTCTTTCCTTCCCTTTTGTTAGGCTTAGGTATCTTTCTCATAATTATAGTTGATAAGAGAAATAAAAATAAAACTACAGAAATAAATGAACAAATGGTTAATGGTGAGATTGGTACGTTTTTAAGGCCAACTGTTTGAATCTTTCGGGACCACTTTTACTACCTCTTGTGACTTGGTAGTCCCCCAACCATGTGGTCCACTTGCTTAGCAAGGTGCATGGGGCCTCTACATAATGCTACTAAAAAGCCCTTGTGGACGTGGATTTACTCAAAAACAATGAATGCTAAGGTATTTGAACTAAATCCCTGTGATCGTGAACATGAGAATACAACCCCGTATATAATAGCTAATATAGCTACCCTCCTCTCAGGTTACAACTGATCGAAAGGCCTTATAATAATGAAATACAAATTAGACAAATTATCTCCTCTCAACCCCTCTATCTACACTCATACTCACAATTTCATTGAGATTTATCATTTAAATACATGTTTATATTTATATAGAAAACAAGACATATCTTTCAAAAATCTTACACTCGTATTTTTTATTATATAAATAAATCATATCTCATTATATATATTTCAATGCAGTTTTTACAAATTTCCACGTTGCTGTATTCAATTGTACAATAGTGAAATAAGTAGTCTCCATCCTTTCTAATATCCCCACAAAAAAGCATTAGTCAAACATCATTACTGGCCGAATGAAATTCTGACAACATAAGTTGGATCAAGCAAATTGTTGTAGAGTCAAATCTAGATACTCAACACTAAAATTAAGTTCGAATTAAATCAAACCAACAACCCAAACTAGATTGACAAACTAAAAGTGATTTAGATTGTGAATGGCTCAAATAGAGTTAAGAAACTCCACTAAATTGTGTCAAATCCAAATGTCAAAAAGCCTAAATGAGACCAGGGAAGGAGATAGGATTTTGATTCGGTGGGGACAAATTTAAATATAAAAAATATAATTTTAAAAATAAAATAATAATGATAATATTAAAATATAATTTTTTTAACAATTGAAATGAATCGTCTTGATTTTTTACGTGAAAGTGTATGTTTTCAAGACGATTTTTTATATGAAAATTGTCTTGATTTCTAATTAGGTTTTTTAGTTCTAATCCTTCTTGTTTATTAAATATTTTATAATTTAATTTTATGTGTTCACTAACCTTCTCTCGACTGTAGTAAAGAATATTTTGTGAGTTTATCTTGACATCTTCAAGTAAGTTTTGATTTGTTGATTTTTTTTAGTCTTGTTTTCTGTTTTAAGCTTGTTGCTAAAAATGGTAATAAGTTTTTTATTTATCTATTTACATATTTATTTTGATGAATTTTTAAATAAGTTTTATGTCTATATCTTAATTTTATATTTATTTTAATTTTTAATGGATAATTGGAATTTTTCAGTTGCATACTTGTTTTAAGAAATATTTAAACATCTCTTATGCTTATATATTAATTTTTATATTTATTTTAATTTTAAATAAGTAATTGGGACTCATCCATAATCCATTGCCATCTTTGCCTATCATTAGGCTATTAATGTGTCTATCTAGTTGTCTCGAGCATCTTGCTTAAAGAGAGATAAATGATCTTTAATTAATTTTATTTATTTATTTATTTTAATTAATTCTTAATATATTTTATATCTAAATTTTTATCTTTATACTTCCTTAAAGATGTGTATTGAAGCTTTCTAAATCTTAGCAAAGCTAATTATCTTTCTAAGAGTAAGACTGGTTAAATTACTATTACTATGAGAAATCACATTTAAAATATTCACATTTTTAGAATACCAAACTAGCAAAGAGATTATAAAGAAAACTTTACAACGATGGTATTAAAATATGATTAAGATTTTGTTGGGTATTGTTTATGTTGGAGTTTAATCATGTGAATGCCTTTTAAAAGGCAGCTTATGAAAATTTATTTGAGTGTTTGATTTATTAATATAAAATATTTTTTTTAAATACTTAAAAACCTAAAAAAAAAAATGGCCCAAACTAACTGTGGGAGCAGCAGGACTCATGTGGCTCTGCCCTTGAATGAGACCAAAACTAACTAAATCAACATATAATGCTGGTCAAAACGCTATATGTGAATTATGTAATACAAAATAGATAAAAGTTTTAAACCAAAACCCTAATACACCAAAACTCATTACTAGAGCAAGAGAATATTGAATGTTTGTATTTTACTATAGGAGGGTATGTAATAAGTATATATAAGTCTTTGACTACAACCTTGAAAGTTAATAAACAAGTATGAAAAAATTACAAAGAGTATATATAAAAAGATCTAAAAAAAATATTATAGCAATATTCTATCAACATTCTTAAGTTATTCTAACATCAACCCTCTAACTCAAGAAGAAGCTAACTTGCATGAAAGAGCTTGGGTAGACGAAGTAAAAGCTGCACACTAATGTAACCCTCATGATAGATGATGGCTCTGGTTTGGAAGAAGAGATGAGGGTGGTGTTGTCTAGAGAATGGAGGAACATAATCTCTAAATTGAGCATTTCGCATAATTGTGATTTAAGTGGTCAATGAGAATGATGTCCGATGAGAGATACATTTAGAGATAGGCATGGTCGGAGAATGAGATGAAACGTGCGATAACATTTAGCAGATCATGTAAGAGGTGAAATTGGGTTTTAAAAACCTTTTCAAAAACCAAAACAAAAGGCAACAGAAATAAATCAAAGACCCCTTTCAAGACTAAAAGATGGAATCCATATGCAAAAACAAAAACTAAAACCAAAACCATAATTGTTACCTTATTGATGAAGAGGTTGCCAATTGCTTTTGTTGCGCCTTTGACCCGAACCCATTCGTCTCTAGTCATGCTTTCGCAAACCCTTCACGAGTAGCCATGAACTAGTTCCAACTCTCGAACCCACTTCTTTGGATGACCAATCCACCCCCACACGCATAGGACAACAAGTTAGTCCATACCTAAGCAGTCACCAAAACCCTTCGCTGAACTTGTGCTAGTCAAGTCTTGAGCGAAGGTGATGTAAGGCTATGCTTCGGTTCTTTTAGATGAAAAATAGTCATCTCACGACCTAAGGATCAAGAAAAAGAAAGATAGGAGAAAAAAAAGAAAGAGAATATGTAGAACAAAGGAGAAGGACGATGAATAGAGCAAGGCATCGAGAGAGAAGCTTTTTTTGCACACATGATCGAGTCACTACATAGAGAATGAGCTTTTCCTTTTCTTCCTTCTAATTTGTCTCCCTTCTTTCTCTCTTCATTAATACCTCTGAAGAAACAATAAATGAAAAGGTAGCAAAGAATTTAATGCTCTATCAAAAGCAACAAAAAAAGGCTCGAGGATTAAAAATCCCGCTTAAAAGAACTATCAACCATTCAAGCAAATTGGTCAATTTTTTTCCTTCTTCCTTTTTAATTTTCAACTAATTGCATCAAGCCCCACTATTAACTCTTAATAGCCCTTTCATCAACTTTTAATGGTCTCCCACTGTTAACTCTTAATGGTCTATTGATCCCTTTGTTAACTCTTAAAAATATCAATCATCATTAACTCTTAATGATGATTAAGAACCATTGGTAGCAAAACATCACTAATCCAATGATGTGCTCAGTTTGTGTGTGGCCTTCTAGTTTCATAGCCATGTAGCAATCAGGACACGTCAAACTCTTTGATATCTATTGAACACTTCAAGTTACTAGAAGAATTTCTCCATCTCCTCAAAGCACTTTGAAATGTCTTGAGTAACAACTAGTATTATGTCAAGACGATCTTAATGACAATAAAGTTAATACTTTAAGTGATCCTATTAAGGTTTTCAATTACCGTGTACTATAATTCTTCCACTAACTAATATTCCAATCAAGTGAGAGTTATGGGCCGATCAATCTCACAGGACTTGCTAACTATGCCAAGATCTGGTATGGAGTGATTGAGATGACACATCAGAAACTCCTTTTGACATCAGAAACTCCTTTTCAATCATGTGCATCCTAGCCAGAGGTTTTCAATCACAAACCAACTATGATCGTATAAGATGTTCACCTCACATCAAAGGTCAATGAATCCTACCAGTGATCACTTGCCTCCATACAATAATAGAATAGAAACCACATGGAGAACATTTCCAGCTCTTGATTGGTCAGTTCAGCTCAATGATAAATTTCCGACACCAGTATACAAGACAACTATGTCACCTCTAGCTTAAAGACAAGTTACACAATTAAAGACAGTAACGGATCATTAACCCTCTCAACCATGTGATATGTTACATACATCACATTCAATAGATGTTCAACTAACACCTACCCATATATCTACTATTTGTATCTCATACAATATGGCTTATGACTCACCATCCTTTATCATTATCATCTCATACTAATCAAAAGTAGTAGCTCATATGTCAGTCCATAATCAATTAATCATATTCTTTTTTCGAGAAATCTAATGACTACGAATTATTTTAGGAAATCTTGTGTTAGTGATAGTATCTTAATGCTAGTTTTAGATCACATCTAGCAATTGTATTAATGGGACTAATGATATAATTCTTGCAAATATTTTTATATTTTAAATGTCATATCTTCATTCATATCTCTTTAATCATTATATATGAATGAGTCCCTAGATTTTCTAATAAAGGTCTTATTCTTAAGTGTTAAGAATATGTGACAAATGATATTTGGATTAAGGATCTCTTAAGGTTATTCCCAGTCCTTAGACTTCTCAAAACGAGACTATGATTAGTTGAGTACGGACTGACACATGGGATACTACTTTTGATTAATATGAGATGCTAATGATAAAGGATGGTGAGTCACATTCCATAATCCATGAGATGAATATAGTATACATGTGAGTATATGTTAGTGGAGAATCTATTGAATGTGATTCATGTGATAGATCACATGATTAAGAGGATCTATAATCTATTATAGGCTTTGATTGTGTTACTGGTCCTTAGACTGGAGGCAACACAGTTACTGGGTGGGAAATGCATTGTGTGGTTCCTATGTAGTGGCGCACAGAGGCAAGTGATTGTTAATGGGATCTGCTGACCTCCAACATAAGGTGAACATCCTATACAATCAGTAGTGGTTTTGATTGAAAAAACTCTTGATCAGAGTGATCGAGGCTGTCGAACCGACCAGATTAGTGTATGTATTAGGACTGGTTTGTAGCTAGGATGCTCCCCAGGTCGTCTCCCAACGAACTGTCAACGAACTATCAAAACAAGATTAAACGAGGGGGGTTGTGATGAAAACTGAACTTAAAAATGCTCAAGAATGAAACAAAGATGAATTCTCGACCAACTAAAACGTAACCTGCTACAAACCCTACCTCCTTACAACGGTAATCCCCGTCTCACTTATGAAAATAATCTGTTTGGTTTGATTTTTTTTTTTTTTTGAAAAACTCTTCTACAACCATAAAAGATTAAATCAAAACGAGCAATTGTTCATACAATTTATAATATACCGTTTCTTTCTAATCAAAGCCTCAACCGAGCACGTCAATTAAACCCATCTAAAGATCATGCATGCATTCACACAACCGCGTAAAAGAAGCATACATAAACTTAGAGAAGGAAAAGAAACGAAATCATCAATAAAAACATGAGAATCGAGTTTCAAACTAGATTCGACTATATGACCGAGACTCAAACTGGGCAAGGGGTACGGGAATATAGCAGATTACAAGCAAATTAGCCTTCCATAGCTTCTAAGTTGAAACTGTGAGAATCCTCCAAAATCGGCCACACTAATGCCTCTTAGCTAGCTCTTATTTATAGGGTTTTGGAAAAGAAAAACCTAGGCTAAATGGGCTTAGGGTTTTTTTATTACATATGGCCCATAATTTAATTAATTAAAAAGGGCCCAATGGATTCTAAATTTTCCCATAACCCATAATGAAGTATGGTTGCCTCTTTCAAACTCGATGTCCATCCACCTTGCGAAGCCCACCTACGCCTTTATCGAAATAGCTCAAATCTGCGGCCCAAATCTGCCAAATAAGAATAAAAATAGTGTGAATCCCAATAAAATAAAATAAACACAAGACAAATGAAATAACCTAAATAGAGTGCAATGAAGATGGAATAAGAGGGATAAATAATATAAAATATGCACGCTATCACAGAGTACACTTGATTGGAAAGTGTTTCCAATATGTCATCTCGATCTCACCACACTGATTTTGGCATAGACATCGAGTTAGTGAGTTTGATCAGTCCATGATTCTCACTCAATCGGGATGTTATTCAATAAAATGATGGGTAAATTATATGAAACCCCCTTGCAATTAGGGTCATGTGCAACTTACCCCTTTGTGCTTTCAATTGCATCAAATAACCCCCTTACACTTTCAAAATGTTGCAATCAACCACAATTTTTTGTTATTTTATATAATTTTGTACAATAATCTACATACAAAATACATAATTCTATATATAGAATTTCAATATATCAAAAAAATATAAAATTTTGCATTAATCAACCAATAGATTGCATAAAATTGTGTAAAATAATAACAAAT
The DNA here is from genome assembly GCF_014633365.1 of Diospyros lotus. Classification (NCBI taxonomy): domain Eukaryota; kingdom Viridiplantae; phylum Streptophyta; class Magnoliopsida; order Ericales; family Ebenaceae; genus Diospyros; species Diospyros lotus. The sequence continues at coordinate 18,718,930 of NC_068345.1, forward strand.
CGTGGCTGATTGCAACATTTTGAAAGTGTAAGGGGGTTATTTGATGCAATTAAAAATACAAGAGGGTAAGTTGCACATGACCCTAAGTGCAGGGGGGTTTCATATAATTTACCCTAAAAGGATTATAGTGCATGGGAATCGAAAACCCAAATGAGTTTTATTTTGAAGTAAGACTTTATTACTAGTAGGATCACACTGACATAATATTAGCTGTCACTCAAGGTCTTTTCATGAGAATGAGAAATCCTCATTGTAGATCAAAATGTTTAGTCAGCATCAAAGAGTTGACGGGTACCGATTGCTACTTAGTAGTGAACTTAGAAGGTCACACGCATATCCGGGTGTGGTGGTTGACTAAGCAATTAAAGATGAAATCATCATTGAGAGTTAATGATGTCACCGTTAAGAGTTAACAAATCACGTTCAATGATCAAATTAATAAGGAGCAACTGTTAAGAGTTAATAGGCATGTCATTAAGAGTTAACGGGGGCCATAATTTCATCATGAGATGGTGAAAGAGTCATTAAGAGTTAATGACATGCATAAATGTAATTTTTGAAAAGTTGGATATAAATGGTCAACAGTTCCTTAGAAATTGTTGACCATTTCTATTGTAGAGGGTTGTGAATTACTCGATCGATTTGTCATTTTTAAACAATTTTTGGGGCACCTAGCATGGGAGGAAGAGAGGGGCGATGACGTGAGTCCTTCTTGTCGCCCCTTGGTCTCCCCTCTATCTCTCCCAACTAATTAGTCTGATAAAGACGTCTAGGGTTTATGGGCTTCCATATAAAAGGAAAAAAGGAGAAGCGAACGAGAAGTGAAGCCAATTTTGCAATTGTTGCAATACCCTTTCTCGACCTTGCTCGTTTTCTTCTTCTCCTTCCAAAGCCATTGCCCCTTCTTTATTTCTCACTTCCATTTGCTCCATTGGTCACTCCATTGCTAGAGTAGCAATACTCTTCGAACAATGATATTGTTGAGTTTTGAGAGACCAGCCGTTTGAACCCAATACTAACTCTATCTTCTACAAGCAGCTTGATTAGCACATAAGCTAGCTTGCAGAACTTAGCCCTACTAGGAGCTTGGACTAACTAGGCCCCTCGTGCATTTGGGAGTCGATTTGGTCTAGCCGAAGTTCTGTTCAGGAGGAGATTGGAGGCGCAACAATTGCTGCCCAAGAGGTTATCAAACTCTACATTGACCTTCAAACCATCCAAGAGGTATAACTTGAATCCCCTATGGAATGGTTTGTTTTTGTGTTGCATATAGATATTGGAAACGAGTATTGTAAGGTGATTCTATGTTTATGTTTGTTGCCTTTGTATGTGTGTTTTCGAAAATAATTTTGAAAATTGGTAAAACCCTTACATGATACACCAAATGTTGGTGTCCTTCTTTAACCTGTACTGAACATTTTTGTCGCATATTCTTGATCATGAACATCATGAACTCCAACATGAGAATAAGATACGACTCTATTAATAAACGGGGGATGGGGTTCAAAAATCATGAACTCGCTAAATTTTGGGTAATTTATAGAAATCAAATATCACATTTGGAGTCGAGTTATCTAAATTTAAATTAAAAGATAATTGAATACCATAACCAAGCAATGCTAACGAGCGAAAGTCTTTTGTGCGCAATGTAATTGTAGGTTTATATGACTGGCGCTAATAAATAAATTAGCAAAGAGCTAGGCTACTTTCCGTATTGACAAAAAGTTAAAAGGCACATCTCCAAGCACGTTCAAAACTGAGCCGACATTCTTGAAAGATGGATCGTAATACTTCAAGTTACAAGTGGTGCAAGTTGTGTGCACGACCATCAATTAATTAATTTATTTAAAATAGTGCTGCAGATCGATTTGGGAATATGAACGGCGAAGCATCATGATGGCATATCTTGATGAAAAATTACAAAAAAAGGCGGAAAGGTGATCAGATCTTGTGTGGAGTTAAGAGCGAGCGAGCTAGCTAACTATAATTAAATCTAAATTTCCAGTAATAGATAGATAGTCAGGGTGGGTTTGCACCCATTGATGATGGCCATAGTGTCCGACTGCTGTTGGTGGATGCATCTCTGGAGAAATCGAAGTCAACTTAAAGAGAAATGGACGTTTGGAAATATCCCATTTTACTGTATAATTAAAAGCTTTCACTTTCTTGCAGATTCCTGCAGGATTCCGAGCAGTTGGCTCCCCAAGTTGTGGAAGTGCCTTCCAAGAGTGGGGCGCTTCCTTCCAGTCGTTGGGAGCCATCATTAATTTCTGTAAGAGTCTACAATGCATACCCCCCACCCCCCACTATTTGCAATAATGGCTGCTTGGAAACCAGACCACTACTTGCATAAAGCCTTTCTAGTTTTTGCCATTGGAAAGGAATCTATGTTCACCGAAGGAACTTGGATTCCTCCTTTTTTTTAATTTTTTTTAAGTAAAAACACTCAAACAAATTATTTAGCTGGAGAGCTTACAGAAATTTGATGTTTGGGGTTGTTAATTGAAGAATTTAATAGAGGGATTGCTAGGATTTGGGATCTAAAAAAAGCTACAATCAATCCATTAAACACACAAAGGAACACAAAAATTTAGCATAAAAATCCTAAATCGAAAAAAAACCACAAACAAAAAGAACAAAATATTATTATGATGATATTGATATTACAAAAATGATATTGTTACAATAATTTTAAAATATTGAGTACCTATTTATAGACCTAATACTCATTTATAGTATACACAAGTAATTATATTCTAATTAGAAGTTGAGTCAAGAAGTTAAGTCTTCAATTTAAGATAAATCTCAATCACAGTCAAATTTGATATCACAATCAAATTTGTAGTCTTAATCACGATTAAATTGGAAGTCCCAATCTCAAATTAATTTGAATTATAGGTCACAATTATCATAATCTCTATCTTGACATAAAATTCAAATATTTAATTATCCATAATTTTTTCTTTCAATAAAATCATGGAGAATTAATCTTCTTGATGAATACCAACCAAATCCACACAACACTCACTATAATGGATATATTTAGCCACACTCAAAGCATAGGTAATAAGATCAGCTTCAATATAACTTTGAGGATGTTTGATATTTTTTCTAGGTCTATCTTTTGTTAGAACGGGTAGGTGCTATGGCACACACCAAGAGGGGGGTGAATTGGCTATTTTAAAAAAAACTTAATTGAACTTGAAAAGCTTTTTAACCCAATTGAGGTTTTAGGATTTAAAACGTGAAGTATATAAAATGACAGATGTAAGTTTACAAAGAAAAATATGTGAACCAAGTGAGGAAAAACGAAATGCTTGGAAAGATAAATAGATCAAAAAGCACAAGCACAAGAAACACAAGGATTTATAGTGGTTCGGCTTAACCCAAGCCTAATCCACTACCTTAGCTCCTCACTAAGGATTTTGCAAACAATCCACTAAAACCCCCTACTTAAACAAAGTAGGTTCTCTAGTCCAAGACTAGGAATTACAACCTCTTGCTTATATAAGCAAGCCCTCTAGCACCTAGCTAGGAAATACAAAACCTCTCACTCAAAATGGGCTCTCTAGCTACACAAGCTAGGAAGTATAGGAAATATAGAATGTGAGAGAATCTAAGAGATGAATCTCTTAGTTACAATGTCTCTCAAGATTAAACAAGGCTTAAATGAATGTATTAACAATAATAGAACGAAGCCTTGGAGAGAAAAGTATAACAATGAAAGCACAAAACACTGTAAATACAAACGAATATAAAATGTAAGCTCAAATCAATTTGTTCCTGTCCATTAGCCTTCTCTTGATCATCCATGACTTGTATTTATAAGCTTCCCACAAGATTGAAGAGAAATGAAACCGTTTGTGATCGTTGGAGAATAAGAAACTAGCCGTTGGAGATTGAAAAACTAGCCGTTGTAAGTTTCTGTGAAACATATAGTCGACAGAGAAAATAGGTTAGTCGACTATTTTATCAAATAAAACTAGCCATAGTCGACAGACAGAAAAGCATAGTCGACTATTGCTCAACCAAAACTTCTCATAGTAGACAAATCCTTTTACATAGTCGACAGATCAAAAATTACAAAGAATATTTTGAAATTCATGAACAAACATAGTCGACAGATGAAATAGCATAGTCGACTATCCTTACACAATAGTCGACAGAATGAAATATAGTCGACAGAGGCCATATATAGTCGACAGATTAAACAAGCATAGTTGACTATCCTTATGAATAGTCGACAGCACTAAACAACATAGTCGACTATCTTCTTGGAAAATCTGAAAACTTAACAGATAACATGTAGAGGCACACTTGATTAATACAAAACATCACCACATATTTACATTTCTCATTTTGTTTAATTTATATTTTACCTTCCATTTACTTTAATACATAAATGTAAATAAGCAAGTACCCCCCCATTTGGATTCAATAAAAATATCTAAAAAATCAAAATCCATAAGAATAAAAAAGTAGAATTTGGGTTTTAGTAGGAACTTAGGATTTTGCGATTTTACCACCTCTAAGATATACACTTTCTATTTCTTGAAAAATTCGTTAAAAATCATTTTATCACTAATGAATGTTAACTATTGAATTACCGGGAGTTAGTTTTCTAAAACTAAAACATTTTCATATATGTCTCCTTATAAGGTGCTCTAACCTTCCAGACTTAGAAAAATATGACTTTGAATTCTCGATACTTGAAATTCATTTGGTTTTCATTCTCAAAAAATAATACTTGATATTGAAATTGATTTATGTTGAAAACCACAACCTTGATTCATAACTTAGGGATTAAATAAAATATTATTTTTCATCATCAAAACTAAGTATATAAAAGTAAAACAACATCTTTAACAATATAATATTCTGATGGACTGACACTTTCTTCTAGGTTTGACTAGAGACTTGACTTAATTTGAAATGATGACTTAGATGTATGACTCTTATCAATTTCATGCTCCACCTGAATGTTAGAGCTCCGTTGATCTGTAAGGTTAGATTCTTTTGCAGGCAAACCATAAAACATAGCAATCTCATCAAATATAACATTTCTGCTAATTACAACTTTGGATGCTTCCAAATCCCATAACTTACAACCCTTAATACCATATTTATAATCAAGAAAAAGACATCGTTTAGATATTGGTTCTAATTTTTCATCATCAACGTGAACAAATGCAAGATATCTAAAAATTTTCAAATCAAAATAATTTGGCAGAATATTAGACCATACATTTTCTAGAATTTTCTTATCGATGGTAAAGGAAAGAGATCGATTAACCAGAAAACATGCCATGTTTACAGCGTCAACCCTAAATCACTTAGGTAAACCTAAATTAGACAACATACAACATACCTTTTCCATCAAGGTTTCAACATACATTTTCATTTGCTCGGATATAACATTTTATTATGGCATACATAGAACTGTTAAATGCATTAGAATTCCTTCTTTCCTACAGAAATTATTAAATTCATTTGAACAAAATTCTAAACCATTATTAGTGTGGAGATGCTTAATCTATCTTTCGATTTGTTTCTCAATCATAATCTTCCACTATTTGAAAGTAGTAAAAACATCAATCTTTTGTTTCAAGAAGTATACCCAAACTTTCTTAGAAAAATTATCAATAAAAGTCAACATATATCTGGAACTACCTTTAGAGGGTACTCTGATAGGACCATGTCACATTGGCCCACCCTCATAGAACTCATGCAAACACCACACCCGTTATCCTTTAGACTCACGGTCTTCCTCACGAGAGCTTTCTCGATGGCACATGTATAGCGCTTCTTAGGGGAAATCCAGACTTTTTCCTTCGAGCAACAATAGATAGGTACAACAATATGACTACACGGATTTTTATAAATACAATAGTTGAAAGCCAATAGCATATATTTCAAAGAAAAATACATTTCATATATGCAACATGATTTCATGTAAGAGAACAACAGGGGTTTGCGTACAGGAGTCTTTACACAATACATGTTTCATGCAACAGGAGTCTCACCTTGAACTTAATTCAGATTTCTCAAAATTTGTGCCCAACCTCGATTCTCGTGCCAAGTGTACTATTGCTCAACCTTGAGCCTCAACGATCCCTAACCATCATATTTATTCAAACGAATATCAATATCTATTTTTCTCTTTTTTTTCATAATTTTTCTTCTTATTTTCTCCTAAAAAATTTCAAAATAAATACCTCCTCAAGTTTTTTTTCCAAATTTTTCTCAACCATAATTCATAAAATATTTTTCTAAAATTATTAAAATAAATTTCAGCATGTGCCTACACGTATTGAATAACGCATGTAATGCACACGAGTCTTCTTTTCTAGTGAGCTTCTCGTCGATCGGCAATCGAAAAACTTCCAATGGTGGTTTTTCTTCCACCTTTTGATCCTACTCATCAGGCAATCTCATTAGCACATCCCTTGGTCTGAAAACATCACTAGAAAAGCTTCAAATGGCTAGCTAGACCTCAGCTCCGACGTCTATTGCAATTTCGGCTAAGCCTTATATCCTACTCGATTCTACTCCATGTAATATCCCAAAATTTAATATAAAGGTTGAATGTTGCAATAAAGTGTTTATGAAAGTTTTGAATTTAAGTGTAAATGGAAAATGGTTTAGGACCTAAATGCAAATATCATAATTGGTAAGAAAGGATAACTTGTCTCCAACAATAGGAATATTTGCAATGATAAATGCTTATGCAAGAAGTCTTGAGTTGGATTGGAGGATTATCCCTAAAAGTCCTAAAGCTTATGATGATAATAATTACTTTCACCCTTAAAGTCAAAAGTAATGAAACTTGGAAGGTTTACATTGGCTTGCAAAAGAAGAGGATAACAGAGCTTATCCTAAAGCCACGTGAAGGAGTATTTGGAGGTTTAAGATTGGAAAAAATGAGAAGCTTGCTTTGGAAGATAGAATCAAAGTAGGAAATATTCAAAGGTTGTAATGATTGATTCTTACCCCAAAAGTCTTAAGTAGCATGAGTGGGAAGGCTATGAGTGGCTTGAAAGAGAAGAGATAAGGGTCTTTGAGTGTTCTTATCATGAAAGCCGCGTGAAGGGGAGATTTGATTGGAATGAAGTAAAGGCTTGAAGGAGAAGATGAAATCAAAATCAAAGCATAGGCAATAAGATCAGTTTCAACATAACTTTGAGGATGTCTGATATTTTTTCTAGGTCTATCTTTAACAATATAATATTATGATAGACTGACACTTTCTTCTAGGCTTAACTTAATTTGAAACGATGACTCAGATGTATGACTCTTATCAATTTCATGCTCCACCTGAATGTTAGAGCTCTGTTGACCTGTAAGGTTAGATTCTTTTGCAGACAAACCATGAAACTTAGCAATCTCATCAAATATAACATTTCTGCTAATTACAACTTTAGATGCTTCCACATCTCATAACTTACAGCCCTTAATACTATACTTATAATGAAGAAAGAGACATCGTTTAGACATTGGTTCTAATTTTTCATCATTAACGTGAACAAATGCAGGACATCTAAAAATTTTCAAATCAAAATAATTTGGCGGAATATTATACCATACATCTTCTAGAGTTTTCTTATCAATGATTAAGGAAAGAGATCAATTAACTAGAAAACATGCCATGTTTACAGCTTTAACCCTAAATCACTTAGGTAAACCTAAATTAGACAACATACAACATGCCTTTCCATCAAGGTTTAGTTCATTTGCTCGAATACAACATTTTATTGTGGCATACATAAAACTGTTAAATGCCTTAGAATTCCTTATTTCCTACAAAAATCATTAAATTCATTTGAACAAAATTCTAAACCATTATTAGTGTGGAGACGCTTAATCTATCTTTTAGTTTGTTTCTCAATCATAATCTTCCACTATTTGAAAGTAGCAAAAGCATTAGTCTTCTGTTTCAAGAAATATACCCAAACTTTTCTAGAAAAATTATCAATAAAAGTCAACATATATCTGGCACCACCTTTAGATGGTACTCTGATAGGACCTCAGATATCAGAATGAACATAGTTTAGTATCTCTTTCGTATTGTGAATATTTTTATTAAATCTAACTCATTTTTTCTTACCAAAGATGCAATGCTCACAGAACTCAAATTTTTCAGTACTCTGTTCCTTGAAGAAATTCTCTTTTGCTCAATTCTATACCTATTTCACTCATATGTCTAAGATGCATATGTCACAATTGAGTGATATTGGTATTTGATAAAGAAAAAGTAGAAAGATTAGCATCACCGATAACAGTAGAACGTTGCAGAACATATAATCTACCATACTACTTTTTACCTTTTATCACAATAAGAGTACTTTTATTGACCTTAATAACTCCACATTTACCAATGAAAAGTACCCATTTAAATCAAGAGTACTTAATGAAATAAGATTTCTCTTAAGATCAAGAACATGTTTGACATCAGCTAAAGTTCTAACAATGCCATCAAACATCTTAATTTTAACTATTCAAATATAAAAAATTTTACAAAAAGAATTATTTCTCATTAAGACATCACCAATTGTCAAAAGTTTTATATATCGAAAACCAATCCCTATTAGGAGACATATGAAATGTGCATGTTGTGTTAAAGATCTAATATTCACAAGGCTTTCTAATCTCATTAGTTATCACCATAAGTTCCCCATCACTATTGTTATTTTCAACAACTTTGGTTTCACCTAAAGTCTCTATTTGTTAATTTTCCATTCTGGTCAGATTATTGTCTCTTAAGTTTGTTCTGTAGTTTATAACATTTCTTCTTGATGTGTCTTTTTTTATTACAATAATTAAATGTGTTGTACAACTTAAGAATAGGGGAAGAATAAGAAAATTCTCTAAGAAGATCCTCTTGGCAGGGGAGTTCTCTTTGGTTAAACGAATCCTCTTTGCATAAATGTTCCCCTCTATTAAAGAAGTCCTCTTAGCAAAGGAATTCTCTCCGAGTAAAGAGTCCCTCTCGTTGCAAGAATTCTCATTCCTAAGAGAGCCTTTCTCGGGTAAGCAAGTCCCCTCTAGAGAGAATTTATCTCCGGATAAGTCGATTCTCTGTGCACAAGATGTAACACCCCAAATTTTTTTGGCATGCTATAACTTAGGATTTTAGGAATATATTTTTTTTCACACCAAAACAACTAATATACAACATACAGTTCCTAAAAATTCCAATTTCACCTTCTCAACTTATCAAACCCAATGATCAAATAGCTAAAACAGGTGATATTATTACAAATGCGAAAGCTATATCGTACCTAATATGGTACATAACCATAATGCTTTATTTATCATAAAAGAAACCATTCAAAACATCTACAAAACGAATTGCATGGATATCGTTTCTCGTAAACATTAGCTAAACGTCTCAAACATAATCGAAAACATGCTAAGGTTTGCATAGGTTTCGTATATAATTAAAGACACACTAAAAAAGGTACATTCAACAAAATGAGCTTATTGTTGAACTATCTCCTTTCCCTTAGAGCTGCTTGTTAAATCTGAAACGTTTGAATATTCCAAGGACACAGTCCAATTAGAAGATAAATCTTTAACTGAGAATTTTCAAAATAGTTTATATACATGTATGAATAGGTATAAAACGTATAAGGAAACAACGAGGACTACTCTGAAGTGTCTCATGAACAAGTTAGCCTCCTCCAACGAGAGCTTTCTCAATGGCGCACTCTAACACCTCTCTGGAAGTCCCTGACCATGTCACATTGGCCCGACCTCATAGAACTCATGCAAACACCACACCCGTTGTCCCTTAGACTCGCAATCTTCCTCACGAGAGCTTTCTCGATGGCACATTTATAGCGCCTTTCGGGGGATATCCAAACTTTTACCTTTGAGCAACGACAGATAGGTACAACAGTATGACTACACAAATTTTTATAAATGCAATAGTTGAAAGCCAATAGCATATATTTCAAAGAAAAACACATTTCATATATGCAACATGATTTCATGCAAGAGAACAATAGGGGTTTGCATACAGGAGTCTTTACACAATACATGTTTCATGCAATATGAGTCTCACCTTGAACTTAATTCAAGATTTCTCAAAATTCGTGTACGACCTCGATTCTCATGCCAAGTGTACTATTGCTCAACCTTGAGCCTCAATGATCCCTAACCATCATATTTATTCAAACGAATATCAATATCTATTTTTCTTAATTTTTCCATAATTTTTCTTTATTTTTTTCCTATTTTCTCCTAAAAAATTTCAAAATAAATACCTCCTCAAGTTTTTTTCCAAATTTTTCTCCACCATAATTCATAAAATATTTTTCTAAAATTATTAAAATAAATTTCAGAGAAATACCTCATCCCATGTGCCCTCACGCGGCCTACGCGTATTGAACAACGCGTGTAATGCACGCGAGTCTTATTTTCCAGCGAGTTTCTCATCGACCAGCAATCGAAAAACTTCCAATGGTGGTTTTTCTTCCACCTTTTGTTCCTACTCCTCAGGTTAATCTCATTGGCACATCCTTTGGCCTGAAAACATCACTGGAAAAGCTTCAAATGGCCAACCAAAGCCTTAGCTCCGACGTCCGTCGCAATTCCGGCCAAGCCTTATATCCTAGTCAATTATACTCCAAATCGTCCCAAACTTTCCAGAACTTACCCTCTTGACACAAGGAACAAAAGCCACTTATCGGTTTCCCTTGAATCACCCTCAAACTTTAGCAATTTGATGCTCAACATTCGGCCAAAACCTTTGCCTATTTATAGGAAAAATTCAGCTACCCTCTAGCCAATCACCGACCATTGCATCGCCCACAAGCTTCCTAGGACAATGGAGCCCATACCCTAGCAAGATCCGACCGTCTCATTACTAGATTTTGGCTCCATGTGCGGCAGTTAGGTCGGCTATGCTGCTGCAGCAGTTTGAAAAATTACACTTTGGCCCCCAACTTCTTCCTTTTGCATTTTAGCCCTCTTCCTCAAGTCCTTAGACTTTGATATTTTACCACATGAACCCCTAAGTTTCATGCTTCTCAATTGGCCCAACAAATTTGGAAAAATATCATTTTCACCCCATTTTTTAACTAGATTTGAAAATTACACTAAGGCCTCAAATGCATGTTTCGATCGTAAACCCTTTTGTTTCATCATGAAACCACTTAAGAGTTGTTCCTCGTGAAAAATATGAACCTTCTCAGACTTTCGTTAACTTCTTGGAAGTGCCTTATCATCATTCGATTTTTCAGGTCGACTCATAGTTGTACCAAAAATAGTCTCTGATTTGATTTCTTTCAGCGTCATAAATATCGTCTTGTGACGCTTATCGATGTCATATCCTTTTCTTTAGACCTCTAAGTTCTGAGGCTCTCCCTTTCATCAATTTGGCGGTTTATTTTACTATCAAACCAATTTTTTGGTATTTCAAACTCATTTAAATTATGTGGCAACCTCATAAAAATATGGGGTCTTACATTCTCCCCCTCTTACAAAAATTTTATCCTCGAAATTTGACATATTCTCGTATTCATCGAAAGTCAAATAAACATTGCATTTTGGAAAATAATTTCTAGAAGAAAATATAAAAATTTCCTATTCCATTTCCATTCCTTGAACAAATGAGGATATTTCTTCCTAATTGTTCCCTTGAGTTCCCACGTTGCCTCATATCCGAGTGCTTTCCCCACTGAACCTTCACTAATGGGATTTATTTATTTCTCAAGACTTGAGTTCGGCGGTCCAAAATTCATCCAGGCCACTACGGGTAAGTCAAATCATTTTTTAGCTCAATTGTTTCCACTTGTACTCCGAGGGTTGGATCTGGAACATGCCTTTGAAGTTGGGATAAATGGAACACATTATGAATCCTGAACAGGCTAAGCGAAAGCTCCAATCGATACGACAAAGGTTCAACTCTCTCCACAATTGGATATGACCCTACATACCTTGGCTTTAGGTTTCCTTTACCGCTTCCATGCATCACTAAATGCTGGGGTGACACTTTGAGATACACTAGATCTCCTACCTCGAATTCCAGATCTTTTCTTCTTTGATTAGCATACGATTTTTGTTGGCTTTGCGTAGCTCGAATCCTCTCTTAGATTATTCAAATCTTTTCTGTAGTCTATTGCACAATTTCGGGTCCTGACATCTGTTGTTCCCCTACTTCGATCCAACAGATTGGCAACTAACACTTCCTTCCATACAGAGCCTCATAAGGAGCCATCCCGATGCTGTTGTGGTAACTATTATTATATGCTAGTTCTACCAATGGAAAATACTCTTCCCAATTTTCTCCAAAATCAAGGGCACAGGACCTCAACATATCTTTAAGTGTTTGAATAGTCCTTTTTGATTGCCCGTTAGTCTGCGAGTGATAAGCCGTACTCAATTTCATCTGAGTCCCCATGCACTCTTGCAAGCTCTCCCAAAACCTCAAGGTGAAGCTTAGGTCCCGATCTGAGACTATGCTTACCGGAGCACCATGAAGTCGTACTATTTCCTTTACGTACTACTCTGTAAATTTTCGCATCAGTTGGTCCATCCTCCTAGGCAGGAAATGTGATGATTTTGTCAACTTTTCTACCACCACCCAGATGGCATCATAGCCCCTCCAACTCTTTGGAAATCTTGTCATGAAATCCATCATGATATGGTCCCATTTCCACTCAGGAATTTTCAAAGGTCACATCAATCCTGCAGGTTTCTGGTGCTCAATTTTTACCCTTTATCATACATCACACTATGCCACCCTCCTAGCCATGCTATCCTTCGTCCTCATCCACCAATAGATTTTTCAAAGATCTTGATACATCTTCGTGGCTCCAGGGTGCACGGTATACTTAGCTCTGTGGGTCTCATCTAAAATCTTTTACCTTAATTCCCAAAGGTTTGACACATACACTCTACCCCGAAACCTGAGAATGCCATTCTGCATCTCAAAATCTGAACTCTTAGTCTAGCCATGCTTGTCTACCCATAGACATATACGTCGATCACCCCTACTAACCTCTGAAATCTCGGTCTCTAGATCCAACCGAATCACTAGGCCTACTAGGATAAACGATCCCTTTGGAACTACACTCACCATTATCAGGCTAAAAGCGTCCAACAATTGCCACTCATGGGCTATCATCCCGGCCATAACAGTTGTAATAACCAGGAAATTATTAAGAGTATAAATGATATTTAATGAAGGGTATAACTGGAATTATCGAAAGAATAAGGCTATAGGACACACTAATGCAGTTTTAGATGACTGAATCAGTCGGAAGGAGTACCCCAGATCTTAGATAGCCAAGGAAAATGGTATAGTATCGATGAGTGATTTAATTTATGATTTTTAGTGATGAAATAAATTGGATCGGGAACAGTTTTTGGTACAGTTATTGACCTGGCTGAGAAAACCGAATCGATGTAGGAGACGTTCAGAAGATCAACAGAGTGGGTTAAGGACTAGTATTTAATGTGTAGAACAACCCTTAAGCGATTTCGGGTTGAAACAAATGGATTTAAGGTCGAGTTAACCAGTTGGGCCCAAGTGCAATTTTTCTAAATTTGCTCGAGGGAGGTCAAAACGGTAATTTTTGGAAGTTCCAAGGGTGAAATGAGATGTACAAAGCTTGTGGGCCTTATTAATATAGTTGGATTTATCAGGGGTGTTGTGGAGAGGGCAGAAATATCATTTGAAGAAAACTGGGGGCCAAAGTGTAATAAAATGAAATTGGGCAGTGTGAACGCAAGCCAAAATTCGGCTGCCGCCTTCCACCGCATGTGGAGGCCGTTTCCGGCGATGGGACGACCAGGGAGGAACTGGGGAGGTCGTATACAACATGAGCTGGCTTGGGGACCAAGCCTTGGTCACTGATTGGCCGGAACATAGCCGAATTTTTGCTATAAATAGCAAGGGTTTCGGACGAAACTTGTGGAGCAAATCGATCGCGATTTTGCATGGTTTTGAGAGAGTGGTTAAGGGGCTATTGGTGTTCACATCAAGGGGGAGATTTTGGGAGGTTTAGGAAGCATTTTCATCAAGAATAGAGGCCGACTGAAGCTCGGCCAAGAGCGGGTGGCGGACCGCCTTCCGCCGCCTGCAACTGCCATTTTTGGGCCTTTTCCGGTGAGGTTTCGGCTTGAAACCGGTACCAATGTGATCGACTTCAAGTGGGCTTCATGGGGGTGCCACTTTCGGAACCATTGGAGCAACCGTCGGCAGCCAAAAATTTGGGGAAGAAGGTGGCGCGTGGCTGCACGCGCCACACACCACTCGCACCCATGCGCTATGCCCGTGAAGGCGCGTGGATGGGCGCATTTCGGTAATTTCTCCTCCAGTATTTTTATTTATTTATTTTGGGATTTATCATGTTAAAATAGTTTGGAAAATATTTGAGACGATAATTATTTTGGAATTATTGAAGTAAAAAATGGGAGAAAATAGAAGAAATTAAGGAAAATTTGAGGAAAATGGATTTTAATGCTTCCTTAATTAATTATGGTGTTTAGGAAGTGTTGTGGTTCGAGGTTGACTGTAAGTTCGAGTACTTGTATTTTGGCACGCAAAGCGAGGTCGTGCACGAGGATCGAGGCAATCCGAATACATTCGAGGTGAGTGGTCTGACTCTAGTTTTACCCTTGTTTTGGAAATGTCTTGGTGTGAGTGTAGTGAGTTCAGGTGAATGAGTGACACGGTAGGGCACTCGAAACCAGAACTCAGGATGCTATGCTTATGCGTTTTATTCATATATATATGGCATCATTTGCATACTGATCATGTAATATATTGCATCAACTGTTTTTACTTGCAAAAGAGTCGGTGCATGGCGTGTGATTTTCATATCATTGGGGTATTGATTTTCGTGTCGTTATTGGGTCTGTATGGGACGGGATGGGGTCTTCTTGAGAATGGGATAAGGTTAATCCTGGTAAACGAGTGACACGGTAGGGCACTCGAGAGATTAAGTATGTCACGGTAAGGTCAACCCCAACGGTGTGTGGAAGGTGTTTCCACGGGAGGTTGAGTATGTCAGGGAGATTTCTCAAGATAGATGTGTTTGCATGTGTCGTTTTGTCTGTGTATGCCATGCTCGTATATTTGTTCATCCATTACGTAAACTATTTCAGCCGTCACTTAGATGTTTTGTCATCTAACCTGGGTTATGCCCCTGGAACGTTTAATGTACCAGTCAGGGACTGCTGCGAGGGCAAGGATACGGCCGGTTAAAGGTCAACGGTGCTTAGATTGATAGTCGATGTAAACTTTGGGGGTTTTAGTATGTATTTCAGTTTGTGTATGGATAGTTGTATGATAATGTTGTTATCATTTGGTTATCTGTATCATGTATTTTGTTATGGAAATACTATGTAAGAACCTCGGCGTTTGATGTTAATGTATCCGCTGCGTCATGATTTGTCTCATTTAGTTGTTAAGATTATTGATCTTGTTAAGTTAAACGGGCACGACTGGGGCTTTAGGATGCTCGCCGCAAGGATTTGCCGCTAGTTCTCGCCACTAGCTTTGGCCACAAGCCTCGCCACGAGCTTTGCCACAAGCTTCGCCACAAGGTCTTGCCACTAGCTTTGCCACAAGCTTTGCCGCTAGCTTCGCCACAAGGTTCGCCACAAGGCTTCTCCGCTAGCTTCGCCACAAGCTTTGCCGCAAGCTTCTCCGCTAGCTTCGCCACAAGCCTTGCCGCTAGCTTCGCCACTAGCTTCGCCATGAGCTTTGCCACAAGCTTCGCCGCTAGGTCTTGCCACTAGCTTTGCCACTAGGCTTCGCCACAAGGCTTCGCTGCTAGCTTCGCCACAAGCTTTGCCGTAAGCTTCGCCGCCAGCTTCGCCGCTGGCTTCGCCACAAGGTTCGCCACTAGCTTCGCCACGAGCTTTGCCACAAGCTTCGCCACTAGGTCTTGCCACTAGCTTTGCCACTATGCTTCACCACAAGCTTTGCCGCAAGCTTCGCCGCTGGCTTCGCCACAAGGCTTCGCCGCTAGCTTCGCCACAAGCTTTGCCGCTAGCTTCGCCACAAGCCTTGCCGCTAGCTTCGCTACTAGCTTCGCCACGAGCTTTGCCACAACCTTCGCCGCTAGGTCTTGCCACTAGGCTTCGCCACAAGGCTTCGCCGCTAGCTTCGCCACAAGCTTTGCCGCAAGCTTCGCCGCTAGCTTCGCCACAAGGTTCGCCACAAGGCTTCGCCGCTAGCTTCGCCACAAGCTTTGCCGCAAGCTTCGCCGCTAGCTTCGCCACAAGGCTTCGCAGCTAGCTTCACCACAAGCTTTGCTGCAAGCTTCGCCGCTAGCTTCGCCACAAGCTTTGCCGCTAGCTTCGCCCTGTTAATGCTGAGAAAATAGGTAAGAAGGCTCGCGGGAATCTTCCCCGCGAAGGCCCTCCGATGCCAAAGTCAGTCCCGAATCCCGATGAATATTCACGAAAAAATAGTCAAAGTATATTCAAAGTGAAAAGATTTACCAAAGTTGGAGGTCCCTATCAATGTCCTGTAGTTGGGTATTTATAGGGCACGGTTCTCAAGGGTGTCTGGAGTCGACAAGTGGCGATTACTAAAGAGGTTGGATTTAACAAAAAATGGGGGGGGGGGGGGGATTATTACGAAACTTCCGTGAGGCAGCTGGGCCTCGCGGCAAGGGCTGCCGAGAGGCAACTTACGCCTCGCGGCAAAGCTGTCGCGAGGCAACTTGCGCCTCGCGGCAGAGTGCTGCCGCGAGGCAACTGTGCCTCGCGGCTGCATGCCGCGAGCCCCCTTCTCGTAGCTAGCAGTCGTGAGGCTGCTTCTCGCGAGCCACACGGCCGCGAGCCTCGCGGCTAGCAGCCGCTAGGCTGCGCCTCACGGCATGGTGCCGCGAGGTGGGCCCTAGTGGCCAGCTCACGGCTATCTTGCCGCGAGCTTTCGCTGGTGGGGCTGGCCCTTGCGGCCAGCCTTCATCATTTTATTCATTTTTTTATTACTTTTTTCCCTCAATTTCCATAGCACAACATTATTCTCATTTCTTTTTATGGCACAACAATTGCCCCCTACTCTTTTGTTTTGTCTTTAGACAAAATTAAAGAGTAAAATATTTAGCCAAGGAGTCGGGTCTAGCACCTTGACTCAATCAAGTGCTTTAGAATACCCAAAAAGATCTTACCTCGACCAGGGGTTGAAGTACCAAATTATCTCTGGGCAACCATACCCCTGGTAGATAGACTTCATTATGGAATTCTAGTCGGGTGTCCGAGCTTGTCGAGAGGTCTAGGCATCGGATCAGCTAAGGAGTCGGGTCTAGCTAGAGAGCATAGCACCGGACTTAGTCGATGGATCCAGACGAGCCCACGGGCACAGTCTCCAGAGCATCCGATGATACCATGATGGGTCATGGAGCTCTGGCTATTGTGTTCTCCATGTCTGCCTTTCAGGGTTAGCCTATTTCAGGGAATTCGGGTTTGGCCAGTTGTTCGGCACGAGATTCCGGCCAGACATCCAAGTTTACCGGGAGACCTAGGCACCAGATCTACCAAGGAGTTGGGTCTAGCCAAAAAGGCGTAGCACCTAACTCAAGCGAGGGATCTGGGTGAGTCTGCGGGCATAGGCATTGGATGTTCTGGTGATCCTGGGCCAACTCGTGGTCATAGGCACCAGATTCCACTTGGATGGCTCAACTCTGATAAGCGGGGTCATGACAGAGTTGTTTTCTTTTCATGCCTTCCTTGGGCCAATCTACCTCAGGAGATCTGGGTTTGGCCAGTGGCCAGGCGCGGGATTCCTACTAGGTATCCGAGTTTGCTGGGAGACCTAGGCGCCAGATCAACCAAGGAGTCGGGTATGCCTTCTAGCCAAAAAGGCATAGCACCGAACTCAAACGAGGGATCCAGGTGAGTCTGCGGGCATAGGCATCGAATCCTCTAGTGATCCCAGGCCAGCTCGTGGTCATCGGCACTAGATTGCCACTAGGCGACTTGACCTTTGAGAGCGGTTGATAGCATGCATATTTATACCATATTTTGGCATTTCACCTCATTCTTATTAGGCCATTTGAAGTAATTTTTGCTGATATTTCATTGTTTCTATTTTATTATGCTTCAAATTGTCCTTACACTATTTTCTATCTTACCTCTACTCTATGGATCCAGCCTTTAGGGAATATTGGATGGACTAGAGAAGTGGCTCAACTAAAGGAGCTTGGGCCTACTTTCAAGGAGCAGACTTGGGCTACTCATTGTGCTGTTTTTGGGCTCACTTGTTTTCTGTTGGGCTAGGCCCAACCCTAGCCTCCCTAGCCTTTCCTTTCTTAGCCATGTATTTAAGGCCTCTTAGCATTAATTTCCAGAATATCATGAGATAGAAAGGGAGGAGAAAATAGAGAGGATTCTGCCCGTTTTTATTGTTGTAGCATTTTTCTGTTTTCTACATCTTTTGTTCCATTTTGTTTTCCTTCCTGTAATGATAGGCTAGAGCATTTGTAACCGGTTGTGTGTCTTGAATCCATGTGGAATTTGAGTCCCGGATGAGCTACAAGAATCTGGTTTGTTGTTTGTTTCTTATTCATTTCTATTTGGTTTAGTTTGGGCAGATTTGTGAATGCATGGAGTTCATGGCAGGTTTGTGTGAATTTACATGGTTTCATTTTCTGTTAAATGCTTAAGAGAGCAGAATGTTATAGCCGGTTGGTATAACATCTCGGAAATGAATATTATGTGCTTGAACGGTTGTTCTTGCATAGGTCCGGATAGGTTGAATAGAGAGTGAATGGCTGCATTTTGTTTACAAGAGATTTCTGTATTCATTTTGTTGTTCCAATCATTCTAATCCTTGGACGGTTGTTGGGGATGCTTTGAGTTTGTTATCCGGATATCAAAACATCTAGCAAGCCAAGGTATATAGGTTGGACGAGGAAGATTTCACATAGGAGACAAATACACAGCCGGTTGCATATCTTTTACTGATTTTTCATCCATCTTTATCTTTCTGTTTTGTTAATTAGTTTTCTGTCAAACCCCCCCCCTAAACAAACTATTATTTGTATTGGTTCTCCTTTGTTGGTAGAAGAAAGTGAGGCTCCTTGTGAGAGATGACCTAGGGTGCACTTTGCTGCAAACTAGAGAAGAGATGCAAACATAAATCTCTAATTCTGGAGTGGTTCGACAATCGCTGGCCAGAATTTTGGCGCCGTTGCCGGGGAGCCAAGTTTTTCTTCTAAAAAAACATAGAGGACCGACCCTATTTTCTATTTGTTTTGTTTTCTTGTTTGTGTGTTTTATCTGTTTTGTGTTCTTGGTGAAAAGGTTATCAGTTGTTGATAAGGTTATCAGTTTGGTGTTCTTGGTGAAAAGCTATTCTGTTCTTGAGATGAACTGATAGCAAGCAGCAACAGAAAAGCCTTATTTACCTTTTCGATCTTTTTTTTGTGTTTGTGTGTTTTCCTTTTCTGTTTTCTTGTTTCTAGTATTATTTTTGAACAAAGAAGTGGCTGTTGGAGAGGGCTGCACGACCTGATCTTCTGGAAAAGCAACCCTGCAGCCCTGTAGCAACTGAAAAGGCAAAAAACACCTGCAGTCCTTCTTTGATTTTTAGTAGCACACCTTGTGTCCTTCTCTAATCTTCATGTGCTCTGATAGGCGCTGAAAAGCAAGCTCACATAGCAAGTAGACAAGCCTGCAGCAGATCAGGAGAGCATAACCATTTTTAGAAAGCTGAATCCCACTTTTCTGCCTCTGACAGCAGATCACCTGACCAAGAGGATATTCCTTTTATTTTTCCCTTTTAGCATTCCTCTTATTTTCTCTTCTAGCATTCCTTTTAACGTTCCCCCTAACCTTCTTTTCGTTTGGTAGAAGACACCAGCAGCTGCAACCAAGAGGAGATCACCCACAGCAGCTTTCCCATTCAACAGCTGTTTTGACCATCCCCATAATAGATAGCATTATTTAAGGATTGAGCTCGAGATACCGGTGCTATCCTCTTCCTTTCTCATCCTTACTTGATGTTCTTTCATGTCTTTATGCATCCCTTGATGTTTTCTTGCATTTAGAGTGATCTTTGAGGCAAAATAGGAGCTGATTTGATAAAAAAAAAGATTTTGACGGTTACTGTTCACAGATTTTCACTTGCTCCGATTGAGATGATTTTTGGTGTCCAAAGAAATGGGGGTGTGGGGATTAAGAGTCACTGCATTGCAGTGAGGAGACCCTTTTTTGGCCAAATTCCAACGTTTAGACCACTTTTTGGGCCATTTTGTGTTTCTTAGTGGCTAATTTAGTGTGGTTTTTAGTGTTTTTAGGTCCCTCAGTGTTTTTGTGTTGAAATTTTGTGAAAAATTGCATAAAAAAATCGTCTAAGGGCTTATTATTTGACCTGTTTTTGTGTTGTTGTGCTTGTGTGTTTCTGTGTTTTTGAGTTTTTGAAGTTCTTGGTATGCACAGGCCATTTTGTGTGCTGTTTTTGTGCTAATCTCTAGTGCATGACCAGGTCATCTAAGAAAACATTACTTGACTTGGATCTTGAATTAGAGAACACTCTTAGAAGGCAAGCTAGAGAGCTTAAGTCTCGGGATAGGAGTGACCCTAACAGTGCTTCTAATACTTCATCCGAACCTATTCCAGAATTCATCAATATGGCAGATAATGGTAATGGAAATAATGGAAATAATGGTAATGGAAATAATGCAAATCATGGTCATTTGGATGGTAGAACCATTAGAGAGCTGGCTGCACTTGATGTGCATTACCAGCCCCTATGTATTCAATACCCACAGTTGGATGCTAACTTTGAACTAAAATCTGGACTAATCCACTTGTTGCCCAAGTTTCATGGTCTTGCAGGAGAGGATCCGCACAAGCATCTAAAAGAATTTCATGTTGTTTGCTCAACCATGCGGCCACAAGGAGTAGATGAAGAGCAGATCAAGCTGAGAGCCTTCCCATTCTCACTTGATGGATCAGCCAAAGATTGGCTCTACTACCTACCACTAGCTGCTATTACCAGCTGGGATGGATTGAAAAGGATCTTCCTGGAAAAATTCTTTCCAGCCTCCAGAACAGCATCAATAAGGAAGGAAATTTGTGGTATAAGGCAGATGAGTGGTGAAACTCTACATGAGTATTGGGAGAGGTTCAAGAAGTTGTGTTCCAGCTGTCCTCACCATCAGATAAGTGACCAACTCCTAATTCAGTATCTCTATGAAGGTCTAATCCCCAGGACAGGTACTTGGTAGATGCTGCAAGTGGAGGAGCTTTGGCAGAGAAGACCCCAGCAGCTGCACAAGAGCTGATATCAAAGATGGCACAAAATGCTCAGCAGTTTGGCACCAGAATTAACACTCCTACAAAAGCCATCAATGAAGTCAATGTGGCTGCCACTATGGACCAGCAAAGGATGGAAAACAAGCTTGAGGAATTGGCTTCCATGGTCAGGCAGTTGGCATTAGAGAGAAAGCAACCCCAGCAGCAGCTTTGTGGCATTTGCTCCTTGCCATCCCATACAACAGATCAATGCCCACAGTTGCAAGAAAATAATGAATCTGTTGCTGGCATCTTCCCTGGTAGACCTTTCCAGCAGCACAATCCACCTTTCCAGCAGCAGCCACAACACAAGTATGATCCATACTCAGCCACCTACAATCCAGGTTGGAGAGACCATCCAAACCTCAGATATGGCAGCCCTTCCAGTCAACATGTGCACCAGCAGCAGCCATACCACCAGAGGTTCCATCCTTCAATTTCAAGCAACCATGCTCCACCACCAAGGCAGAATCAAGCCATGCAACAAGCACCACCATTACCCAAGTCAGAACCTACCTTGGATGATCTTGTCAAGCAACTAGCAGCCAACACACTCCAATTCCAACAGAAAACAGAAACCACAATTCAAAATTTGGAGACTCAAATAGGCCAGCTAGCCACAAACATCAATGAGTTAAGGAGTCAAGGTTCGGGGCAGCTTCCTTCACAACCAGTTGCCAATCCAAGGGGTAATGTTAGTGCCATCATGCTTCGAAATGGGAAAGAAGTAATCAACCCAACCCCTCCACCATCTTCAAACATGGAGCAGCATGTAGAGAAGCAGAATGTAGAGGGTAGCAAAGAGCAGCAACCCTCCTCAGTCCAAGAAGCCAAGCAACCAAACTCCAGCTATCAAGAACAAGGAGAGTCTTCCAACATCCAGCCCCTACCATTCCCACATCGAGCAACACAAAACAAGAAAAGAGCAGAGGCCGAAGTGGATAAAGAGATTCTGGAAACATTCCAGAAAGTTGAAGTCAACATCCCCCTCCTTGAAGCCATTAGACAGATCCCCAAGTATGCAAAATTTCTCAAGGATTTGTGTACTCACAAGAGGAAGCTTATGGGGAATGAGAAGATCAACCTTGGGAGAAATGTCTCTGCCCTTATCCAACCTGCCATGCCAGCAAAGTGTAAAGATCCAGGGATGTTCTCCATTCCTTGTACTATAGGAGACATGCAATTTAGCAATGCTTTACTAGATTTAGGTGCATCCATTAATGTCATGCCTAACTCTATTTATGCTTCATTGCAGTGTGGTCCTTTGAAGCCAACAAGAGTGGTTGTCCAACTAGCCAATAGAAGTACTGCACACCCCACTGGAGTCCTAGAAGATGTGCTGGTTAAGGTTAAGGATTTAATCTTTCCAACAGATTTTTATGTTTTGAATATGGAAGATAACAGCACACTTGAGCATGCACCCTTGATCCTAGGGAGACCATTCTTAAAAACTGCTAGAACTATTATCAATGTGCATGAGGGTACACTTTCCATGGAATTTGCTGGTAACACAATTAACTTCAAGATACTTGATGCCATGAAATTCCCTGCCGAGGATCATTCCACTTTTCAAGTAAATAGAGTTGACCTGTTAGTGAATGAAGCATGTTCTGAGTCTTCTGATTTAATTGATAAATTCCCCACTGTGCATGAGTTCCCAGATACGATTATTTGCACTAATTGTAGTGATGGAGAGAGTCAATGTGCTGCATGCTTAGAGATTGCTGAATTTTTGCATAGACATGAGTTTGATTTTGATGCTAACATTTCCCAAGTGGAAGATAGTGCTGCTAACCTTGTTGAGCAGGTTGATAGTGCCTTGGAATTAGAGTTCCAGTCAAATAGGTCAGCCCCCTCTTTGCAGCAGCCACCCACCATTCAGTGCAAGCCTTTGCCTCAGCACCTCAAGTATGCATTCTTGGAGAAAGATGAGAAGCTGCCAGTCATCATTGCAAACAACTTGCAGCCTGACCAAGAGAGAAAGTTGCTGGATGTGCTGAAAAATAATAAGAAAGCAATTGGGTGGACTTTAGCGGACATAACTGGAATCAGCCCATCTATTTGCATGCACCGTATCTTATTGGAGGAAGGAGCAAAACCAGCAAGGTAGCCTCAAAGAAGACTTAACCCAACCATCCTTGATGTGGTAAAATAGGAGGTAAGTAAATTACTTGCAGCCGGTATTATTTACCCTATTTCTGACAGCAAGTGGGTGAGTCCCGTGCAGGTTGTTCCAAAAAAGACGGGCATCACAGTGGTCCCAAATGAGCACAATGAGCTCATCCCCATGAGAGTGCAGAACAGTTGGAGAGTCTGCATTGATTATAGAAAGCTGAACCAAGCAACCAGAAAAGATCATTTCCCCCTCCCATTCATTGATCAGATGTTGGAGAGGTTGGCTGGTAAGTCACACTATTGTTTCCTTGACGGTTTTTCCGGATACTTTCAGATTTGCATAGCCCCAGAGGATCAAGAGAAGACCACCTTCACCTGCCCCTTTGGCACATTCGCTTATAGAAGAATGCCTTTCGGTCTATGTAATGCTCCAGGTACCTTTCAGCGATGCATGGTAAGTATATTTTCAGATTTTATAGAGCATTGCATGGAAGTGTTCATGGATGATTTTTCAGTTTATGGCACTTCTTTTGATGATTGCTTGGTTAGCTTGGGTAGAGTCCTAGAGAGATGCATTGAAAAGAACCTTGTTTTAAATTTCGAAAAATGTCATTTCATAGTAGAACAAGGAATTGTTTTAGGGCATGTTCTATCTAAGAAGGGTATAGAAGTGGATCGGTCTAAGGTTGATGTTATTGCTTCATTGCCTTACCCCACCTCTGTGAAGGAGGTGCGTTCTTTCCTTGGCCATGCAGGATTTTACAGGAGGTTCATCAAGGATTTCAGCAAGATTACACTTCCACTTTCCCACCTTCTACAGAAAGAAGTGACCTTCCACTTTGATGAGCAGTGCAAGCGGGCATTTGAGGAACTGAAGAGTCGATTGATTTCTCCACCCATCATACAGCCACCCGACTGGGAGTTGCCCTTCGAGTTGATGTGCGACGCCTCCAACTTTGCAGTGGGTGCCGTCCTTTCACAGCGTGTGGAGAAGAAGTCACATGTCATTGCCTATGCCTCGCGCACCTTGGATGCTGCTCAAGCAAACTACACCACGACTGAGAAGGAGCTTTTAGCTATTGTGTTTGCTTTAGATAAATTTCGCTCCTATCTTCTGGGTTCTAATGTTGTCGTGTTTTCTGACCATGCAGCCTTGAAATACCTATTGAAGAAGCCCGATGCTAAGCCCAGGTTGATACGGTGGATGCTCCTACTTCAGGAGTTCAATATTGAGATAAAAGATAAGAGTGGGGCCGAGAATCTTGTGGCTGATCATTTGAGCAGGCTTCCTTCCTCTTCAGATGCCACTACCATGGACTCCCAGCCTATCAGGGATGATTTCCCAGATGAGTTATTATACCACATTCATGGTGTTGAGCCCTGGTATGCTGATTTGGTAAATTATTTAGTTGCTTCTGAATTACCTGCATATTTTAAAAAGGAACAACTAAATAAATTTAAGAGTCAGGCTCGGTATTATGTGTGGGATGATCCCTATCTGTGGCGCATGTGTAGTGACCAGGTCATTAGGAGATGTGTGCCTAACCATGAGTTTGCATCTGTCTTAAATTTTTGTCACACACTTGCATGTGGTGGTCACTTTGGTCCCCAACGTACAGCTAGGAAAGTCCTAGATTCTGGATTATATTGGCCTTCTCTCTTTAAGGATTCATATGAGTTCTGTAAGAATTGCACACGTTGTCAACACACAGGCACTATATCACGTAGGAATGAAATGCCTCAACAACCCTTATTGTTTTGTGAAATCTTTGATGTTTGGGGCATTGACTTCATGGGTCCATTTCCTGTGTCATTTGGTTATTTGTACATTCTGTTAGCTGTGGATTATGTTTCTAAGTGGGTGGAAGCTAAAGCCACCAGGACTGATGATGCTTCTGGGGTTGTAGATTTTGTTCGTTCTCACATCTTTTGCAGGTTTGGCATGCCTAGGGCCATCATCAGCGACCAAGGATCCCACTTTTGCAATAGAAAGATGGACACCCTACTTCGTAAGTATGGGGTATTACACAAAGTGGCGACTGCTTATCATCCACAGACTAATGGGCAAGCTGAAGTCTCAAATAGGGAAATCAAGCAGATTTTGGAGAAGACTGTCCAGCCCAATAGGAAAGACTGGAGCACGAGATTAGAAGATGCACTTTGGGCCTACCGCACGGCCTACAAAACCCCCATCGGCATGTCCCCTTATAGGTTGGTTTTTGGAAAAGCGTGTCACTTGCCGGTGGAAGTGGAGCATAAGGCATATTGGGCGGTGAAGCAATGCAATATGGACATCAATCAATCGGGGTCCCAAAGAAAGCTCCAACTTCAAGAGCTTGAGGAGATTAGGATGGACGCATATGAGAACTCACGCATCTACAAGGAGAAGACCAAGGCTGTGCATGACAAGCTTATTGTGAGGAAGACATTCGAAGTTGGCTAGAAAGTTCTGCTATACAATTCTCGTCTCAAGTTGATGCCCGGTAAGTTACGTTCTCGTTGGACTGGTCCTTTCATAGTTATTCATGTTTTTCCCTTTGGTGCAGTTGCAATCAAGGACGAGTCCAATGCAAAGCAATTCACAGTGAACGGGCAGCGGCTTAAGCCATTCTACGAGAGCTTTCAGGAGCATATTGTGGAGGAGCTGCATTTCCTCAACGCCACCTCCATTTGATACACCAGGCTGTTTCTCTCTCCCTAGTATTTTACATTTACTTGTCTTATTCTTGATTGGAATTGCATGTTTACATTGAGGGCAATGTAAAGTCTAAGTGTGGGGGGAGGCAGCATTCTTATTTTAGCAACATTTTCTTTATCTTTTCATATTTCTTTTTTCCTTGGGTTTAGTTGAGTTTGTTTTGCGTGGAAATGCAAGTTAAGCAATTAAGTCTAAAAGAACCCATCATGATTAGAACTTCAATCTTATCTTCCTTAATTTTGAGTGACTTGGCAATGAGTTTGATTTGATAGATTGATTGGGTAGTCTACAGCCGTGAGGATTTTGAGCCTATTGTCTTTCTTGTGTGTGCATTCACCTATCATGATCTCCACTCTAGAACTTGTTTTGATTCTTGGTTGAGGCTATAGTTGTTCATGCATGACTCAAACATAATTAAGGCATTCTTTCTTGTCCCCATTTAGCCATTTTGTTATACGAAAAAAAAAAAAAAAAATTTCAATCAATCCCTTTCGCTTGCCACTTAGAGCCATCATTTTTACCCTTCATTCTCATACACCCTTTTTGGACCTTCCAACCTTAGGAAGAGGAATAGTAAGTGCATTCTAGTGAGAGAGATTGAATTCATCGAGCAAGTCATAAGGCCAAAGGCCATTTGCATCCATGAAAAAGAAAAAGAAAAGCAAGAAAAGGATAGAAGGGTGAGAAGGAGCGTAAAACGCACTCACCTTATTCGAAAAAAAAAATTGAAAATTGATGAGAAAAAGAAGAAAGCAAAGTTGAGACAGAGCGTAAAACGCACTCAACCGAATAAAGATGCAATGTTCTTCATAACGCTTGGAAATTCTATCTCTTGATCTTAGAGTTGCATGAAATGTTTTCTCGACCTAAGGCATGTTTTCCTTCATTGTTGTCTTTCCATTTCTTTCTTCCCCACATTACAACCCTGAATAAGTCCTTGTGATTTGTGGCATGCATTTGACATGGATAGTGGAGATTGAGAAGATAAACAAGCTTATGGTAGTGGAATTGTGATTGGGTGAATTTGAGCAAAATAGTCACCACCACCACCTCTTGAGAGATTTTTGAGCATACACTTGTCCTGTGAGAGGCTTCTACTTTTGATTTGTCTTATTGGATGAATTGCCATGTCACTTGTTTTCTTGGAAGTAGAGGAAAGATGATCTTTGAATGATGAATTCTTGAAGACTTACCTACCTTGCATCTAATTTGTGTTTTTCCACATTTCTATTCTTGAGTCATAGAGTCTAGTGTTTTGCCCAGGAGTGCAAAAGTCTAAGTATGGGGGAATTGATAGCATGCATATTTATACCATATTTTGGCATTTCACCTCATTCTTATTAGGCCATTTGAAGTAATTTTTGCTGATATTTCATTGTTTCTATTTTATTATGCTTCAAATTGTCCTTACACTATTTTCTATCTTACCTCTACCCTATGGATCCAGGCTTTAGGGAATATTGGATGGACTAGAGAAGTGGCTCAACTAAAGGAGCAGACTTGGGCTACTCATTGTGCTATTTTTGGGCTCACTTGTTTTCTGTTGGGCTAGGCCCAACCCTAGCCTCCCTAGCCTTTCCTTTCTTAGCCATGTATTTAAGGCCTCTTAGCATTAATTTCCAGAATATCATGAGATAGAAAGGGAGGAGAAAATAGAGAGGATTCTGCCCGTTTTTATTGTTGTAGCATTTTTCTGTTTTCTACATCTTTTGTTCCATTTTGTTTTCCTTCCTGTAATGATAGGCTAGAGCATTTGTAACTGGTTGTGTGTCTTGAATCCATGTGGAATTTGAGTCCCGGATGAGCTACAAGAATCTGGTTTGTTGTTTGTTTCTTATTCATTTCTATTTGGTTTAGTTTGGGCAGATTTGTGAATGCATGGAGTTCATGGCAGGTTTGTGTGAATTTGCATGGTTTCATTTTCTGTTAAATGCTTAAGAGAGCAGAATGTTATAGCCGGTTGGTATAACATCTCGGAAATGAATATTATGTGCTTGAACAGTTGTTCTTGCATAGGTCCGGATAGGTTGAATAGAGAGTGAATGGCTGCATTTTGTTTACAAGAGATTTCTGTATTCATTTTGTTGTTCCAATCATTCTAATCCTTGGACGGTTGTTGGGGATGCTTTGAGTTTGTTATCCGGATATCAAAACATCTAGCAAGCCAAGGTATATAGGTTGGACGAGGAAGATTTCACATAGGAGACAAATACACAGCCGGTTGCATATCTTTTACTGATTTTTCATCCATCTTTATCTTTCTGTTTTGTTAATTAGTTTTCTGTCAAACCCCCCCCCCCTAAACAAACTATTATTTGTATTGGTTCTCCTTTGTTGGTAGAAGAAAGTGAGGCTCCTTGTGAGAGATGACCTAGGGTGCACTTTGCTGCAAACTAGAGAAGAGATGCAAACATAAATCTCTAATTCTGGAGTGGTTCGACAATCGCTGGCCAGCGGTCTTATGCTGGAGCTATCAGGTGATCACTTCACTTCTTTTTCGCCTTCCTAGGGCCAGTCTACCTCAGGGAATCGTATATGTCCTGTCGGTAATTCAGTAAACCACTGCTGAGCTTGTCCTGCCAGGGAGAGTGGGAAAGCCCTGCACCTAATGACCTCATTCCATCCATGTAACACGACCACTGCGACAAAATGTTGTAAGTGTTTTTCGGGGTCCTCCCTTCCTGAGTATACCGAGAGTTGTGGTAGTTCAAACCCTGGTTGCACCAGTCGCCTTTGGAGTTCCTCAGATAGAGGGAACCCTTTCGAGGGAGTTACTTTTGGTATCATCATTACTTGTTTCTGTTCTAGCACCTCTTCTATGAGGCGTTTAATATCGGACACGCTAAGTGTTTCTTGCTTCTTTTTTATTTTGGAAAATAGATGGGTCTTGGGGCATTCCCAAGTAGGTGTTTTCTACTGTCTCACTATACTTGGGAGCTTTTCTCACCCTCCTACAATTTTTCCTTCTCGAGTTCATTACTTCCGAAACTTTACTATTCAGCCCTAGAGTTCTGATTCTTGTCCCCTGCCGAGGGGTTCTTGAAGGGTTGTCCTGGAATCTCCGATGTTCTACCCTTGTATTGATTTGTCCCATGCGGGGAATATGAATGTCCGGCCCTAGTTCACGTAACAAAGCAGTGACCTCCTGTAGTCTTCTCATATTCTCCTCATTATTCACCCTGAGCTCATTATTCTGCTGCTTCAGCTCCTCAAAGTTCTTCCACAATAGTTCATAATCTGAGAGTAAGACTGTGGGTGGAGCTATTCTTGAAGTTTCCACGAGGTTTCTATTTGGAATTGAAGACTGTCCAAATGAGTGTTGTTCCTGGTTAGCGGGCGTTGTATATGGGACTTGTTCCCCTCGCCCTGTCGCGTATCCGTCTACGTGTGCTTCTTCTTACTCTAAACGCTCTATGCCCCCCAGTCCGGCGGTATGGTTGCATTCGAGCACAGGAAAGTTCCCGGAATGCACTTCATTGTTAGGGTGATCTACTGAAAATTCTGGTACTGTAGAGTTCGCCTGGTGGGAGCTTTTCGTGGCTCCCGTCCTGGTATGAGCGCTCCTTCGGGTGGGGTTAGGCGGGCTCGTCCAACTGGCTGATCTTGTCCCTCTCGGCATTTTGTGCTGAAATTGGCAATTTGTTGCATTTCCCACAGACGGCGCCAAATTGTTGTTGCCAAAATACAACAATTAGAATTTTATGATGTGGGGTCCACTCGAGCTCGGTGTCGGGTGAAGTTAGGTTGCCATAAGAGATGTTGCTTCAAGGGAGGTTGCCGTTAGGATGCTCGCCGCAAGGATTTGCCGCTAGTTCTCGCCACTAGCTTTCGCCACAAGCTTCGCCACAAGGTCTTGCCACTAGCTTTGCCACAAGCTTTGCCGCTAGCTTCGCCACGAGGTTTGCCACAAGGCTTCGCCGCTAGCTTCGCCATAAGCTTTGCCGCAAGCTTCTCCGCCAGCTTCGCCACAAGCCTTGCCGCTAGCTTCGCCACTAGCTTTGCCACAAACTTCGCCGCTAGGTCTTGCCACTAGCTTTGCCACTAGGCTTCGCCACAAGGCTTCGCCGCTAGCTTCGCCACAAGCTTCGCCGCTGGCTTCGCCACAAGGTTCGCCACTAGCTTCGCCACGAGCTTTGCCACAAGCTTCGCCGCTAGGTCTTGCCACTAGCTTTGCCACTAGGCTTCGCCGCTAGCTTCGCCACAAGCTTTGCCGCAAGCTTCGCCGCAAGCTTCGCCGCTGGCTTCGCCACAAGGCTTCACCGCTAGCTTCGCCACAAGCTTTGCTGCTAGCTTTGCCACAAGCTTCGCCACTAGCTTCGCCATGAGCTTTGCCACAAGCTTCGCCGCTAGGTCTTGCCACTAGGCTTCGCCACAAGGTTCACCACAAGGCTTCGTCGCTAGCTTCGCCACAAGCTTTGCCGCAAGCTTCGCCGCAAGCTTCGCCACAAGGCTTCGCCGCTAGCTTCGCCACAAGCTTCGCCGCTAGCTTCGCCACAAGCTTTGCCGCTAGCTTCGCCCTGTTAATGCTGAGAAAATAGGTTAGAAGGCTCAAGGGAATCTTCCCCGCGAAGGCCCTCCGATGCCAAAGTCAGTCCCGAATCCCGATGAATATTTACGAAAAAATAGTCAAAGTACATTCAAAGTGATAAGATTTACCGAAGTTGGAGGTCCCCATCAATGTCCTGTAGCTGGGTATTTATAGGGCACGGTTCTCAAGGGTGTCTGGAGCCGACACGTGGTGATTACTAAAGAGGTTGGATTTAACAGAAAATAGGGGGGGATTATTACGAAACTGCCGTGAGGCAGCTGGGCCTCGCGGCAAGGGCTGTCGCGAGGCAACTTATGCCTCGCGGCAAAGCTGCCGCGAGGCAACTTGTGCCTCGCGGCAGAGTGCTGCCGCGAGGCAACTGTGCCTCGCGACAGAGTGCTGCGAGCCCCCTTCTCGCGGCTAGCAACAGCGAGGTTGCTTCTCGCGAGCCACACGGCCGCAAGCCTCGCGGCTAGCAGCCGCTAGGCTGCGCCTCGCGACATGGTGCCGCGAGGTGGGCCCTAGTGGCCAGCTCGCGGCTATCTTGCCGCCAGCTTTTGCTGGTGGGGCTGGCCCTTGCGGCCAGCCTTCATCATTTTATTCATTTTTTTATTACTTTTTTCCCTCAATTTCCATGGCACAACATTATTCTCATTTCTTTTTATGGCACAACAAAAATCAAATCAGCCTGAAACAGAACATTACTCAAACTAACTTCACATCCTCTTACCATTTCTGAGGACTTCATACTTCTTCCCACAGGTGTCAAAATCACAATCAGACACCCCATAGGTTCGATTTCTACTCTCAAACTCCCGGCCAATGCATGCGACATAAAAGAATGAGTAGACCTTGGATCTATCAACGCATGTACAGGAGTATCTAGAATGAAAATAGTACCTTGAATAATCACATGATTTGCCTTTGCGTTTTCTTTGGTCAAATTATAGACTCGCCCCTGTCGAGTCCCCTTCCGTTCTTCGATCTTTAACTACTGTTCTTTCTTTTTCGGGCAATTCCTCGAGATGTGCTCGTGCTGGGCAATTCCTCTCGGTCTGCCCTCCACTTTGAGCCGTCATGGCCTTCAGCTCTGCCACTCGCATCAGATTCTCCTCGGCCGTCATAGCTTTGAAAATTATATATGCGTAAGACTCCACATAGACCAGGCTCATCAGTTGCTAGAATTCACTTCGCAAGCCTTGCAAGAATTTTTGTCCTTTCTCCACATCGTCCATTCTGTACAGCGACAAATACTTGATTAACTAGAAAAATTTAACTTCATATTGGGCCATAGACATATTTTTCCCTTGATGTAGGCTCATAAACTCTCAACCTCTAGCCAATTTCCAACAAATGGAAAAAAATTTCCCATTAAACAGTTCCTTAAACCATTCCCATGGCATCTGGGGTGCCTCCCCCAATTCCCTGTCTGTCGCCAACCCTTGAGATCCTGCAAAGTTTGGTACTGACCGCTGCATAGTCTTCCACCATTGGCCAACTTCCTTTTCCATCATATAGGTCGCACACTCGACCTTATCCTCATTCAAGATTCTCAACCTTTGTAGGATCTTCTCGATCTGGTCCAACCAATATTCACTGATTGCAAGGTCGTCTACTGATCTTCCTTGAAACACCGGTGGATTTTGTCGTAGATACCTCCCCAAAGCATCTATTCGTCTTTACTCGGGCTACAATTCTAAAATTCGCCCAGCCATACCTTCTAAGACCCTCTCTATCCTATCCATCTGACTTTTACTGAGGTCAGCCATTACATCCTTTTGTCCTCCCACACCAGCTCGTGGGTGGGGGTTGGTGTCGTTTTATTCGCTATTGCCTCTCTTGTGCCTATTTTTTCTTGTATTCACCATATTGAAAGAAGACAAGGCAAATTATCATCGTTGATATTACCAAGGCATGGCACAATTCAAATTGAATAAGCAACTAGAGTATGCCACTAAATATCTCAAAAATCCTGACCTAATTCCCAAAATTTACAATGGCCTTGCTCATCTAGCCACACAAAATTTTCTAATCACTTAGCAAGCTTATCCCACATGCAAACCTTTCCTTAGGTTCGCTTTGATACCAACTGTAACACCCCAAAATTTTTGGGGGTGTTATAACTTAGGATTTCAAGAATATATATATTTTCCACACCATAGCTACAACATACAATTCCTAAAAATCCCAATTTCACCTTTTCAGCCTATCAAACCCAATGATCAAATAGCTAAGACATGTGATATTATTTCAAATACAAAAGCTAGATTGAACCTGATATGGTACATAACCATAACACTTTTTTTATCATATAAGAAACCATTCAAGGCCTCTACAAAACGAATTACATGGATGATGAGAAGTTAATTTTTCTAAATCTTAATGAATTATATCCCTATTTTTTATCTTATATTAATGTTTAATTTGAATAATTATGCACATTATGTACTATTGTCAGGATGATATGAAAAAATTGACATTTACTGAGTAATTGAAGATGTTAAAGAGTCAATTGGATGGCCAACATTACTACTCAAAATCTAGTGCAATTGGGTCAACTATTAAATAGAGTCCAACCAAAGAAGGCCAAAGCATTTTAGTTCCAAACAAGGCCCAAGCATTTTAATTTCAAGGAAGGCCCAAGCATTTTAATTCCAAGGAAGGCCCAAATCCAACATAAAGAAGACCCAAAACCCAACATGTAAAAATCTATTTTTTATTTTTTAAAATATTTATTTTATGAGTGCTTCTTTAGGTGTGTCTTTTAGCTAAAATTCATTTAACTTTAGGTGTGTAAGTGCCCATTAGATATAATTATGTCTATTTGTATAATTGAAATTGTGTGGTTTGTATTGCATCTTGTGGGCTATAAATAGCTCACTTGGTTGCACTTGTAAGGGGTGATCATTATTCTTGAATCAAAACTTAGTTGTTTTCTTAGATTTTCTCTTTCAGAATTGCTCTTGTTCTCTTTTCTTTCTCTATTATCTCTTCTTGTGATCTTACTTTCTTTCTTTCTTCTCTTGAATTCTTATGTCATTTATTGTTATTTTATTATCCACCGCCTAAATGGACGGTTAATTTCTGTCTTTAAATTTCTGCAATTTTCATTCACGTCTTTTTATTATCCACCACTTAAATGTTAATTTCTGCTATTTTAATTCTTATCATTTAAATTTTGTTATTTAAATTATGCCATTTAAATTCCTGTCAATTAACTTTCAAATGGAGATAAGTAGCTAAATCCAATCTTGGGTTAAGGTAATGACAATCTCCAATGCCAATGATTCCCAAAGAAAGCTGCGCTTTAAATGAGTGACATTAATTTAAATTCCAGTATGAGTGTGTATTAATTATTGAGAAATCACTAGGTTTGGATGGGAGTGTAAGCCTAACTTAGAGCTTTCATGCCACGCATGAGAGTTACTAGAACTGGAAATGCTATCATACCCAAACCCGGATGATTAATTTAATTCTTTTGTGTATTAATTGTAATTGGATTTATGGTAGTTGTTTAAACTAAAATCTCACATATCATGTATGGGGATTGCTTAAATTAGAACTGTCATCATCTCTAATTGCATTTAATAACAAACCCTCATATCTGAAATTAAATTAATGTTGCTAATCTTTTCTGTTAAAAATTGGGGATCAACGGGTTGGTGCTGAAATTGTCTTAACTCAAGTGTTATCCAATTCTATATTCTCACATTTAGTGTTTATTTTAATTTTCACCTTACTTTATTTCCTAGCATCCGTTATCTAAAAAATCAACAAAAAAATCTTGTTGCCCATTCATCCAGATGTGTGTGTGTGTGACTTTTTTTTTTTTTTTCTCTTTTGCTATAAATAAATCTCTCAGTGGACAATATGGACTCATCCAAAACATATAAATTTAAATTTGGACTACAACTGTATTCGTACACTGACGAGTATAAACCTCTTACCAAAATAAAGAAAAAAAAATATAAAAGTTTATTGTGTTTTAATTGCATGTTGAGAGTGCAACCAATGGATATCGTCACTCGTAAACATTAACTAAACGTCCCAAACATAACTGAAAACATGCTAAGGTTTGTATAGGTTTCGTACATAATTAAAGACACACTAAAACATGCTACATTTAGCAAAATGAGCTTATTCTTCAATTATCTCCTTTCCCTTAGAGCTTCTTGTCGAACCTGGAACATTTGAATATTCCAAGGACACAGTCCAATTAGAAGATGAATCTTCTAGTGAGAACTTCCAAAAAAGTTTATATACATGCATGAACATGTATAAAAAGTATGAGGAAACAGTGAGAACTACTCCGAAGTGCCTCGTGAACATGTCAGCCTCCTCTAGCGAGAGCTTTCTCAATGGCACACTCTAGCGCCTCTCGGGAAGTCCCTAACTATGTCACCTTGGCCCGACCTCATAGAACTCATTCAAACACCACACCCATTTTCCCTTAGACTCACAGTCTTCCTCACGAGAGCTTTCTTGATGGCACATGCATAGTGCCTCTCGGGGGATATCCAAACTTTTTCCTTCGGGTAACAATAGATAGGTATAATAGTATGGCCACATCGATTTTTATAAATGCAATAGTTGAAATCTAATAGCATATATTTGCAGGAAAAACACATTTCATATATACAACATGATTTCATACAAGAGAACAACAAGGGTTTGCGAATAGGAGTCTTTACACAAAACACGTTTCATGTAATCGAAGTCTCACGTAAAAGAAGAAAATATAGGATTTAAAGTTTAGGAGCCTCACAAAACAAAAGTATGAGAACCAGAGTCTCACCTTAAACTTAATTCGAGATTCCTCGAAATTCGTGCCCGACCTCGATTTTTGTGCTAGGTTTACTATTGCTCAACCTCAAGCCTAAATGATCCCTAGCCATCATATTTATTAAAAAAAATATGAATATCTATTTTTCCTAATTTTTCTCTATTTTTTTCCTTTTTTCACCTCAAAAATTCCAAAATAAATACCTTCTCAAGGTTTTTTCCAAATTTTTCTCAACCATAATTCATAAAATATTTTTCTAAAAATATTAAAATAAATTTTAGAGAAATATTGTAACACCACGCTTTTCCAAAAACGTGTCACTAGGATTTTTTCTTTTTTTTCTTTCATCACAAATGATTTCCTCATTATAAAATCCCCATATACATCCAACATTCCATATTATAATCTAATGAATGATAACTTAAACACTTGTGGAAGCTATAATCGAAACCTGAAATGTAACACCCAAGAAATTGGTATTATTTGAGAATAAGTGTTTTATTAGAAAAATGAAATTTCGAGAAAGATTGGTATCTAAATAGCCCAAAAAATTGACTGAATCGATTGTAGGGAGTACCTTGGAGTTGAGATATCTAAGGAAAATGATACAACATTGACGAACATGTCGAGGCATGATTTATGGCATCGAAAAAAATTCGATTAGGAACGATTTTTGATACAGCTAAAATACAGCTATGACTTGGGTTGAAAAACTGAATTATTGCAGGAGACTTTCAAGAGGTCAACAGAACCCCAAGGAGGTTCATATTTAGTATGTAGGACAACCCTTCAGTTATTTTAGGAAGAAACAAAAGGGTTTACGACTAAAATGAAGATTCGGGCCTAAGTGCAATTTCTCGAATTTACCCGGGAGATGAAATGACATTTTTTTTAGAATCTTAGAGGATGAAATGAAGAGTTCAAAGCTTAAGGAACTAAATGGAAGTTATAGAAAGTTCAGGGGCTTCTTGGAAAGGCCAAAATGTAAAGAAGTTGAGGTCGAGCAGCAGCAATGCCGTGACTAAGGGAAATTGTGGCCGATGGCCAGAAGCTGAGGTCGAGCAGCAATAATGCTACAGTGCCCGAAGACAATTGCCCACAAGGGAGGCTGTGGCTACTCACAGCGGAGGTGACCGACGATGCCAGTCCGTGTGAAAACCGACGATGGTAGCCCGAGCAACAGCAGTGGCCTGCGACCGTGTGCGCAGGAACTGTCCATGTGAGGTGAAGAAGAAGAAGAAGAAAACAAAAAAAGGAAAGAAAATAAGAAAAAAGCAGAAAAAATGGAAAAAATATGAAAAAATGTCCAAAAAAAATTAGAAAAATTGGGAAAAATTATAAGAATTAATTTGGGGCTTGAGGTGCGTGCCTGAGGCTTAGAAATGGGATCTAGGCATAAGGTGGAAGCTAAGAAGGCAACATCGGTGTGGGCGTTTTGTTGGATTTCTCCTCCAAATTGGTTAAGGTAATTAAATTAAATTATCTTGAGTTATTTTCATTATGTGAGATAATGTAGAATAAGCATTGGTTGGATTAAACCCTTGGTTGGAGTTGTTTGGAAATTATTGATTAGTGGGTTTTTACGAGGTATGGCAAAAACGTATGCCCTAGTTTAATTTCTGAGATAGTGGGGTTCTGTGTGGTTGCATCTAGGTCCTACCGGGGAGGCGGTGATTCTAGAAGAGTTCGAAGTTCAAGCTAGCATTCTCACTCTTGGCAAAAGAGGCTTCGAGCCAGGTAAGGGATAGCCCAAGGATGGCGGCCTTGCGAATGTTTGGTAAAATCAATGTATATATGTTGTGTGAAGTTGTTTGTTGTACATGTTCTATAGGTGGTCTAGTAGAGTCATATAGCCATGAGGAGACTATATGCATGCTAGGAGTAATATGGGAGGTTAATGCCTCGAATAAGTGGGTTCAAAGGGCAGTGATGTCTCGTCATTCATACATACTTATTTATCATTGCATCTCATATATTATCTTGTTTACATTCATTTTCACCCTTACTAAGTCATTGTGACTCATGAGGTTTTACCTCGGGTTGTAGATGTTGCAAGTCCAGATGCAAGCGGTGATGAGATCAGGAGCATGAAGTGGCGACGAGTGTTGTCGCATGATTTTTGTATGTTGTATTTATTCCTATATGTATTCATGTGTATTGAATGTATATGTTGTTGACACTAGATGGTATCTAGTTGGTTGTAATCAGCATAGTGTAGTATTTAATTGTGAAGTTTTATGTTATAAGTGGCTTTAGTTTGGTGGAGGCCATTTTTTGAATTCTGTAAGGTTTGATACAGAATTTCCCATAAATCCCCAGTACTCAACAAATTTGTAATATGTTATTTTGTGTCTGCGTCACATTTGGCTTCTTGTGAGGCGAGCTGAAGAAAGGTGAAGCTCACTCGGGTTTCGAGTTTTGTTCTGTTGTAATTTCTTTAATTGTTTTGGGACCGATACCTCGAATAGAGCGAAGAGAATGATGAAGCCTAGTAACCACCTAGGGCGTTTCTTGTTCAAACATAGTCCATCTCTTCAGTTATTAGCTTGATGTGTGAGTAATCTGGTTAATTATTCACTGGTGGCGCCCGTAAGTGGGAGTGGGTCATCACAATTGGTATCAGAGCATGGCTAGTAATATGAGTGGGGAAAGGTAGTGCATTGGTGGTGCTATGTATAGTCGGTTAAGTGATTGATGTGAGCGAAATTTCCAGAGTCATGAGTCAAGGATGTCTGGCATAATTTGGATGTAAGTCATAATGTCCTAGCTGCTGAGTTGGGGTCAGGAACGATTTTTTGTAGTTTCAAGATTTGGATGTGAGATTTGAGTAGATGACCTCAAAAGTAGCACTTGCAATCCGAAGACCCTAGGGATTGGGTAGAGGTGATGAGGCTTGTGAAAGTTTGAAGGGTATGCTCAAATCTTCTTACTCTAGGAATGGGAAAATACCATGGGTTGATGTGTTATACCCGTAAGTGGTATACGAGTCGAGCAATAAAGAACTAAAAACCCAAGTGTGGGTGTTGGTGTTAAGAAACTCGAATGTGGGATTTAGGGATATTAATTGTTTTAAGTTTTAGAATTCCTTGAGATTGAAGTGTTAAGGCTTTTATTGTAACACCCCCTCTCCTAGAACTGCCCGAGAAGATGTGCTACGGGAAAAATAAAATAAACTAACTGACAAACTGAAATCTGATACCAACTGAACATCTCAATCAACTGAAATAAAATTTTGAGTCAACATCAATTGAAAACCATAAACTACATCTAAGGGGGAAAATCTCTAAACTGGAATATAAAATAAACCTAAATTGATAAAAACACCAACTAATAAACTCCCAGACATCTTTGGTCTTGAGCGGCTCCACGTACACACACTATCAGACACTGCCGCTAGGCCCCACATTTGGTACTCCCCCACTAGGACCTGAAATGGTGAAGAGTACAAGGTGAGCTACAAAGCTCAGCAAGTAATAAACTGAAGAGAATAACTGAAGCTGAATCGAAGAATATCGATACTGATAAAAATACTTACTGAACTTGTACTGAGAGATATAATAATCACTGGATGGCATTTATAAGATGTAATGCACATAAATTGTAACTAAATGCAGGTATGCAACTTTGGCACGTAGGCCCACATAACTGTAATACATGCCTGACTGATCTGAGTCCTGCAAACATAAAAACTATAAGCACATACTGTGGGCAATATGCCCCTAGCCCCCTAGTCGACAACAGGCGAGCGACTCATAACTGAGATATATCTAAACTGATACTAGTGGGATCCCCGCGGACAAGCCATCTGGCGCGCATAATGCAATGCTCATATAAGTGCTGGCACACGATATGTAGTGCTCCATATAAAGTCATGCTCAATGCTCATACAAATGTGTATGCACATAATCTCACAAAATAATGCTGATCATGTCATAATTAACTACTAAACATGGTATATGATTTTTTTTTTTACCAGCCATATTGAGATACAAATATTCTGAAATTTCTGAGTATAAGCATGGCATATTGGATCTTTATCATATCTTGGCATAAAAATTCAATATTTGAATTATTGAATATTTATATTAAATTTAAGACTTGCATTAAGAATTTATTGGAAGCCATTCAGATGTCATATGATACTATTTGGATGATTGAGGAAGCATAAGGAAGCAATTTGAATGAAACAGCAGCCCATTCGAATGAAAAAAGTAGACTACAGCAAGCTCATTCGAATAGCAGAAACTCATTCGAATGGCAAAAATTCATTCGAATGATAGAGGCTCATTCGAATGATAGATGATATATAACAAAGGCTATTCGGATCTGATCAAGGACTCATTCGAATGACTCACAAATTCATTCGAATGAATTTTGACAACTTCCAACTTTTAAACTAGCAAAAAGCGACTCATTCGAATGCAACAGTACCCTCATTCGAATGAATTTATGGGTACTCACAGGTCATTCGAATGACAGAGAGACTCATTCGAATGCTAGACTATACAAAGCAACAACTTATTCAAATTTTCAAGGGCTCATTCGAATGACAAGAAAACTCATTCGAATGATAGTCTCAAAACCTCAAAAATACATACGAATGATACGATAACACATGACTCATTCGAATGACTGATACATTATAAGGGAAAAACTTACGATAACACTGAAAACTCATTCGGATACCACTGAACTCATTCGAATGACAAGGAGGCTCATTCGAATGACTGGAAACTTATACAAAACGAAGCTTACGATAATAGAGACCATCTCTCGAATCAAAACTTAGCACCACTACACCATTCCAAAAGAAATCTTGGGAGAACAATCCCAATTGATATAAAATAATATCAAGATGCATTAAATCAATCGCTTATGAAAGAAAACGCTGTAAAGGATTATGCATAGCTTAACATAACTCACTGGGTAATAATATATCGCATGAGAATATATATATATATGCATGAACATTCTAACTGATTAAACTGGAAATCCAACACAAGAGTCTTAGTATTCTGAGATCACTACTAATATGATTTGAAGATCATATTTAAAAGATTCACTATAAAGAATCCCACATACTTCCCCATGCACTCACTGCTTTGAGCATATATATATATACACTGGAATTGATATAAATCTGAGAACTCAAAGTAGCGCTGGAATAAACTGAGAACGAACTAACTTGAATTTGTAATGAAAGAAATTACAGATAAGATACTTGCCTTAGACTCTTTGATCGAACCCTTGAATGATCTCCCGAGAGCCTTCTATGCAAATCCTTGAACTCACTGACTGCTTCTTGACTCTTTGTTCTTGCGGCGTGAAGAACATATGGATATGGTCAAATATATATATATAAACAGCCCTAAGTCCATCTCACATTCCCATTATAACTTGGAGACTTCTAAGCCCAAGCCTTCTCGCACCTGGACTCCTAATCTCATAATAACTCTTATTAACTAATTAAATAAATAACAACTTCTTAAATGACCCTCATGTCCTTGCATTTAATTTCAGCACTAAATAAAGAATTAAATGCTAATTAAATGCTGATCTCTCAATTAAAAAAAATATTCTAAATTGCCACATTGCAAATTAAATGGCAAATTCTCTTAATTAATTACTTCAATAATTAATTAACTAATTCTGAATAAATACTAGGCCCTCTAACGGGTCGTTACAATTTCTCCCTTCCTTAAAAGAATTTGGTCCTCCAAATTCGTAACTGGTTACTCAAACAACGAGGGGTAAAGACGCCTCATCTCTTCTTCTAGCTCCCACGTCGCCTCTTCTGACGAGTGTTGCTGCCATTGTACTTTCACAAAAGGAATTGATCGATTCCTTAAGGTCTTCTCTTTTCGCTCTAGAATGCTGGTAGGCGTCTCTTCATAAGACACATCTTCTCTGACTTCAAGATTTTGAAAATCAATGACATGCTGAGGATCTGGCACATACTTCCTCAACATCGAAACATGGAACACGTTGTGGACATTGGACAATTGAGGTGGCAAAGCTAACTCATATGCCAAAGTCCCTATCCGTCTCAGAATTTCAAATGGACCAATGTAACGGGGACTAAGCTTCCCTGCTACGCTAAATCTCCGCACATCTTTAATAGGCATGACTCTCAACCAAACATGGTCGCCTACCTCAAACTCGAGGT
This sequence comes from Diospyros lotus, assembly GCF_014633365.1. Taxonomy (NCBI): domain Eukaryota; kingdom Viridiplantae; phylum Streptophyta; class Magnoliopsida; order Ericales; family Ebenaceae; genus Diospyros; species Diospyros lotus. The sequence continues at coordinate 18,760,481 of NC_068345.1, forward strand.
CTCGCCGTCGCTTATCTGCATAGCTCTTCTGTCTGTCTTGTGCTGTCTTCATTCTTGCTTTGATAACTTGAATCTTTTCTATCGTCTGTTCCACAATTTCAGGACCTAATAAAGTCCTATCTCCCATCTCTTCCCAACATATTGGGGATCGACATGGTCGCCCATACAAAGCCTCATAAGGTGACATTCCAATACTTGAATGGAAACTATTGTTGTAAGAAAATTCCACCAAAGGTAAATGCTCATCCCAACTACCTTGGAAATCTAAAACACAAGCTCTCAACATATCCTCGAGAGTCCTAATAGTCCTCTCTGACTGGCCATCTGTCTGTGGATGAAATGTCGTACTACTAAACTTCAGCTGAGATCCCAATGCCTCGTGCAAAGCTCCCCAAAAATGAGAAGTAAAACGGGGATCTCGATCTACTACAATGCTGGATGGAACACCGTGTAACTTCACGATCTCCTCAATATAAATTCTGGCAAATCTATTCAATGGATAAGTCTTCTTAATAGGCAAAAAATGGGCTGATTTAGTCAAACAGTCAACAATCACCCATATAGCGTCATATCCTTTAGTAGTCCTGGGTAAACCTATCACAAAATCCATAGCAATATTATCCCACTTCCACTCCGGAATAGGTAATGGAAGCAATAAACCTGCGGGTTTCTGATGTTCCACTTTAACTTGTTGGCATACTACACACTGTGAAATATATCTGACTACATCTTTCTTCATACCACTCCACCAATACTGTCGCTTAAGGACGTGGTACATTTTCGCAACACCTGGATGAATAGTGTAACGACTCTTGTGTGCTTCATTCAAAATCTCTTGTTTAAGTTTTCCACCATCGGGTATACAAATACGTCCCTGATATAAGAGTATACCATCACTCCGTAGAGTATATCCCAAAGGAGAAAATTTCTCGATATCTGCCAAAATTCGTGCTAACTTTTCATCTTTTAATTGCTGGTCTTTGATTAAATCAAATAACTCGGGTTGCACCCTCATATAAGCACAACTCATCACTGTACTATCCTCTGGGACTGAAATAGATAGAGAACTCAATTGCTCTAATATCCTCCATTCTTGAACCATCATCGTAGCCGTAGAAGCTCCTCGTCGACTCAAAGCATCGGCTACTACATTAGCCTTTCCTGGATGGTATAGAATCTCACAGTCAAAGTCTTTAAATAACTCGACCCAACGTCTCTGCCTCATGTTCAATTCCTTCTGGGATAAAAGATAATGTAGGCTCTTATGATCTGTATAAATTTCAACTTTCTCACCATACAAATAGTGTCGCCATATCTTCAATGCAAATACTACCACTGCCAACTCCAAATCATGAGTAGGGTAGTTCACTTCATGTTTCTTCAATTGTCTAGATGCATAAGCATTAACTTGACCCTCTTGCATCAATACGCAACCCAAACCTGAATGGGATGCATCGCTATAAATGGAGTATTTCTCTCCACTTCTTGGAATGGCTAAAACTGGTGCAGTAGTCAACTTCATCTTTAGTTCTTGGAAGACATGTTCACACGCGTCATTCCATTCAAACTTCTCTCATTTTCTTGTTAGTTTAGTCATAGGGGAAGATAAACGAGCAAACCCCTCAATGAATCGCCTATAATAGCCTGTAAGTCCCAGAAAACTACGTATCTCTATCACTATCGTCGGCCTCGGCCAATCCATAACCGCTTTAGTCTTGTTTGGATCCACTAAAATACCGTCTCCAGAAACGACATGGCCTGGAAACCCAATCTGAGTAAGCCAGAACTCACACTTGCTGAACTTGGCGTATAGTTGCTCCTCTTTAAGCCTCCGCAATACTAGAGTAAGATGCTCTATATGCTCCTCCACATTAGATGAGTAGACTAAAATGTCGTCGATGAAGACAATAATGAATCGATCTAGATACTCACGCAGAACTCGATTCATCAAATCCATGAAAACGGCTGGGGCATTCGTCAACCCAAATGGCATCACCACGAACTCGTAGTGTCCATAGCGAGTCCTGAAAGCAGTCTTCTGAATATCATCATCTCTAACTTGCACTTGATGGTATCCCGATCTCAAATCTATCTTTGAGAACACCTTAGCTCCTCGCAATTGATCCAACAAGTCATCCACTCGAGGTAAGGCATACTTATTCTTCACTGTCACCTAGTTCAATTGGCGATAATCAATACATAATCTCAAAGATCCATCTTTCTTCCTCATGAACAATACTGGTGCGCCCCACGAGGATGAACTGGGTCGGATAAAACCCTTCTCTATTAATTCTTCTTGTTGGGCCTTCAACTCCTTTAGCTCATTAGGTGCCATCCGATATGGAGCCTTAGAGATAGGCTGTGTACTAGGTAATAACTCAATAGTAAACTCCGATCCTCTCCGAGGAGGTAATCCTGGTAGCTCATCTGGGAAAACTTCTTGGAAATCTCGTACTACTGGTACCTCTAATAACTTCTTCTTGCTTCCTTCGTCCGTGGTCACAAAAGCTAGATAAGCTTCGCATCCGCCACGTATCAGCTTTTCGACTTTCATCACCGAGATCATAGGAATCGTAGACATAGGCCTGACTCCTCTGTAAGTAAGAATCAGCTGTTGAGGTAGTTTGAAATCAATAATCTTTCACCGACAGTCGACTCTTACATAATGTCGTGATAGCCAATCCATGCCAAGGATTAAATCAAAATCCTTAACATCGAGAATTACCAAATCTCCCAATAGCTTCTTATCATGGACCTCAATCTCACAATTCTCAAACATTTCTCTAGCTATCATAATCTTATCTCCCGGCGTAGACACAATCAAGTGATACGGCAAAGAAATCCGGGAATAGCAAACATAACATACTATGCGCAGTGCAATAAAAGAATGTGTAGAACCAGTATCAAATAATGCACGCACATCATGACCATATAGGGATAGAATACCTTGGATAGTTCCATCGCCCTGCTCTGCCTCAGCTATGGTAACGGCATAAACTCTACCCTGCACCTATCTATCTGCGGGCGGTGGATGCTGAGCTACTGGTAGTGCTGGTATACGTGCTCCTGGTCCTCTAGCTGCTGGTGGCCTCTGATTCGCCTGCTGACCTCTATTCTGGGGCGGTTGAGTACACCGGTTGGCTATGTGTCCTTTTTGTCCGCACCTAAAACAAGTGACCTCTAGTGCGGGGAGTGCTGCTTGATTCCTCGGGCAATCTTTCTTTCTATGCCCCTCTTGTCCACACTTGAAACAAATGTTCTTCCCAGCTAGGCACGGTCCTCCGTGCTTCCTTCCACACTGACCACATTGTGGATTGTTCTCTGTCTTATTTCCTTGTCCAGTTGTCCACTTCCTCTTCTTGTTGTTGGATGAGCCCTGAGTTGTATTAGCTCCCTTCTTAGCTGCTTATGTCGCTCTCCATTCATTGCGATCCAGCTCGATAGCATACGCTCGTTGAACTACCGTGGCATAATCCATGCTCAGAGCTCCTCCAAAAACATGTCGGATATCTACACGCAATCCTCTCTGGAATTTGCCAGCCTTCTTTGCTTCAGTGGACACCAACTCTGGAGCATATCGTGATAATGCTATAAACTCTGCCTCATACTGAGCCACCGTTTTAGTACCTTGCACCAACTCAACGAACTCATAGACTTTCTGTTCCTTGACCCATGTTGGGCAATAAGCGTCATTAAACACTTGTTGAAACTCGACCCATGTGGGCTCTCGACCACTAAACCTCTGGCGAGCAGTCTCCCACCATCTTTCGGCGTCACCTCGGAACATGAACGTGCTAAGTCGTACCCGTCGGTCGTCCGCACAACCAATAGATCGGAGATGCTTCTCTATCGATAGCATCCAATTCTCTACCGCTGCTGCATCTGTGCCTCCATGAAATGCTGGTGGTCGGAAAGCCATGTAATCCTTTAGTAGTTGGCTTCCAGTATCCATCTCTACAATCGGAACTATTAGAGTAACTGGTGGATCGCCTCCACTGCCTCTTGCTTCTTGTGGTACTTGCAGTTGCCTCACCTGCTTAGCAGCTAGGGTATCAACCACCCTCATCAAGCCTGCTATCATACCACGCATCTCAGTCATCTCCCGCCGTAAGTCACTACCAAACTCCCCTAATGAGCCTGGTGTGGGAACTGGAACCTCGCCTGGCGTAGAAGTAGCCTGGCTGCGAGTACGAGGTCGTCTTCTCTGATTACTCATCTTCCTGCATCACCACTCAGGGTTAGAATACTGTAAATTGGGCCAATCTTATCTAACTGACGGACACAAGTCCTAACTCTACCCAACATCCTATGTGTGTACTGGAGACTCCTTAAAACACTGCTCTGATGCCAATACTGTAACACCCCCTCTCCTAGAACTGCCCGAGAAGAGGTGCTATGGGAAAAATAAAATAAACTAACTGACAAACTAAAATCTGATACCAACTGAACATCTCAATCAACTAAAATAAAATTGAGTCAACATCAATTGAAAACCATAAACTACATCTAAGGGGGAAAATCTCTAAACTGGAATATAAAATAAACCTAAACTGATAAAAACACTAACTAATAAACTCCCAGACATCTTTGGTCTTGAGCGGCTCCACGTACACACACTACCGAACACTGCTGCTAGGCCCTAAATCTGGTACTCCCCCACTAGGACCTGGAATGGTGAAGAGTACAAGGTGAGCTACAAAGCTCAGCAAGTAATAAACTGAAGAGAATAACTGAAGCTGAATCGAAGAATATCGATACTGATAAAAATACTTACTGAACTTGTACTGAGAGATATAATAATCACTGGATGGCATTTATAAGATGTAATGCACATAAACTGTAACTAAATGCAGGTATGCAACTTTGGCACGTAGGCCCACATAACTGTAATACATGCCTGACTGATCTGAGTCCTGCAAACATAAAAACTATAAGCACATACTGTGGGCAATATGCCCCTAGCCCCCTAGTCGACAACAGGCGAGCGACTCATAACTGAGATATATCTAAACTGATACTAGTGGGATCCCCGCGGACAAGCCGCCTGGCGCGCATAATGCAATGCTCATATAAGTGCTGGCACACGATATGTAGTGCTCTATATAAAGTCATGCTCAATGCTCATATAAATGTGTATGCACATAATCTCACAAAATAATGCTGATCATGTCATAATTAACTACTAAACATGGTATATGATTTTTTTTTTTACCAGCCATATTGAGATACAAATATTTTGAAATTTCTGAGTATAAGCATGGCATATTGGATCTTTATCATATCTTGGCATAAAAATTCAATATTTGAATTATTGAATATTTATATTAAATTTAAGACTTGCATTAAGAATTTATTGGAAGCCATTCGGATGTCATATGATACTATTTGGATGATTGAAGAAGCATAAGGAAGCAATTTGAATGAAACAGCAGCCCATTCGAATGAAAAAAATGGACTACAGCAAGCTCATTCGAATGGCAAAAATTCATTCGAATGATAGAGGCTCATTCGAATGATAGATGATATATAACAAAGGCTATTCGGATCTGATCAAGGACTCATTCGAATGACTCACAAATTCATTCGAATGAATTTTGACAACTTCCAACTTTTGAACTAGCAAAAAGTGACTCATTCGAATGCAACAGTACCCTCATTCGAATGAATTTATGGGTACTCACGGGTCATTCAAATGACAGAGAGACTCATTCGAATGCTAGACTATACAAAGCAACAACTTATTCAAATTTTCAAGGGCTCATTCGAATGACAAGAAAACTCATTCGAATGACAGTCTCAAAACCTCAAAAATACATACGAATGATACGATAACACATGACTCATTCGAATGACTGATACATTATAAGGGAAAAACTTACGATAACACTGAAAACTCATTCGGATACCACTGAACTCATTCGAATGACAAGGAGGCTCATTCGAATGACTAGAAACTTATACAAAACGAAGCTTACGATAACAGAGACCATCTCTCGAATCAAAACTTAGCACCACTACACCATTCCAAAAGAAATCTTGGGAGAACAATCCCAATTGATATAAAATAATACCAAGATGGATTAAATCAATCGCTTATGAAAGAAAACGCTGTAAAGGATTATGCATAGCTTAACATAACTCACTGGGTAATAATATATCGCATGAGAATATATATATATATATATATATGCATGAACATTCTAACTGATTAAACTGGAAATCCAACACAAGAGTCTTAGTATTCTGACATCACTGCTAATATGATTTGAAGATCATATTTAAAAGATTCACTATAAAGAATCCCACATACTTTCCCATGCACTCACTGTTTTGAGCATATATATATATATATATATACACTGGAATTGATATAAATCTGAGAACTCAAAGTAGCGCTGGAATAAACTGAGAACAAACTAACTTGAATCTGTAATGAAAGAAATTACAAATAAGATACTTGCCTTAGACTCTTTGATCGAACCCTTGAATGATCTCCCGAGAGCCTTCTATGCAAATCCTTGAACTCACTGACTGCTTCTTGACTCTTTGTTCTTGCGGCGTGAAGAACATATGGCTATGGTCAAATATATATATATAAACAGCCCTAAGTCCATCTCACATTCCCATTATAACTTGGAGACTTCTAAGCCCAAGCCTTCTCGCACTTGGACTCCTAATCTCATAATAACTCTTATTAACAAATTAAATAAATAACAGCTTCTTAAATGACCCTCATGTCCTTGCATTTAATTTCAGCACTAAATAAAGAATTAAATGCTAATTAAATGTTGATCTCTCAATTAAAAAAAATATTCTAAATTGCCACATTGCAAATTAAATGGCAAATTCTCTTAATTAATTACTTCAATAATTAATTAACTAATTCTGAATAAATACTATGCCCTCTAACGGGTCGTTACATTTATGGGGACATGAAGCCGAGTCATGAAGGGGCAAGGAGAGCCTAAGGCATAACTAATCTGGGAAGGGATTAGTGGAGCATCCCTATGTTTGGGGAATTGTCCAAGCATGTATGAGGGAATAGAGTTTTCCCTTAGAAGTGGTGCGATAAGGCTTGTGTGCTTGAGATAGAGTGAGCTATAGTGGGAGTTCGCTCAAGGCTCAAGGAAAGGAGTCGTCAACAGGCCATGTGACGAGCTCTAGGAAAGGAGTAAGGTTACTTGCAATGAGGCTCTGAGTGGAGCGTGCATGTCATGGCCAGCATAGGCATGACGTAAGTAGCTTACTGAAGGACTCTGAGGGGAGTTGTGTGTGAGTATGCATGCTAGATGTATATGGTATGATATGATGGTATCGTTATGACGATCTCGAAGGGGATGTACCTAGGGTACGAGTGGACCCTAGCTAGTTTCAAGATGAAACGAGGTCTATCCTATGGAAGGATAGGTGTATGGAAAATGAACCCTAGCGGACATTTGTATGAGATGAAAAATCCCTAGCGAGTCGAGTTGAGATTCAGAGGAATCCAGATCAAGAATGAATGAGTTGGGCATGTATTGGTATGCATGAGAAAGCTATAGGATTAGCAGTCCATGTTGTGAAGGGCCAATAAATCATTCATGTGTTGATGGATGAGGGGCCAATCAAACTCTCATTATGACACTTGGGGTCAGGTGGGACGCCTAAAGTCATGGGAGATGAGGAATGAATAGACCCTCATTGTGATGCTTGGGGTCGGGGAGGACACCTAAGATCACGATATCCTTGTTGGGGTGATGAAAAGGTCACCTAATGAAAGGTATGAATGGGTTGTGTGCCGAGGGAAGTGATAGGCAAGATTGTGGAAACTGGATGTCCATGGGCTATGAATGTGAAGGAAATGCCAAATATAGATGCCTGAGTAGGAGAGGGACGTGGTAAGTGATCTAGAGGCCCTGAGTTATAATTCCAAAGTCTTGGGAGCCCAAGTAAGGCGTGTTGGAAGGCCAAGCTAGGCATAGTGACTGAAAGCATACGTGGGTATCCAAGGAGAGACATGAGGTCTCGACTCACTTAGAGGATGACAGTATGTGCCCCAAACGATGGGTGCCAGAACTTGAGGTAGACTTAGCGTGATGGTTATGGATTGAGAGATCGATGCTAGTCGGGTCATTAAAAGAGATGGATGAGCTTGTCAGCTTTGTGGCTAATGATGGATTTGGGTCCATTGTTGCGGAAAGTTAGGTATTTCAAATCTTGGTTGAAAAAATGTGAAGTATGATCTTGCGAGGTAAGATCATGAGGCTTTAAGAGTTGGAATACTTTGAGATTCTCTTAGGTCGTAAGAGATATAAAGTCTTGAGGAATAAGGCTCATGGAGTGAGCTTGAGGTTATCAAGGCATGGACAACCAAATGAGATTGCTTTCATTAGATGGAGGTGGAACCATCGTAGCTCGCAAAGGCTTCATCGTGGCATTAATGCTACAGGTGCAAGGCTCGCAATGAAAGATCTGATGCTATAGACCATGTGGCAGAGTACTAATGAGTTAGCTCACAATAAGGGCAAGTGGCCCATTAACTAGAGCAATATAGTGAACTACAAGTGACGATCAGATGTCGAAGATCTAGAGCATCACCATAGGAATGACATCGGGTAAGGGTCTAAGTTTCGAAGGACTGTTAATCTTCCATGAAGGTCCAGGTGACTGAAGGACTAGGGTAGCACGATTAATGATAATGACCCGTGTATCATGATGATTGGATGTTTTGTGTCAAAAAGCAAGCTCAGTTGAGTAGTTAAGAGATTGTGAGTTGGTGATCGAACCTATTCTGCGTATAGGACGATGTACTCGTCTATATGAGTGAAGATTTCCTAGAAACCAGTTCAATAAAGAGAATAGAGCCAGTGGGAACATGGTGATGAACCATGATGAGAAGGAATACCGTACTCATGAGGGACGAGTTGGGTAAGTGCATGGAGGCCAGGATGGGTAAGTGCACTAAGGCCCAAGTAGGGGTAAACCCTTTGTAACAGTGAAGCGGTGATGAGATGATTCGACAAATGTTAAGATCATGTGGACTCAAGATGTCCAAAGAGTGGAACCCATGGAGAATGAACGAGAGGGGCCTTAGCATGGGAATGATACTACATGTGAGATATACCAGTGAGAGGTCTGATGCTATGGACTCCCGAAGGCAAATGGATGATGGTCATTGGGTTAGCTCATGAGCAGGGACTACAGCCCTCTATGTGGAGTAACTAGTCTACTGTGGAGACGATTAGACATCAAAGACTTGGAGCGCACGGTAGGTTATGTCTGGGCTAAGCCTAAGTTTCGTGGGGACTGAAGTGCAATGGTAGTACCACTAGCTAGTCATGGCGGCTTGAAAACTTATGAAATGATTGAGTGATATCTTGTGGTATGATGACAAGATACGTGGTGATGTTCCTTGTTAGAGGATCCTAGCACATTTGTGGCTAGAGTTGATTGTGATACAACTAGTAAATTGGGATGGTGAACCCAATGTGACCTGCTACAATGCGAGAAAATAGGGTTGATTGGAAGAGTTGGCAAATGACCCCAGGGTGTTATGTGAAGTAAGTGTCGTGGAGGGCAAGACTTACAAGATGAAAGCCAACCATGAGATGGGAATACTAAAATGTGTGAGGGTTTCAAGTACAGGGATCTCTAAACTTGTGATGTGAGTTATGATAGGCTAAACATGTGGCTATAGCATGGTTGTGGAATCTGTGAAGGGTTACAATTGCATAATCAAGTGTTAATCCTAAAAGTATCAATGTGATAATGAGGAGGCATCCTCTTGTAACACTGGATGGATTTCCAGTTGGTGACATTGGATCGATTGCCAGGTGCTAACACCTGTAATGGTAATGTTGGGAGAGTAAGGCTCGAGGACTATGAACGTAAAGCCTCGTTGATTTTTGTGTATGCCATTAATATGAGGGTTCAGCGAGATCTAGTGGCCAGATCGGTCAAATTTTGAGAAAAAGATCCAAAGTTTCAGAAGGTGGTTGGTTGGAGCAGGGATGTACAACTGAAATGAGTGTTGCTCCGAAACAAGGGTCAATGATGGTAGTTTCAAGTGTGGCCTGGGTTAGAACTTGAAATGTTCTCCCAAGAAAATCTAAGCATGAGGCAACAACACTGGATGAACTTCCTAAAGGACTACAACTACAACATGATGTATCACCCAGGGAAAGTCAAAGTGATGGCAAATGCTTAAGTAGGAGGATAAGTCCTACGGTATTGAGTGGAAGCGTGAGTTCCACAATTGTGGCTAGGGTGATTTCTAGTGAGTGGAGATAAACTGAAGTGATATTCAATGATCGCTAGTGTAGCACCTAGAGGAATGTTGTGTTAGTTGTAAGCCTGACAATTCAACTAGATCTGATCGAGTGGATTAGATGGATGTTGAGGGCGAATTTTAGATTTCACCAATGGGTAATGAGGGCTCAATTGAGTAATTCTTGAGAATAAGTGGTCGGGCTGTCAAACACCGATAGATTAGATTAATAATGATTCGGATTTGCAATAAGGGTGCAACCCAAAGTCGTCTCCCAACGAACCTCAAACGGATCTGTTAAAACAAGACTAAACGGGGGGTTTTGATGAAAAACAGAAAAAAAAAATAAACAAGAACACAGTAAACCGAGATGCAACCAGTTGTAACCTTTCCTCCCTACCCGGGTATCATCATCCACCATATAAAGAACCTATTTATCTTTAATCCCCAGATCTAAAAAAAATGCTTGACAATCGCCGAAGACTAAATCGAAACAAATACAAAAATCACAGAAGATCTTCTTAATCAATATACAAGTTTCAATTTTTTTTAGCACACAGATCTGAAACCGACATGAACAATCACCCACTAAGTTTATGTTGTTTCTTGCAAACCAATACCCCAATCGAGCCTATTAGTCAAATCTACCCAAGCATCATGCATGCATTCATACGATCGCATAAAATACATACACACTTGAGAAGAAGCAAAGAAACAAAATCATAAGATTAAAGATGAAAACAGATATACAAAAACGTCCAAAGATTCAAACCGGATAAGGAGTATGGCATGCAACCGGTTACAAAATCCTTAGCCTTCCATCTTGACAAGAACAATGGAGAAAAAGAAAATTGGCTACTGTTCACGTGAGAAAAGAATTATCCTCCCCTAATGGCCTCTTAATGTGCTTAAATAGAGCTTAGGGAGGAAACCCTAGGTTATCGAAACTTCACAGCTGATTTTGAATAGGATAACGTGCGTTCTGGGATTCGGCCCTTCATAAAAATTGTAGATCAGGAAGATTAGATGAATTTGGGATTTTTAATCACTTGATTTGGATATCTGACGCCCAAGTTATGGCCTTTTAAAGAATCAGTGTCTAGTGTAGCTTTCCTTATTTAACCCAGCTATCTGGTCCCGACTTTGAAGCGATGTTTAGAGGCCAAAACGAACTCAGATTTGGACAAACCATACCATTCCAGAAATCTTAAGAAGTCCTCTACAATATCTCTGAAGACATCATTTACGTTCTGGGATTATAACTTGGCCAAAAATTTGAAAGAAGCACAGAAGGTCAAATCTGTCAGCACACTTTTGCTTCTTTGTCTCCAATCTCCTTGTTTCCCTTCTTGCCATCAAAATTCCTTATGACCCAGGAAGCCCTAATCTGTCCAAAATAAAATAAAATAGTGTGAAGCTCAATTACTATAAAATAAAATAAAACAAAATCAAGATGAATAAAATGACACAACTGACGTGCAAAAAGACTAAATATGAGGGCTAAATAATATGAAAATATGCGCTCTATCAATAAGATTGGTTTCCATGAATGGGGTTAGGATGATAATTAGGTCACCTGATAGCTGTGAGTGATACAGCTACGGGGATGCCCTGGTGTGTGGGCAATTGATGAGAATTAATCTCGTGGTTAAAGGTTAATGGTTGTGAAAGAAAACAGCTAGTGGGATTGTAGTGGCATTGGAGCCAATGTGGTTGCTAACCAAATGATGTGAACTCGATTGAAGTGAAAGGTATGAGAAGAATCCAGGAGAAGCCTGAGTTTCGTGGGGATTAGTAAGCCATTTAATGAATGGAAAAGTAATGGGGGAAAGACTAATCCAAGTTTGAGATCATGCTGGTTAAAACGATATATGAGATTTAAGATGCAACGACCTTGGAAAGAGACTTGTGGTTGTCATGGTGATGACACTGTCGAGGAAGGTAGAGATAACCATTATGAATGGTAGAATCTCAAAGTTAGGTGTCAGTTGCGAACTGAGAAGGAAGCTGATTTGGGATGGTTGTGAAGTCTTGTGCTTTTGAGGGTAAGGCTATGGCGAGGAATTGTAAAATTCAAAAATGTTATGATGGAATTGAAACTAAACTAGTAAACTTGGCTAGAAGACCGTTACAAAAGTGGTGGTGTAACCATGATGGCTTGAGGTAGTAGAAATGGGAACCGAAGGCCCAGAGTCATACTTTAGGTATGATGCAATCAGTGACGGACCTGAGCCATGCTGCTGGGAACTAGTGTTGGACCCTGATGTGATTGTATGCGAGCAACACAATTGTGATGACTAAGTGGTAGCTCGCCTAATGCACAAGGTAACACAGTGATTGTGCGGGTGGTCAGGGGCCGAAAATCTGTGGCATGCATGGTAAGGGTGACGAGGGTTGTGGTTAAGGTTCCACGACCCTAAAACAAAATGGTATGATTGTAATACCCGGTATTATATTGTGTGGGAAAATATAAGATTTTTAGTTATTTTTAAAGGATCTCGAGTGGTCTGAAGAGCCCAAAAATGAGTTTCAAAAAATTAATTAATAAAATTATCGAAGTGACGACAGGGAATGCTCCGAGACTTGGATGTTTAAGGAAGAGGGCATAAGAGTAGTGAGCGTCTCGAGGTGAGGCTAATAACACTAAAAGCAATCAAATGGAAAATAGTTTTTAGAATAATTTATGTATAAGCCCGAATTGTTAATGGAACTGAATGGTCGTAAGAGACCTCTAGGTCGAGGGGACATTAGGGGTGGTCCAATTTTGTGAATAAGGCAACTCTGAAGTGTTTTCGGGTAGAGAAAAGGTTATGTACGAGCATAGGGATGAAATCGACTTTTTCGAGTAAATACCAATTATTAATTTTGGAGAAATCAAGATTTTGTATGGTTTGATGATAATTAATTAAGGCCTTGGAAGGTTCAAGGGTAATTATTAAAACACCTCAAGTAGAATTAATAAATAATTGAGCAGTAAATGTGATATATATATATATAGAGAGAGAGAGAGGAAACTTGGGGCCAAGTGTGCTATAGTGTGTAGCATTTAAATTCTAAATTTTTGTTCTCTTTGAGAACATTTTGGTTGAGAAATTGAAGCAGAGAGAAAAGAGCAATGTGAGAAAAGAGGGAGATGGCAGTCGGTGGCTGGCCGATTGTGGGTTGGCCGGAGGCAGTGATCGGTAATAACGGTGGTAACTGGTTGAAGTGGCCAATAACAGAGGTAGCCAGCGGCGGTCGGCCAGGGCAATGCGGTATCATGAAAAATAGTCGCTGTTGGCCAATGATGGAGGCTGGTCAGTTGCAGTGACAAGAAAAAGCAATGGCATCTGCGACTGGAGGTGGCCAGAAAAAGAGGTCAGCAGCCAACGGAGGCGCTGGAGCAACAGTGTGCATGTGGCAGCAACGTTGTGCATGCAGGGAAGCTAGTTGCGGTAAAGGCGGCTGGTGGTAGCGATCGCACCACAGTCAGGGCGGCTGGTGGCGACAGCAACTACAACGGTGGCCGGCGAAGCAAGGTGGCAATGGTTAGCGGTTGATGCACGCAAGTGGGCACGTGAGGAAGAAGAGAAGAAAAAAAAAAGAAAAGAAAAGGAAAAGAAATTCTAGATATATGGAAAATAAAGGAGAAAAAATGGGGGAAATGCCAAAAAATTTCAAAAAAAATGGAGAAAATGCTAAAAGTTATTCCAGGACTCAAGGAGCGTGCTAGAGGCTCTAAATTGGAATTTAGGCGCAAAATGGAAGCCCAAGAGTTAACGCCAGTATAGGCGCTTCTCGAATTTCTCCTCCATATGGGTTAAGGTAAATGGATTAATTATTTTCGAGTTATTTACATTATGTGGGATAATGTAGAATAAGCATTGGTTGGATTAAACCATCGGTTGGGGTTGTTTGGAAATTGTTGATAGGTGATTTTTACGGTATATGGCAAAAATATAAGCCCTAGTTTTAAATTTATGATGGAGTTGGGTTTTTGTGTGATGATATCTAAGTTCTGCCAGGGAGGCGGTGGTCCTAAAAGAGCTCGAAGTCTAATCAGGCGTTCTCGCTATTGGCAGAAAAGGCTTCGAGCCAGGTAAGGGATGGCACCAAGGGTGGACGGCCTTGCGAATGTCTAGTAAAATCGAGAAATATATGTTGTGTGTAGTTGCGTGTTATGCATGTTCTATAGGTGGTCTAGTGGAGTCCTGTGGCCATGGGAGAGACTAGATGCATGCTAGGGGTAATATGGGAGGTTAATGCCTCTAACAGATGGGTTCGGAGGGTAGTGATACCCCGCCATTCATGCATACTTGTCATTGCATCTCATATATTATCTTGTTTACATTCATTTGCACCCTTACTAAATCTTTATGACTCATGAGGTTTTACCTCCTGTTGTAGATGTTACAAGTTTAAATGTGAGCGTGGATGATGTCGAGAGGATGAGGTGGTGACTAGCATTGTTGCCCGAGTTTCGTATGTTGTATATATTTTTGTATATATATTCATATGTAGTGAATGTATGTGTTTTGGGCACTAGATGTACCTAGTTGGTTGTAATCAACATAGTGTATTGGTGACTGTGCAGATTTCTTCACTACAAAAAAAAATTGATTTTTTGTGACGGTTTAAAAATCGCCACAAAATATGTTTTTTGCAGTGATTTTTTTAAAACTTTGCGGCGGTTTCATAAAACAATCGCAAAATTCAGTAAAACATTTAATTTTGCGACGATTTTCAAAGAACCGTTGTTAAATTTAAAAAATAATTGAATAATTAAAAAATTCAATTCAATTTCGCAGCGATTTTTGAGAAACCACTACTAAATTCAAAAATAATTAAATAATTCAAAATTAAAATTAAAATAACATTTGCGGCGTTTTCCAAAAATCGCAGCAAAATTTATAAAAAATTAAATTTAGTGACAATTTTTGGGAAACCGCTGCTAAATTTAAAAATAATTAAATAATTTAAAATTAAAATTAAAATAACATTTGCGGCGATTTTCAAAAATCGTCGCAAAATATATTAAAAAATTAAATTTAGCGGCGATTTTTGAGAAACCGTCACTAAATTCAAAAATATTAAATAATTCAAAATTAAAATTAAAATAATATTTGCGGTGATTTTTATAAACTACCACAAAATTCATTAAAAAATTAAATTTTGCTTAAGAAAATAATTAAAAATTAAATTAATAAAAACAAATATAAAATCTCAAAAATAAATTTAAAATTGAATTTAAATTAATCACAAAATTAATTAAAAATTTAATTTAAAAAAATAAAAAGAAATTTAACAAAATTTTAATATATAAAATTTTAATAATTTTTAAAAATATATAAAATCTTCTTTTTATTTTTTAATCATTTAATTTATTTAATTTAATTCAATTAATTTATTTTTAATTTATTCCATTATTCTTTTAAAAAATAATCAATTAATAAATGTTTTTAATATATATTAAAAAATATAAAATATAATTCTAAAAATTAGTGGTTAGATTAGTATATAATATATATATATATGCGCATATATGTCAAGGAGGCTTCGCAGATCAGACGGTTCGAGCGCTCGTGCGCGTAGGAGAGATCCTGGGTTCAAAACTTGGAGAGGGGAAGGCTGGAATTTAATTTCTAGCATCACCACGTGGCACGCGCACAAGGGCCAGGCGTGCTCACGCAAACGCGAGCAGGGCTAAGCCCGGGCGACCAGGCATGGGCCTGGCTGCCCACGCTTGCGCGCGCGCTTGGCAATTAAAAATTTACTTTTTTTAATTTTTGCAGGAGTTTTGATACCGCTGCTAAAATTAATTTTTTTTTAATTTTTGCGGCAATTTTGAAACCACCACTAAATATTATAAAAATCGCCGCTAAATCACTTATTTTGCGGCAGTTTTTAAACAGCCGTAAAAAATATAATTAGCGGCGATTACTCCAACGGTTGTTAAAAACCGCCGCTAAATGCTCTGTGACTACTGACTTAGCTGCAGTCCTGAAAATCACCGCTAAATACGAAAAAAATCGCCGCTAAATGCCAATTTTTTTTTTAGTGCGTGTTGTATGTGGTTTGGTTTGATGGAGCTTAGTTTTCAAATAGTGTAAGGATCAGAAATGAATTTCCCATAAATCCCCAGTACTCAGCAGATTTTGATATGTTATTTTTGTGACTAGGTTACCTTTGGCTTGTTGTGAGGCGAGCTGAAGAAAAGTGAAGCTCACTTAGGTTTCGGGTTTTGTTCTATTGTAATTTTTTTAATTATTTGGGACCCATACCTCTAGTGGAGCGAAGAGAAAGATGAAGCCTAGTCCCCACCTAAGACATTTCTTATTAAAACATAGTCCATCTGTTCATTAGTTATTTGATATGTGAGTAATCCAGACGATTATTCACTGGTGGCGCCCGTAGGTGAGAGCGGGTCATCACAAGGATCACTCACTCGTTGTAGGGTTTGATAGCTAGAGTAAGGCCTAGCATGGACATGATTTTGGAAAATTGAGGTGTAGGTGTAGAATATTTAAGAGGGATTACCCAATAAGAGTTCCCAAATGTGGGTAAGTGACCCTTGTTGGCTAGTAGTATTGGCCAATAAGATAAGCCTTAGTATTTTTGTTAAATATGAAGGGAATTCCTAGTTAGGGAAATGTTATGGCGCCTGCATCGTTAAGTTCAAGATGTGGACAAGAGTAGTGCATGTTATTGGCTGAAATGGGTCGTCACAGTTGGTATCAGAGCATAGCTAGCAATATGAGTGGGGAAAGCTAGGGTATTGGTGGTGTTATGTATGGTCGATTAAGTGATTAATATGAGCGAAATTGCCAGAATTATGAGTTGAGGATATCTGGCATAATTTGGATGTAAGTCAGATTGTCCTAGCTGATGAGTTGGGGTCGAGAACAATTGTTTGTAATCTCAAGATTTGGATGTGAGATTGATTTGATAGCCTCAAAAATAGGACTTGTGGTTCAAGGACCCTAAGGATTGGGTTAAGGCGATGAGGCCTGTGATGATTTGAATGGTAGGCTCGAATATTCCTGCTCTAGGAATAGGAAAATACCATGGGTTGAGATGATACACTCGTAAGAAGTATACGAGTCGAGCAATGAGGAACCGAAAACCCAAGTGTGGGTGTTAGTGTCAGTGTCAAGAAACCCGAATGTGAGAATTTGGAGGATATTATGCATTCTAAGGATGAGAATTCCTTGAGATTAAAGGGTTGAGGCTTGTGTGGTGACACAAAGATGAGTTATGACAAGAGTCATGAATGGGCACGACCTGAGGCATAACTAATCTGGGAAGGGATTAGTGGAGCGTTCCTAGGTTGGGAAATTATCCAAGCATGTATGAGGGAATAGAATTTTTCCCTTAGAAGTGGTGCAATAAGGTTTGTGTGCTTATGGTAGAGTGAGCTAAAGTGAGAATTAGCTCGAAGCTCAAGGAAATGAGTCATCAACAGGCCATGTGACGAGCTCCAGGAAGGGGGTAAGGTAAGGTTACTTGCAGTGAGACACTGAGTGGTGCATGCATGTAATGCATATGCATGTCATGGCCAATGTAGGCATGACGTAAGTAGCTTTCGAAAGGACTCCAAGAGGAGTTGGGTGTGATGTATGCATGTTAGATGTATATGGTATGATGTGATCGTATCGTTATGGCGATCCTGGAGGGGATGTACCTAGGGTACGAGTGGATCCTAGCTGGTTTTAAGATGAAATGAGGTTTATCCTAAGGAAGGATAGGTGTGTGGCAAATGGTCCCTAGCGGACATTTGAATGAGATGGAAAATTCCTAGTAAGTCAAGTTGAGATTCAGAGGAATCTAGAGAGGTAATGAATGAGTTGGGCATGTATTGAGATGTGTGTGAAAGCCATGGGATTAGCAATCCATGTTGTGAAGGGCTAAGAAATCATTCATGTGTTGATGGATGAGGGGCTAATCAAATCCTCATTATGACCCTTGGGGTCAGGTAGGATACCTAAGGTCACGGGAGATGAGGGATGAATAAACCCTCATTATGATGCTTGGGGTCAGGGAGGATGCCTAAGGTCACAAGATCCTTATTGTCGTGATGTGGAGGTCACCCAATGAAGGGTATGAATGGGTTGTGTGGGCCGAGGGCCGTGATAGGAAAGATTGTGGCAATTGAACATCCATGGGTTGTGCACGTGAAGGAAATGCCAACTGTAGATGCCTTAGTGGGCGAGGGCATGTCTAGTGATGTAAAGGCCCTGGGTTGTAAATCCAAAGTCTTGGGAGCCTGAGTAAGGCGTGTTGGAAGGCCGAGATGGGCATAGTGACTGAGTGCATACGTGCTTATGCAAGGAGAGACGTGAGGCCTCAACTCACCTAGAGGGTAATAGTATGTGCTCTGAACGGTGGGTGCCAGAACTTGAGGTAGTCAAGCTTTGAGATGAGCTTGGTAGCAAAGTGATTTATGATGGACTTGGATCCATTGTTATGGAAAGTTGGAACTTTCAGATTTTGGTTGAAAGGTCGTGAGGTATGATCTCATGGGTAAGATCATGAGGCTTAAAGAGTTCGAATGATTTGAGATTCTCAAGGGATGTAAGAGATATAAAGCCTTAAGGAATGAGGCTCATGGAGTGAGCCTGAGGTTATCAGGGCAAGGATAACCTAATGAGGTTGCTTTCGTTAAATGGATGTGAAACCATTGTAGCTTGCGAAGGATTCATCGTGGCATTAATGCTACGGGTGCAAGGCTCACAGTCACAGATCTGATGCTATGGACCATGTGGTAAAGGACTAATGAGTTGGGTCGCGGTAAGGGTAGGTGGCCCATTGGCCGAAGCAACATAGTGAATTGTAGGTGACGATTTGATGTTGAAGATCTGAAGCAACACCATTGGAATTATGTCATGTAAGGGTCTAAGTTTCGTAGGACCGTTAATCTTCCGTGAAGGTCATGGTGACCGAGGGACTAGGGTAGCACGATAAATGGTAATAACCGTGTATCTTGATGATTGGACGTTTGGTATCAAAAAGCAAGCTCAGTTGAGTAGTTAAGAGATCGCGAGTTAGAAAATGAATCGGTTATACGTATAGGATGAGGTAGTCATCTATGTAATTAAAGATTTCCTAGAAACTGGTTCGATGAAGAAAGTAGAGCCGGTGAGAACATGGTGATGAACCATGACAAGAAGGGATACCGAACTCGTGAGGGATGAGTTGGATAAGTGCATGGAAGCCAAGTTGGGCAAAATGCACTAAGGCCCAAGTGGGGTTTAAGCCCTTTGTTTCGATGAAACGGTGATGAAATGGTTTGACGAATGTTGAGGTTGTATGGTGACTCGAGATGTCTATAGAATGGAACCCCAGGGAACGAGAAATGGCTCTAGCATGGAATAATGTTACATGTGATGCCTACCAGTGACGGGTCTAATCCTAGGGACCACTAAATGAAGATGGCAAATGGCCAATGGTTAGCTCATGATTAAGGACTGCAACCTTCTTTGAAGAGTAACCAGTCTGTTTTGGAGACGATTAAACACTGAAGACCTAGAGCGCACTGTGGGTTGTCTAGGCTAGGCCTGAATTCCACGGGGATTGAAGTGTCGTGGTAGTGCTACTAGCTTATCATGGCGGTTTGGAAGCTTGTGAAGCAATTGAGTGATATCTTGTTGTATGATGACAAGATACATGATGATGCTTTTTGTTAAAGGATCCTAGCGCATTTGTGGCTAGAGTTGATTGTGATGGATCTAATAAATTGGGACGATGGACCCAATGTGACCCTGGGGCAATGTAAGAAATAGGGTTGATTGGAAGAGTTGGCAAATGACCCCAGGATGTTGTGTGACGTTAGTGCAGTGGAGGGCGAGACTTACGATAGGAAAGCCAACCATGAGATGGGAATACCGAAACGTGTGAGGGTTTCAGGTATAGGGATCTCTAACCCTGTGATAGAAGTTGTGATAAGTTGAACATGTGGCTATAGCATGGTCGTTGAATCTATGAAGGGTCACAGTTGCACAGTCAAGCATTAAGCCCGAATGTGTCAATGTGATAATGAGGAGGCATCCTCATGTAGCACTGGATGGATTCCAGTTGGTGACACAAGATCAATTGTTAGGTGGTAACACCTATGATGGCAATGTTGGGAGTGTCAGGCTTGAGGACTGTGAAAGTGAAGCTTTGTTGATTGTCATGTATGCCACTAATATGAGGGTTCAGTGAGATCTAGTGGCCAGATCAGTAGGATTTTGAGAAAGAGATCCAAAGTTAGAAAGGTGGTTGGTCAGAGCACGGATGTGCAACTCGAATGAGTGTTGCTCCAAAACAAGGGTCAAGTGATAATAGTTTCAAGTATGGCCTGGGTAAGAACTTAAAATGTTCTCCCAAGAAAAGCTAAGCATGAGGTAACAACACTGGATAAACTTCCTAAAGGACTACAACTACAACATGATGTATTATCCAGGGAAAGCTAACGTGATGGTAGATACCTAAGTAGGAGGATGAGTCCTACGGCATTGAGTGGAAGTGTGAGTTCCACAATTGTGGCTAGGGTGATTTCTAGTGAGTGGAGATTAATTGAGGCGAGAGTTGATGCTTGTCAGTGTAGTGCCTAGAGGAATGTTGTGTTGGTTGCGAGCCTGACAATTCAACTAGATCTAATCGAATGGATTAGATGGATGTTGAGGGCGAATTTGAGATTTTGCCAATGGGTAATGAGAGCTCAAATGAGTATGTTATGGGATGAGATTGGTCCTCATGAATGAGGTTTTAGTGTTAATTAGATCACCAGATAGCTATGGGTGATACAGTTAGGGGGATGCCCCGGTGTGTGGGTAATTAATAAGAATTAACCTCGTGGTTAAAGATTAATGGTTGTGAAAGAAAGTAGCTCCTAGGGCTATGGTGGCATTGGAGCCAATGTGGTTGCTAACCAAATGATTTGAGCTCAATTGAGGTGAAAGGTATAAGAAGAATCCGGGAGAAGCCGGAGTTTCTTGGGGATTAGTAAGCTATTCGATGAATGGCAAAGTAATGGGAGAAAAGCTAATCCAAAATTTTGGTTGTGGTGGTTGAGACGACTTGTGAAATTTAAGATGCAACAACCTTGGAAAGAGACTCATTGTTATTATGGTGATAATATTTTTGAGGAGGGCAAAGAGAACCATTATGCATGGTAAAATCTCAAGGTCAGGTGTTGGTTGTGAATTAAAAAGGAAACTGATTTGGGATGGCCATGAAGTCTCTCGCCTTACGAGGGTGAGGCTATGGCGAGAAATTATAGGATTTGAAAATGTTCCGAAAGAATTGAAACTAGGATGGTAAACTTGGTTGGAAGACCGTTACAAGAGTGGTGGTGTAACCATGATGGGTTGAGGTAGTGAAGGTGGGACCCAAAGGCCTGGAGTCATACTATGGGCGGGTGCGATGCAATCTGTGACAGACCTAAGCCATGCTGCTGGAGACTAGTGTTGGGCCCCGATGTGCCTGTATGGGAGCAACACAGTTGTGAGGATTGGATGTTGGTTTGCCCAATGTACAGGGCAACACAGTGATTATGCAGGTGGTTAGGGGCCGAAGATCTGTGGCATGCACAGTAGGGGATAGCGAGAGATGTGGTTAAAAATTCCATGACCTTAAAGCAAAATGGTAGGATTACCCACTCGTTATAGGGTTTGACAGCCAGAGTATAGCCTAGCTGTAACGCCCCGGTCCCACTCGCGGGTGTTACTGACGATAATCTCCTGGATTCCTCGCCCCGAAGCCCGAATTTGAAGGGTAGACTATGTTTCATGACGAAACGCCCTAGGTGGGAACTAGGCTTCGTCTGACCCTTCGCTTACCCAGGATCCATAAACACCCTAGGACCTCGCGAGTTTCTTATAACGAAGAAATAACCCGCTACGCCGCCCAAGGGCTTCAAGATATTTCTTAACACCGGGCTAGACTAAGGGGAAAACTCATACTCAAAAAAAAATCCTCCAAGTTTCCAACATTTCATCGCTCGGGGACTCCTTCGGGGGATTTTATAAATTTTTCTATAACCCAAAATCTCCCAAAATTTGGGCCCTATCATTCCCCCTTTATCCCCTAATTTTTTTGGATTTTTCCCCCCCCCCTTTTTTTTTTTTTTCCTTCCTCGCGCGGGCCCCACGGCCGGCTGGGCCCTCCCTGGGCCCGGCCGCGCGCTGCCTGGGGCGACCGCAGCCCACGGCTGCGCGGGCTGGCCCCAGCAGCAGCCGCGCAGCCACGCGCGCCTACGCGGCCAACCCGCGCTGCCGCTGCTGGGGCCAGCCCGCGCAGCCGTGGGCTACGGCCGGACCCAGGGAGGGCTCAGCCGGCCGTGGGGCCCGCGCGAGGAAGGAAAAAAAAAAGGGGGACAAATCCAAAAAAATTAGGGGATAAAGGGGGAATGATAGGGCCCAAATTTTGGGAGATTTTGGGTTATAGAAAAATTTATAAAATCCCCCAAAGGAGTCCCCGAGCGATGAAATGTTGGAAACTTGGAGGATTTTTTTTTGAGTATGAGTTTTCCCCTTAGTCTAGCCCGGTGTTAAGAAATATCTTGAAGCCCTTGGGCGGCGTAGCGGGTTATTTCTTCGTTATAAGAAACTCGCGAGGTCCTAGGGTGTTTATGGATCCTGGGTAAGCGAAGGGTCAGACGAAGCCTAGTTCCCACCTAGGGCGTTTCGTCATGAAACATAGTCTACCCTTCAAATTCGGGCTTCGGGGCGAGGAATCTAGGAGATTATCGTCAGTAACACCCGCGAGTGGGACCGGGGCGTTACAGATTGGTATCAGAGCGTGGTTGGAGCATCAAGTGGAAGATGCTTGGGGGAAATATGGTCAAAGGTTGATATGAAGGCCTTGGAAGTAGAACCACAAGTGACCGAGGACCCTAGGGGTTGGGTCGAGACATGGAGGTTTACAGTGATGGAAGTGGAGTGCTCGGATATTCCTGCTATAGGAAAGGGAAAATATCATGTTTGAGATGACATACCGTAAGAGATATACAGGTCGAGCAATGAAGAGTCAAATGCCCAAGTGTGGGTATTGGTATCAAGAACCCGAATGTGGAAATTTGGAGGTTCAGGAGGCATTCTAAGGATAAGAGTTCCTTGCGATTGAAGTGTTGAGGCTTGTGTGGGGACACAAAGCCGAGTCATGATAAGGATTATGATGGGACAAGGAGAGCCCGAGGTATAGCTAATCCAAGAAGGGATTAGTGGACCAACCTATGTTGGGGAGATGTACAAGCCGTATGAGGGAATGGAGTGGTTCCCGTAGAGGTGACGAGCTAAGGGTTGCGTGCTTAAACTAGGGTGAGCTAAGGTTGAAATTAGCTCGAAACCCAGAGAAAGAAGTAGTCAATAGGTTGTGTGACGAGCTCCGGGAATGGAGCAAGCTAAAGTTGCTTGTAGAGAGGCTCTAGGTGGAGCGAGCATGTGAAGCATATGCCAGTCATGGCCAGGGTAGACATGACGTTGGTGGTTCATTGAGAGACTCCAAGGGGAGTCGGGTGTGAGTCATGCATGAGGAATGCATACGGTGCCATATGATTATATCGTTATGACGATCCTGGAGGGGACGTGCCTAGGGTATGAGTGGACCTTAGTTGATTTCATGATGAAATGGGATATATCCTAAGAAAGGATAGGTATGTGGCAAATGGACCCTGGCGGGTACTTGTGTGAAATGGAAATCCCAAGTGAGTCGAGCTGGAATCCAAGGGGATCCAGATTTGGGATAAAGGAGTTGGGCATGTGTAGATATGCGTGTGAGAGCCATGGGATTGGAAGTCCTAGTTGAGAAAGACCAAGTGATCATTCCTGTGAATGATGGATGAGGGGTCAATCAAAACTCTCATTGACGCTTGGGGTCAGGCGAGACGCCTAAGGTCGGGAGATGAGAGGTGAATAGACCCTCATTATGATGCCTGGGGTCGAGATGACGCCTAAGGTTGTGAAACCCTTGATGGGAGACGAGGAGGTCACCCAGTGGAGGGTATGAACGGTGTGTGGGCCGAAGGTAGCTAATCGTAGCGACAGGACATATGTGGGCTATGAGGGCACAAGAAATGCCAACTTTGGATGCCAAGTGGGCAGGGGCATGGTGAGCAATGTGGAAGCCCGAGAATTTTAGTTCCAAGTCAAGGAAGCCCAATCGAGGCCTGCGGGAAGGCCAGGCCGAGCGTAGTGACTGAATGCATACAGGAGTGTGCAAGGAGAGACGAGAGGTCTCAATTTACCTGGAGGGTAATGGTGGGTACTCAATGGTTAAAGGTGTAGGAGCTTGAGATAGGCTCAGCGTGTTAATTGTGGACTGAGAAATCATTGATAACCAAGCTTTGGGGATGAGCTAGGTGGTGAAATGGATCATAATGGGTTTGGATCCATTGCCATGGAAAGATAGAGCTTTCAAAGGTTGAATGAGAGCCGCGATGTATGATCTTGTAGGGTAAGATCATGAGGCCTCAAGATGTGAAGTGGGTTAAGAGTCTCTTAAGTGATAAGAGATGTAGGATCTTGAGGAGCGGGACTCATGGTACGAGCTTGAGGTTATCAAGGCAAGGATAATCAAGTGAGATGGCTCGGGTAAGGTGGTAGCGGAACCATCGTAGCTCGGGAGGCTTTAAATAACGTTGATGCTATGGGTGCAAGGCTCGGTGTGACGGATCTGATACTATGGACCGTATGGCAGAGGACTAATTAGTTGGCTCGTGTTGAGGGCAAGAGGCCCGTGGGCCTGAGCGATTTAGTGAACTGCAGGTGACGGTCGGATGTCGAAGATCCGGAGCAGCACCTTAGGAAATTTGGTCAGGTGAGACCGAGAATCTCTTGTAAAGGATATGACATATAGAGTAGTCCTAAGGAGGAATCGCGGAGCGCGTTAGGGAATCCGATAGATTGCTGTTGAGTAGGACGCCTGGTTAGGAAAATGGCTGCAAGCGTGGTGTAATGGTCATGCCGTGTTCGATATTAGAGGTGTGACTGGAAGGTTAAAAGTCACACTACGGGGTGCGAATAGATCAAAGTGGGACCTGAGCCATGCTATAGGAAACTGTTGTTGGGCTAGTGTAAGGGACAACACAGTAAAAGTGATTGGGTGTTGACTTTCTGAAGCACGGGGCAACACGATGGGGAGCTAGTGGTGGGCCAGTGTATGGGAGCGACACGATGATGGTGACAAGGTGTTGGTACGCCTAAAGCACAGGGCAACACAGTGACTATGCAGATGGTCAGGGACTGAAGATCGGTGAGATGTTTGAGAAAGAAACCCGGGGAAAAGAAACGGGTCTAGCGTGGGAATAATGCTATGGTTGACGCCTACCAGTGACAGGTCTAATGCTATAGACCACTGGATGCAGACGGTTAGTCCACAGGAGGGACTGCAGCCCTCCATATGGAGTAACCTATCTGTGGTGGAGACGATTAGACACTGAAGACCTGGGGTATGCTGTAGGTTATGCCTGAGCCAGACCTTAAATTTCGTAAGGGTTGAAGTATGGTGGTAGTGCTGTGGGTGTCAAGGCAGCAAGAAAGTTTGTGAATCGAGGAAGTGATATCTTGTGGTGTGATAACAAGAGGTGTGGCGATGCTCCTTGCTAAAGGATGCTAATATAGTTGTGGTGAAATTGATCGAAGTGATCTGGTAAATTGGGATGATGTACCCAGTGTGATCTTGCAGTAATGTATGAAGATGGGATTGATTGGTAGAGTTGGTGAATGGCTCGAGAATGATACGTAAGTGCCATGGAGGGCGAGACCTACGAAATGGAAGCCAACCATCAGATAGGAAAATTGAAGCGTGCGGAGGTTTCAAATAAAGCAATCTCTAATCCAGTGATGTGAGTTGTGGTAGGCTGAACGTGTGGCTAAGGCACGGTTTGAAATCTGTGAAGGTGTGCGATTGCACAGTCTGGTGTTAGTCTTGGTTGTGTCGATGCGAAATGAGGAAGTGTCCTCATGTGGCACTAGAAGGGTTTCCAGTTGATGACACACGAGAAAATCGCCAGGTGGTAGCACCGGATGGCAATAATGGAACGTGATGCTCGAGGGAAGTGAGGTAAAGCCTTGTTGGTACCGTGCATGCCTTTAGTAGAAAGGTCCAGTGGGTCCTGGTGGTTAGACCATGCAAATTGTGAGAAAGAAATGCAAGGTGATGGAAGATGGTTGGTCAGGGCAGAAATGTGCCACTCAGAGGAGTGTGGCTTTGGAATGAGAGCTATCAATGGTAGTGGAATTGTGGTTAGGGTAGAACTTGAGATGTGCTCCCAAGAAAAGTTGCACATGAGGCAACAATGTGAGATAAACTTCCTAAGGCGCTACAACTCTATCAGGAAAGGTCACCCGGGGAAAGGCCAGCGTAATGGCAAGTGCCTGAGTAGGAAGGTGAGTCCTACGGCATCCAGTGGAAGTGTGAATTCCACAGGGGTGGCAGGGCTAATTTCCAGTGACTGGAGTTTAAATCGAAGCGGTAATCGATGATTGCAAGTATAGTGCCTAGAGGGAGGTTATGTGGGTTGTGAGCCGAGCGATCCGGCTAGAGTTAATTGAGTTGGTTAGATGGAAGTTGTGGCGAATTTAAGATGTCGCCAATGGGTAAAGAGAGCTCGAAGAAAGAGCTTATGGGACGAGATGGGTTTCCAGTAGTGGTGTTGAGGTGATGAAATCACCTAATGGCTGTGAGTGAGGCAGTTGAAGGGATGCCTTGGAGTGTGAGCAATTGATAAAAAAAAAAAAAAAATTAACCTCGCGTCTAAGGTTAATGGTTGTAAAAAGAAATCTGCCAGTGAAGCTGTTGTGGTGTTAGAGCCATGTGGTTGCTCACCGAGAGGTGTGAGTTAGCTGTAGCAAAGTGTATAAGAAATCCGGGAGAAGCCAAAGTCTCTTAGGGATTTAGTTAAATGCTAGATGTATAAAAGGTGACGTGAGGAAGGCGACCTAAGAGTAGGGTCGTGCTGGTTGTGGTGACCAGTGAGATTCAAAGAGCAACAAGTCTTTGTGATGGCATGGTGGTGTTGTCGTCGCGGTTAGGGAAGAGAAGTTGTCCGGAAGGTCAAAGGTAACCATCGTGCATGGTAAGACCTTGAAGCCGAGTGCAAATGGCCAGGAGGGCTGGTATCGGTGAATTTTGAAATGCAACGATCGTGGGAGGGGAGAAAATTCGTTGCTGTCATGGTGATGTCCTTGCCAAGGAGGACAAGAGGAACCATTATGCATAGTTTAAATTAGGTGTTTATTACGGGTTGAGAATGAACCTGATGTATGATGGCTGGAAGTTCGTGCCTCAAGAGTAAGAGGCTTTGTAGAGGAATGGGGTGAAAAATTGAAGAGGGTTGCTTAGTGGAGAGTCCCTGGTATGGGTATGAGACCCTACTAGCATGTGATATCAGCTAGTAAGTATCGTTGTGTGCTTAATGCGAAGAACTCTCGGTTGGGAGAAGGTTGTGGCCCGAGCGTGCTTAGGCTCGAGGTGAGATTGAAATGGTGTACACGTCGCCAAGCTCAATGCGAACTTGGGCAGTACACAGGGTTGAAATGTGCGATAGCCTAGCATGGTGTTAGGTAAGTCGATTTAGCGTAATCGTACCGATAAGTGAGGGTCGGCTAGTTAAGGTAGAAGACCATGTATGAAATGGTCGAAGTTGGCCTGGCAGGCCAAATGGGTGTTTCCTAGGTAGTGCTAGCATGGTAAGTTGATCGGTAATGAGAGATTACCATGAGGATCAACTCAAGCTATGCAGGCGTGTGAATAATGGCGGTATGCCATGGTGGAATGGGTGTCCGAGTGTCTAATGGGCACTAGAATGTGACATTGCAGTGAATGATCAGTGCTAAGACGTTGCTGGTTGGACCAGCGTAAAATCGTGGCCATGTGTGTTTGACAGTGAGAAACGTTGCCGTGTGTGATCGGCGTAAAATCGTGATAAACTGATCAATGATGCAATGTTAGCATATGTGGTTTGACTGATGGGAAAAATGGAAGTGGACTGTAAGGTGATGCTCGAGGTAGCAAAAATCCATCCAGAAATGGATAGCGTTGCGGTAAGCGTGAACAGCAACCAGTTGTGCAATTTGGCAAGAGGCCAAAGCGGTGTTCGGTTGTTGAATGTCCTCGAGAGTTGGAAGAACGAAAGCCTAAAGTGAAGCCTTGAGGTAGGTGTGACCCGAGGTAAATGTGAAGAATGGATAGGCTATGGGATTTTCGAGCAGGAGAATTTGGCAAGTAACCTGAGAATGTGATTGTCTTAAGTGGGAGATGATGGTAAAACGAATTTCGAGGACGAAATTCTTTTAAGGGGGGAGGAATGTAACACCCGGTGTTACAGGTGTTAAAAGAATAGGAAAGAAAGTGAGAAAAAATTCCAAAAATGCCCTTGAGAAGGTGTTGAATCCTTGAGATTGAGGGTGCCCTATGAGAGGGACATTTTGGTAATTTGGATAGCGAAGTCCAATAAAGGGTAATTTGGTACATTGAAGATAATTCCAAGGTGAAATTAAGTATGGAAGTGAATTAGTTCCCATTTTTCATTATGCGGAAATAAATGGGATTAAAAATTCACGAAGGGTATTTTAGTAATTTTGGAGTAAATTCATAAAGAAATTAAATTATGGAAAAAGGGGAAAATAGAGAATATTCAATTATGAGAGAAAATAATTGATTTTCCCTAAATTGGTAAATTATATTTATAATTAATGGATGGGTGAGATGGAAGACTTGGAAGCCAAGTTTGTGTCTTAGAGTGACACTTGGCATGGTCTTATTCAAGCAAAATTAAGGGATTTAAATAAACCAAAAAGAATGGAAAAGATGAGCCATTTAGCCCATGTGAGTGTAATGATTTTGTGCAATAAAAAGAAATTGCAAATGAAAAGAAAATGGTCAAGCATTAATGGGGGAAAATGGGAGATTAAAATAAATGGGAAAGAAAAGCATTATGTCTCTCTAAGTTGTCTTTCATATTTAATGTGGTGAAATTAGTCCCAATTAAATAAATGAGAAATGGGATATTTTATGGGATTTGGAGACATGATCCAATGGTTAGGATCAAGCCTTGAAATATGGGGATTTAATAAATGGGAAAAGCCTTGAATTATGTCTTTCAAGGTTGATGGCATGAAAATTTCTCAAATTAAATAAATAGAAAAGAAAAATCTATTTATGGAAGGGAAGACTTGATCCAAGGGTGGAGATTTAGTCTTAAAAATTTAATGGTTGAGATGATTCAAGAAAAGTGGCATGGATTGCCACATGTAAAGGGATTTAAATGGTTGAGATCTAGTCTTCAAAAGTAAAAGAAATCTAATGGTGGAGATTAAAGAAGACAAGAGCACATGGATTGTGCTTGTTATGGAAGGCTAGGATGTATTCTTCCAACTTAAGTGAGATCCTAGGGCTAAGATTTATTCTTGCCATGGAAATAAAATAAGTGAATTAAAGGGAAATTTTGGCTATATAAAGGGAGGTAGAGAAGAAGGCTAAGCTTTTTGGCCAAATGCTTAAAGGAAGAAAGGAAAGAATGGAGAAGAAAGGAAGAAGGAAATGAAGAATGCAAAGGTAAGGTTTCTATCTTATAGTAATAAAGAGAAATCCTTTTATCTTCCTTGTGTGGTGGCTTAGCTACCTTATGTTATTTTAAGGGGTTTCTTGAGAAAGAGCAAAGGGTGAAAGCAATGAAGGCCTTGAAGTAAAAGCATGTGGAAACTTCAAAGAATGGAAAAAGGTAAGGGATAGCCCCATGGGATGGTGGCTTGCAAGTTGTAAGTATGATGCATGATTTCTATGTGTGCATTGGCATGTTGTGTGTTTTAGGACCTATGGCCATGAGGTTGAGTGGGGTAGGGTAGATTAAAACCTCAAACCAAGGTGGTTGTGAGGATGTGGAAGCCCTAACCATGTTGCATACATGCATTGGCATCACATTTATTTTCATGTTCATACTATTGTCATTGCACCCTTATTGAGCTTAATAGCTCATGAGGTTTTTATCCTCACCATGTAGGTATCTCATGTGCAAGAAGGAAGGGATCTTGGAAGGTTAAGCATGCTTGATGAAATGAAGACCCTAAGGAACTCATGTAATTTAGCTTGGGTTTTGGAAGCCTAAGCATGTTGTAAATTTCTTTTTATTTTTTTGATGTATGATGTAGCAAATATATTGTAAAGCTATATTCTTAATAAAAGGGGATTTAAGCATCAAGGGGTTGTGTAAGCTTTGTTGCAAATTAGTGAATGGTTAATGTATGTTGTGGAAGCATCAAGAATTTTGTTTAAGCCTTATTTGTGGAGAAATAAAGGTAAATTTGAAGAAAAGTGAGGTATTTTATTTATTTTAATTTCTGGAAAAAAAAAAGAAATTGGGTTTGGAACCCCCTCCCACCAAAAAAAAAAAAAAAAAAGAGAAATGAAAAAGGCAGCAGTGAGCTGCTGCATCAGCAGTAGGCCGCAGGCGGCCAGGTGGGCGCAGCAGGCGCGCGGGGGCGCGTGGCCGCGCAGGCGTGCGCGGGCGCTGCTGGGGCCAGCCCGGGCGGCCATGGGCTGCGGCCGCCCCAGGCAGCATGCGGCCGGGCCCAAGGAGGGCCCAGCCGGCCGTGGGGCCCACGCGAGGAAGGAAAAAAAAAAGGGGGAAAAAATCCAAAAAAATTAGGGGATAAAGGGGGAATGATAGGGCCCAAATTTTGGGAGATTTTGGGTTATAGAAAAATTTATAAAATCCCTCGAAGGAGTCCCCGAGCGATGAAATGTTGGAAACTTGGAGGATTTTTTTTTTAGTATGAGTTTTCCCCTTAGTCTAGCCCGGTGTTAAGAAATATCTTGAAGCCCTTGGGCGGCGTAGCGGGTTATTTCTTCGTTATAAGAAACTCGCGAGGTCCTAGGGTGTTTATGGATCCTGGGTAAGCGAAGGGTCAGACGAAGCCTAGTTCCCACCTAGGGCGTTTCGTCATGAAACATAGTCTACCCTTCAAATTCGGGCTTCGGGGCGAGGAATCCAGGAGATTATCGTCAGTAACACCCGCGAGTGGGACCGGGGCGTTACACTAGCACAGGACATGATTGTGGAAAACTGAGGCATAGGTGCAAAACATTTAAGAGAGGTTGCCCAATGAGAGTTCCCATATGCAAGTAAGTGATCCCAGTTGGCGAGTGGTATCGACCAATAAGAAAAACTTCAGTATTTTTGTTAAATGTGGAAAGAATTCCTAGTTAGGATAGTGTTATGACGCGTGCATCGTTAAACTCGAGGTGTGAACTCAGGTAGTGCATGTTATTGGTTGAAGCATGAAATTGCCCACTATGATGTATGGGTATGTGGGTTATGCTTAAGTCATAGTGATAAGTAAAGGTTGGCTGGTCAAGGTAGTAGACCATGTGATGAATGGTCGAGTATGGCTAAAGGAACTAGATGGTTGCTTCCCATATAGTGCTAGCATGGTTATAGTCGATCGGTGATAAGATGTTGCAAGGAGGATCGACTCAAGCTATGGATGTATATGATTGATGACGAAATGCCATGGTTGAATGGGTGTTAGCTTGTCTAATGGGTATTAGAAGTGACACTGCTGCGATTGATCAATGCTAAGGCATTGTTGTGTTTGATCGGCGTAAAAATTGTAGTCGTGTGTGATCAGCAAGGGAAACATTGTCGTGTGTGATCGATGTAAAATCGTCATTAACTGATCAATGATGCAATGTTGTCAAGTTTGTTTGGCATTGTCAAGTTGTGGTCCTGGTTTGATGTGGAAAATGAGAAATTGACTGCAAGGTGATGCTTAGAGGTAATTGAAATCCATCAAGAGAATGGACTGCATTGAGGTAGTCATGTGACATGACCAACGACTAGTTGTGGGATTTTGTGAGAGGTCAAAGTAACATCAGTTGACGAATATCCTCAAGAGTGAGAGTAGCCTAAACAAAACCTCGAAGTGGGGATAGCCCAAGGGAAATGTGAGCAATGGCTGAGTTATGTGATTCTCGAGTATGGGAATTTGAGAAATAACTTGAAAATGAGATTGTCTTGGGCAAAAGAGTAAGGTAAAGAGAATTTCAAAAACAAAATTCATTTAAGAGTTGAATGTAATACCCGGTATTACATGGTGTGGGAAAATATAAGATTTTCAATTATTTTTAAAAGACCTCGAGTAGTTCAAAGAGCCCAAAAATGAGTTTTGAGAAATTAATTAATAAAATTGTCGAAGTGACAACATGGAATGCCCCAGAATTTGGATGTCTAGGGAAAAAGACATAAGATTGGTGAGGGTCTCGAGGTGAGGCTAATGACACTGAAAGTAATCAGATCGGGAATAGTTTTCGCAATAATTTTTATATAAGCTCGAATTGTTAACGGAAGTGATGGTCGTAAAAGATCTCCAAAAAGTCGAAGGGACCTTAGGAGTGGTCCAAATTTGTGAATAAAGCAACCCTGAAGTGTTTTCAGGTATAGAAAATGTCATATGCGGGCACATGGATGAAATCGGCCTTTTCGAGTAAATATCGATTATTAATTTTGGAGAAATCAAGATTTTATGTTGCTTGATGATAATTAATTAAGGCCTTGAAGGGTTAAAGGGTGATTATCAAAACTCCTCAAGTGGAATTAATAAATAATTGAGGGGTAAATGTGATATATATAGGGAGAGAGAGAGAGATGGAAGGGAAACTTGGGGCCAAGTGTGCTATAGTATGTGGCACTTAAATTCTGAAATTTTGTTCTCTTTAAGAGAATTTTGGTTAAGAGATTGAAGTAGAGAGATAGCAAAGCAATGTGAGAGAGAAAGAGGGGGAGATGAGGGTCGGTGGTTAGCTAATCGTGGGCTGGCTAAAGGCAGTGACCAGCGGCAGCAGTGGCAGCTGGTTGCAGTGGCCAGCAATAGAGGCAGCCAGCGATGGTGCTGAAGCGGCTGTCGGTGAGGGCAGTGCGGTGTCGTGAAGAGCGGTCGATGGTGGGCGACGATGGAGGCTGGCCGGTTGCGACAATAAGAAGAAGCAACGGCGACGACAATCAAATGTGGCTAGAAGAAAAGGCTAGCGACGATCAGAAGCGCTGGAGTAGCAGCATGCAGGTGGCACAGTGTTGTGCACTCGGGGAAGCCAGCTGCTGATTAGTGGTCAATTTTGTAAAATCTTGTTATAATGATACCCCTATTTTGATTTTAAAATTGTGTTTAATTGAATATTTTATATGAAAAATGAAGACCAACTTAATATTGAGGGCATATTCAAATATTAAAAATAATAATAAATAATATAATAATAATAATAATAAAGAAATAAATATAATATATATATTCAATATATATTTATGCATAATACATACACATATAAGTCATGCATGTCATGCGTAAAACATATATATATATATAATATATAATATATTAATAACATATATTGAATTGGTTGCGTGCCTGAAGCTTTTGGAGGCACAAATTGGAAGCCCAGCCCAGCCACAAACTTGAAGCCCAGCCGCATCCAATTAAAAGCCCAAATTGATGCCCCATTTTAAGCCATAATTGGAATAGCGAACCCAGCCAATTAAAGTCCAAGTTGAGGCAAGCCCAAATCGAATTAAATTGGAATTAGAGCCAAGCTCAAGGAATTCTCGATCAGCAGCTGTATATGCGGTCCTTTAGCTGTAGTTTCACTCAAGTTTAAGGGCAAATTTGGGTGTGAACTTTTGATATATATATATATATGTATGAGTGCGCAGAAGGAAGCCCAAGCCCCCACAGTCGCCATTTTCTGCAATAAGGGGGGAATAAACAGAAGACGAGCACAGTGCGCTGAAGGAGGAAGGATTAATTTCGCACAGTGCACAGCAAAGAGGAAGGATGAACAGCAGCGCTGGGAAGAAATGGACAGAAGAATGAACAGCAGTGAAGGATCTCTCGGACAGCACAGTGAGAAGTTTTCTTTAATGCAGAGTAGAGATTAGTTTTTAATTTTCCAGCTTTAAGAACAATGTTTGCTTTTGTTTCTGTTATTAATGACTGTATTAAGGTTACTGTTCTTGTTTTTATTTTATGTTATCATTTACATACTGTTATTAATTTTTGTATTAGAGTTATATTAATGCTTTATATTATGTTTTGTTTTTATTATTCATTACATTACATGCTGTTATTAATTTCTGTTGAAACTTTACCATTTTAATTTTCCATAATTAATTTTTATCATTTAAATTCTATCTTTTAATTTTTGTAATTTTAATTTTTGTCATTTTAAATTATGTTATTTAAATTCAATAATTTATATTTTTATCATTTAAATTTCTATCAATTAATTTTTAAATGAAGATGTGTGGCTAATAATTCTCGAGCCAAAGCCTAATACTCAAAATTTCCCGAGTTAGCCGAACTTTAATGTAAGTTGAGGTGTTTAAATTGATTTTTAAATTTTTGCCAAACACTTGAGTTCGGATTGAAATATATGCTTAATTCAAAACTCTTATGTCATGTATGTGGGTTGCCCAACCTAAAAATATCATCATCCCCAAGTTTAAGTGTAAATTATATACATTTCGATTTATGGTGATTGTTTAAGTTAGAGTCGTCATGCCATGTATGTCGGTTACTAGAATTAGAACTATCATCATCTCGAAACGTAATCAATAGTAAAAATCTTAAAACTAATTTAACCCAATAATACATTCTTTTGTGAGTCTTGGGAAATATTTAGATTGGCACTGAAATTGTCTTGATTCGAGACATTTTGTTTTCAGTCGCACATTCAATTTTCATTTTCCTAAAATCAGTTGAATTGGTCTGACAAACCCGTTCAACACATAAAAATTTTCACTTCTTTTATTTTTGTTTTAATAATGATCTCTCATTGAATTGATGGGCGTGCGAGGAAGAAGAGAAGAGAAAAAAAAGAAAAGAAAAAATTATGGAAATAAGGAAAATAAAGGAGAAAAAGGGGGGAAAATGCTAAAAATTTTTAAGAAATTGGGGAAAATTTTGAAAATTATTTTGGAGCTCGAGAAACATGCCGAAGGCTCGAAATTGGAATTTAGGCGCAAGGTGGTAGCTGAGGAGTCAATGCTAGTATGGGCATTTCCCGGATTTCTCCTCCAAATGGGTTAAGGTAAATGGATTAATTCTTTTCAAGTTATTTACATTATGTGGGATAATGTAGAATAAGTATTGGTAGGATTAAACCATCGGGTGGGGTTGTTTGAAAATTGTTTATGGGTGATTTTTGCGGTATATGGCAAAAACATAGGTCTTAATTTTAAATTTTTAATGAATTTGGGTTTTTGTGTGATGATATTTAGGTTCTACCGAGGAGGCGGTAGTCCTAGAAGAGCTCAAAGTCCAATCAAGCGTTCTCACTCTTGGCAAAAAAGGCTTTGAGCTAAGTAAGAGATGGCCCCAAGGGTGGGCGGCCTTGCGAATGTCTAGTAAAATCGATAAATATATGTTGTGTGCAGTTACATATTGTGCATGTTCTATAGGTGGTCTAGTGGAGTCTTATGGCCATGGGAGAGACTAGATGCATGTTAGGGGTAATATGGGAGGTTAATGTCTCGAATAAGTAAGTTCGGAGGGTAATGATGTCTCGTCATTCATGTATACTTGTCATTGCATCTCATATATTATCTTGTTTACATTCATTTGCACCATTACTGAATCTTTATGACTCATAAGGTTTTACAAGTCCAAATACGAGCAAGGATAATGTCGAGAGAATGAGGTGGCGATTAGCGATGTTGCCCAAGTTTCGTATGCTGTATATATTTCTGTACATATAGTCATATGTAGTGAACGTATGTGTTGTTGGGCACTAGATGTACTTAGTTGGTTATAATTAGCATAGTGTATTGGTGACTGTGCAGATTTCTTGTTATATGTGGTTTGGTTTGGTGGAGCTTAGTTTTCAGATTGTGTAAGGATTGAAAATGAATTTCTTATAAATCCCCAGTACTCTACAGATTTTGATATGTTATTTTTTTGTCTGGGTCACCTTTGGCTTGTTGTGAGGCGAGCTGAAGAAAAGTGAAATTCACTCAAGTTTCAGGTTCTATTATACTGTAATTTCTTTAATTGTTTGGGACCGATACCTTGAGTAGAGCGAAGAGAATAACGAAGCCTAATCCTCACCTAAGGCATTTCTTCTTGAAGCCTAGATCATTTCTTCATTAGTTGCCTGATGTGTGAGTAATCTAGACGATTATTCACTGGTGGTGCCCGTAGGTGAGAGCAAGTTGTCACAAGAATCACTCACTCGTTGTAGGGTTTGATAGCTAGAGTAAGGCCTAGCATGGGACATGATTGTGGGAAATTGAGGTGTAGGTGTAGAACATTTAAGAGGGGTTACCCAATGAGAATTCCCAGATGTGGGTAAGTGACCTTTGTTGGCGAACAGTATTGGCCAATAAGATAAGACTCGGTATTTTTGTTGAATATGGAAAGAATTCCTAGTTAGGGAAATGTTATGGCGCGTGCATCGTTAAGCTCGAGTTGTGGACTTGAGTAGTTGCTCGACTCATACCCTTGTGTAAAATTAATTACCTTGAAGATACACACACAAGAAGGTCACACTCGCCAGCATACGAAGTTTATGTAGTACAGAATTTAAAACTGGTAAGTTCAGGTCAAATCCATGGGAAAGTCAATTATTAAAAGAAGATAAAGACAGTACATAAAAGTAAATTGTAATGTAGTGTGATGTGATATAGAAAAAATTGAGATAGTGAATTAATTCTGAAAATAAAAACATCTTGTAACAAGACAATTTCAGTGTTGATCCATTCATTCTCCAAGCATACATAAAATTATAGTATCATCGGATTTGAAAATTAAATTATAAAATTTTACTATTAATTACGTTTTGAGATGATGATGGTTCTATTTCAAACATCTTTCATACATAGCATGAGAAGATCTAATTTAATCAACTATCATAAACTAAAATGCAAATATATTACACTTAGACTTGGGTATGATATGATGGTATTTTCAATTTGGGCAACTCACATTGGCATGAGAGTTTCGAGTTAGGCATATACCTTAATCCAAATTTAAATGTTTTGACAAAAATTCTTTATCTAATTTCAAAACCTCAACTAAGAGTTCGGCTTGCTCGGGTTATTCATGGCATTAGACACTATTTTTGCCTCGAGACAAGACTTACTTAGCCACACGCCTCTATTTAAAAATTAATTGACAGAAATTAAATAATAAGAAATTAAAGTTACAGAAATTAAAATGATGAAACTAAATTGACGAAATTAAAAGAATAGAAATTAATTATGGTAATTTAAAATGATAAAGCATTAATAGTAATTAATAATAGCATGCAATGTGTAACAGAAAATAAAAGCATCAAATATAATAATAAAATAAAATGTAAAGCGTAAACATAATTCTAATACCGAAATTTTTAACAGAATGTAAGCATTGACAGAAAATAAAAATAGGAACAGTATCCTTAATACAACAATTAATAACAGAAACAGAATCAAAACAATATTCTTTAAGGCTGGAAATTTTAAAACTAATATCTACTATGCGTTAATTAAAGACTTCCTCACTGTGCGCTTTCCTTCCATGTTGCTGCCGAGAAATCCCCTCAAGCCACTCCAGCATTCTGCTCGTGTATTTCCTCCCAGTGCCCAGCACACTGCTCTCCGTTGCTTCAGCACACGCTGCTCACCGAGAATTCCCAGCCCTCTCTCTACATATTGCTACTATGTGTATATATATATATATATATATGAAAAATTATATTCGCAGCCACGATTTTACTCTCTACATCCACTTTTCAATATACTTGGAATAGTCTCAAGCAAAAATTTAATTTTACCTTTTATCTTCAATGCTCAACCATCCACGTTATGCAACCACCTAACAACGCACTTTCTTCTACTGACCAAACTTTGTAATTTCTTCTCACCCACCGTCGCAATTACTTATTAGCAATTACTTATTATTTCATACCCGCCATCCAAAACCTATTTTCATCTCTTATTCCTCTAGTTTTACACCCACACCCATACTCATCCATTTTCTCTCAGAATATCAGAGAGCCAGCCATTTTCTCAGCGAGTCAAAGTTAGTCATAGATTACTACCCTCAAATATTGACGACGAACTGGAAAGAGTTTGACGAAGAAGAGAACAACTACTCAGAAAAACATCACGCACAAGTAAGTAAATGTGTATGTATTATTAGTGTGTGTTTGTAAGAGTGTTGGGAGAATCTCTAGGTTTCCCAAATCTCATATTTTGGGAAATCCATGTATTCCCGAATCACAGGATTCGGGAAGTTGGTTCTTCCTGAACCCTAGGATTTGGAAAAGGCCAAGCTTCCCGAATCCTGGTGCTTCCTGAATCCCAGGATTTGGGAAGCGTGACCTTTCCTGAATCTTAGGATTTAGGAAAGCTTCACGAACTCTAGGATTCGGGAATACCATTATTCCTAAATCCCAAGGTTCAGGAAGCATGGTGTTTCTCGACGCCTCGGGTTCAGGGAGCATGCTATTTCCCAAATCTTAGCATTCGGTAAATAATTTAATTGGTGTTTTATTTTATTCATTT
This sequence comes from Diospyros lotus, assembly GCF_014633365.1. Lineage (NCBI taxonomy): Eukaryota > Viridiplantae > Streptophyta > Magnoliopsida > Ericales > Ebenaceae > Diospyros > Diospyros lotus. Next base: position 18,799,219 of record NC_068345.1, read on the forward strand.
TTTTTATAGGAGCACTACAATAAATTTGACTTTTAGTGACCACAATTAGTGACGGCCTGTTAAAAGTCATCACTAATGCCAATCTTTAGTGAGGGTCAAATAGAATCCGTCACAAATGATGTACAATAGTGACGGCCACACGCGGTCGTCACTAAAAGTGACACATTCAGTGAGGGTCGGGCAACGTCTGTCACAAATTGAGGCACGATAGTGACAGCCAAATGCAATCGTCACTTAAAGTGACACCTTCAGTGAGAGTCGGGCAATGTTGGTCACAAATGGAGGCACAATAGTGATGGCCACACGCGGTCATCACTGAAAGTGCCACCTTCAGTGAGGGTCAGGCAATGCCAGTCACAAATGGAGGCACAATAGTGACGGCCACACGCTATCGTCACTGAAAATGCCACCTTCAGTGAGGGTCAGGCAACATCAGTCATAGATGGAAGCACAATAGTGACGATTAGAGATGCTCGTCACTAAATGTACCACTTTTAGTGAGGGTCGGGAACCTCGGTTACAGATGGAGGCACAATAGTGACCACTACACATGGCCGTCACTGAATATTGGACCTTTAGTGAGGGTCGAGAATGCTCGGTCACAAATGGGTTAGCAATAGTGGCGGTCATGATTGGTTGTCACTGAATGTACACCTTTAGTGAGAGCAGCCAAGAGATGGTGGTCACAAATTGAGGTTAATAGTGACGGCCATCTGTGGCCGTCACTAAATGTGATATTTAAGGATTAAGAAAGAATCATCAAAAAGAGTTGCATATTAAAAAATATATATATATAAATTTAACATAATTTAGTCTTAATACACTTAATTATATAATTTGAAACTAATAAAATGAATTCACTTAAATAGCGATGGTGTAGTTTTTGAATAATTTTATTTATCTAGTCACAACAATTCTTGTAATACAAAAAAATAATTAATCAAAATTTGTATTCACTACAAAAAGTTTGATTTTCTCTACGAAATTGTAGATAAAACACTTAGGATACATTCTCTTTGTTGTTTTTAAGCCATTTTTAGTTTTTAATTTTCTAAAATAATGAATTATTGTTTTTAAAAACGCATTTTCAAAAATAAAAAAAATTGTAAAAAAAATCCAAAATAACAAAAAGTTGTTTTGAATGTTTTTATTCAAAACAAACTGCAAACTCAAAACATAAGTAACTCACACTAAATATCACTAAATTTTGGTGTGTTTTTCATTTTGATCACTAAACTTTAATTATTTGCAATGTGATCATAAAAGTTTAAAAAATTTTGCAATGTGGTCACATATAAAATTTTTCAGTCACTCTATAGGCAGAGTGGGTGATGCGGCGCTGATGTGACAAATAATAAAAAAAAAATTTGACACGTGGCATATTCTGACTATAACACCCCAAATTTCTTGAGCGTGTTATAATTTAGGATTTCGGGAATATAAAAATTTTCATACCGCAATCGCTGCCATACATCACACAAATTCCCAAAAACCTTAATTTTAACCTTCTCAGCTTAACAAACACAATATTAAATAGCTAAGACAGGTGTTAAAATTTCAGACGCGGAAGCTAAATCGAACCTGATATGGTTCACAACCATAATTCTTTAAAAATCGTTCAAGACGTCTACAAAATATATTACATGGACATCATCTCTAGCAACTGATAACTGAACATCTTAAACATATCCAAAATTACATAGATTCGCATATAAATAAAAATATGCTAAACATGCTACAAGTAGTAATTTAAGATAATTCTTCAGCTACCTCATTTCCTTTATAGCCGCTCGTCGAATCTGGAACGTTTGAATATTCCAAAGACATAGTCCAATTAGAAGATGAATCTTCTAGTGAGAAACTCCAAAAACAGTTTATATCGATGCATGATCAGGTATAAAATGTATGAGAAGACAAGGAGAACTACTTCGAGGTGCCTCGTGAACACGTCAGCCTCCTCCAATGAGAGCTTTCTCAATGGCGCACTCATAGCGCCTCTCGGGAGGTCCCTAACCATGTCACTTCGGCCCGACCTCGTAGAACTCATGCAGGCACCACATTCATTGTTCCTTAGACTCACGGTCTTCCCCACGAGAGCTTTCTCGATGGCGCACGCATAGCGCCTCTCGGGGGATATCCGACTTTTGCCCTCGGCAAACAACAAATAGGTACAACAGTATGGCCACACGAATTTTATAAATGCAACAGTTAAAAAGCCAATAGCATATAATTTTTAGAAAAATACATTTCATATATGCATCATGATTTCACATAAGAGAATAACAAGCATTTATGTGTAAGAACTTCACGAAACACGTCTCATACAATAGAAGTCTCTCATAAGAGAATAAAAAATAGGATTTGGAGTATAGGAGTTGATAGAGCGCATATTTTCCTATTATTTAGCCCTCATATTTAGTCTTTTTGCAAGTTAATTGTGTCATTTTATTTATCTTGATTTTGTTTTATTTCATTTTATAAGAATTGGGCTTCATACTATTTTATTTTATTTTGGGCAGAAGAGAAACAAGGAGATTGGAGATAATGTGCTAACAGATTTGACCTTCTGTGCTTCTTTCAAATTTTTGTCTTTCAAATTTTTGGCCAAGTTATAATCCCAGAACGTGAATGATGTCTTCAGAGATATTGTAGAGGACTTCTTGGGATTTCTGTAATGGTATGGTTTATCCAAATCCGAGTTTGTTTGGGCCTCCAAATATCGCTTCAAAGTCGGGACCAGATAGTTGGGCTAAATTAGGAAAGCTACACTGGACACTGATTCTTTAAAAGGCCATAACTTGGGCGTCCGATATCCAAATCAAGTGATTAAAAATCCCAAATTCATCTAATCTTCCTGATCTACAATTTTTATGAAGGGGCCGAAGCCCAGAACGCACTTTATCCCATTCGAAATCAGCTGTGGAGTTTCGGTAACCTAGGGTTTCCTCCCTAAGCTCTATTTAAGCACATTAAGAGGCCATTAGGGAATAATTCTTTTTGAACGTGAACAGTAGCCGATTTTCCTTTTTCTCCATTGTTCTTGTCAAGATGGAAGGCTAAGGATTTTGTAACCGGTTGCATGCCATACTCCTTACCTGGTTTGAATCTTTGGACGTTTTTGTATATCTGTTTTCATCTTTAATCTTATGGTTTTGTTTCTTTGCTTCTTCTCAAGTGTGTATGTATTTTATGCGATCGTATGAATGCATGCATGATGCTTGGGCAGATTTGACTAATAGGCTCGATTAGGGTATTGGTTGCAAGAAATAAAATAAACTTAGTGGGTGATTGTTCATGTCGGTTTTAGATCCGTGTGCTAAAAGAAATTGAAACTTGTATATTGATCAAGAAGATCTTCTGTGATTTTTATATTAGTTTCGATTTAGTCTTCGGCGATTGTCAAGCATTTTTGTTTGATCTGGGGATTAAAGATAAATAGGTTCTTTATATGGTGGATGATGATACCCGGGTAGGGAGGAAAGGTTGCAACCGGTTGCATCTCGGTTTACTGTCTTCGTGTTTATTTTGTTTTCTGTTTTTCACCAACCCCCCCCCCCCGGTTTAGTCTTGTTTTGATAAATCCGTTTGAGGTTCGTTGGGAGACGACTTTAGGTTGCACCCTTGCTGCAAATCAAAATCATTATTCATCTAATCTATCGGTGTTCGACGGCCCGATCAGGAGTCTCATCTTGTTGGTTTATTTCTTCAACGGTATAATTTCACAGCAAACGACTTAGGTTTCTGCAGAAAACATACGTTTTGGTAAACCTAACCTCAAATATTTTTACATAAGGTTGAGGGGCATTAAAGTAGGGATATAACTGAAAAATTTTAAGGAAAATATGCCTCTTACGCGCCCCAAAAGGTGGCTCACGCACCTTCACGCGCAGCCACTTCTGGCGCGTGTATCTCACGCGTTGTTGCCAGATTTTGGACAACATTGCGTCGTTTTCGTATTTCGGCCATATCTCCCTCGTTTTAACTCCGATTCGACCTCCGTTTGAACCTACGCGACCCTCTCTTCCCCCTCTACAGGATTATCAAAAACAATCGGACTTACCTTAGTTTTTTGCTGACTAATTTTGGCAAACTCCGGTGAAGACCCGCAACTCCGATGAGGCTCGTTCTCCCCAGCTTCTCCTTCGATTCCTTCCCGCCTTCTTGCCGAACTTCCTACTCTTTCTCTAGAGAAAGCTTCTCCTCTTATAGTGACTCAACTCTCAAAGTTGTTTGGAATGATTTGAGAACAACCCATGGTGCCTTTTTATAGATTTCTCTAACCAATCACATTATGTCACTTGTCACAATTTTAGCCATGGACTCCAAAAACTCAAACCTATAATTGAATGGCTTTTGAAATCCAAAGCTAGAATGAATTCAACTTTCGAAATCCAAGCTAAAACCCCAAACTTCTTTCAAATAACACTTTGGCCCTTATTTCAAGTCCTCAACTTCAATATTTTACCACATAAACTCTTAATTTTATCCTTATTTCATTTGGATAATTTTCTAATTACAATTACACCCTTAAACATCAAATTTATCGAGATACTTAAAATCTCAAAATTAATAACTCAAAATTACTCAATATATACGATTTTTCGGAAGCCCCTTACCATCATTCGGTCTTTTTAGGCTACAACTTAGCTTAACCGAAAACCATTTCTGATTTGATTTCTTTTAGCGTCATAAATCTCGCCTCGAGACGCTCGTCAAAAATATACCTTTAACCTTAGGTATCTAAGCTCTAGGGTACTCCCTACGACTGATTCGATCACTTGTTGCAATTTCAAACATATTTTTCGATATTTTAATTTCACTTAAAATACGTGGCATCTTCACGAAAATATGGGGTATTATACTGACCATATCCGAGTCACGTCACCCACTTCGGCTATAGAGTGATCGAAAAATCTTATATGTGATCACATTGCAAAAGTTTTTAAACATCTATGATCACATTGTAAATAATTAAAGTTTAGTGATCAAAATAAAAAATACACCAAAGTTTAGTGATTTTTGGTGTAATTTACCCCTCAAAACACATCAAACAAGTTTCATTTTCAATATTTATTCATATTTTATTATTGTAATGGGAAAAAATATTACAAAATTCACTAACTTTAAAATGTATATATTTTTAATATTATATTAATATTAAATTTTTATAATTTATTGAATAATCAAATTTATTAAATAAAATATCATTAAAAATTATTCTTAAAATTTCAAAGAGAATGCATTTTCTAACTTTCTATTTTGAGAAACAGTTTTTCAAAATAATAAAGAGAATGCATTTTCAATTTTTTAAAACAAACTCCCAAAACAAAAAATTGAAAATGAATTCAAAACTCAAAATTGAAAATTAAAACGCAACCTTATTTTTCACTACATCAAATAATTGCTAATCATATTAATTTTCATTGTAAATTGATTTTCTTTACAAAAATTTTTGTAATCAATAATTACATTTTTAATGTGAATACTTATAATGATAGCAACATTAAATTTAATTTCAAGCTATATCTTCTTCTGTTTTTTATGCATTGCAAGAACCTAAAAAACATAAACAAATGAAAGATTAGAAAAATTAATATAACTGTGAACAGATCTATTAATAATAATTTATAATTGTGAACAGATTTATTTTTAATTTTTAATATCACTATTATAAAGTATTATTAATTTTAAATAAAATTATTATTAATTTTGTGTGTATCACGTATGTTTGTAAATGTTATTTATGATTATAACATTTTTCATACATATATATATATGAAATTATTATTTTAATTATAAATGCTTTTTTAGTAAATGTTAGTAAATGTTTGTAAATGAAATTATTATTTCAAAATTAGTAAATGTTTGTAAATGCATTTTCATACATTTTTCATAAATTAAGTAATTTTAGTCATGCTTATTGGGGTAAAGATTTCAAAAGCAACAGTTTTCAAAAGAAAAAGGTGCTCATGTACTCATTTTTTGACTGAAATGTTCAAAAAAAACTTTATTTAATATTTAAACCAATAATGCAAACCTTAATCTTTCCCTAAAATATGCTAGTACAAATATGAGATCTATGCTTTGATAAGAGACCACCATTCTTCTAGATAATATCTGAAGTATGATTCAAAAGCTTAATGGAGAGTAAATGAAATAGAATAAACAATAATATACAGTGAATTTTTGAAAATATAATACAGTGAAAGTTTAACGCAATGGTTATGTATATTGAAAGTGCCCTTAAATTCTAACTTATTAATTCTAAATCACTGTCTGTTACTATGTCGATTATAATTAAAATATCTAATATAAAATGTTCTTTTTGCAAGGGCATATCTTTTAAATTCATGGCCACAATTTATTTGTCCTTATCAAGCTATGTAGTCACATGCCTAAATTATGCATCAGCCATCTAGAAAATTATTCCCTTTGATGTGATGTGAATATTTAATAAATTTTTAAATATAAAAAATAATTTTAATTATAAGATAATTTTTTTTTATTTCTAGATAAACTTTTAATATTTTTTAAGTGATGTTGCTTATTGAGAAATAAAATATTAAATCATTGCCTTTTTTTGGAAAACTATGCCATGAAAATAACATGATAGTGCAATTTTCATTTGTGTTGATGCATTTTGTAACTAATTGTGAGTAGTGCACACATTTTTCTAAGTGTTGATCAAAGTCCGTCTATATCACAAAGTTCAATTCCTTCATCATTGCCTTCTTTAAACTCTTTCGTTGGAAGTGCAGGTCAAAATTAAGTTTAATTTATAATGTAATTACCTAATTTATATTAGGCTAATTTTTTCCTAATTATGTTAATTACATTGTATTTATTCTAACATGAATAAGTTCTATCCCAAGAAAAAGAACTCGAGGGAATACCAAAAATAGAAAACTCACAAGTTTAGCGCCTGGTCAGAAATTGTCATTACAGTTTAACAATTATAGCCAAGTAATAGGTCCAAATGCAAACGTGTTTGCAAGCTACTTAGGGAAGATTGTTGCAGTGTGTGAGGATGCTCCAATAACTTGCAAACGGTGGGAAGATATTTCTCAAGCCAACAAAGTTAAAACGTATTCATATGTATTGGTAAGGTTAATAGGCAAAATTTATAATAGATCTAGTCATTTTTTAATTCTTTTTTAGATAAATTCCTTTTTTTGATAGGACAAATTTGAGTTTGAGGAAAACAAAAATAGGAAATATTAGATTATAAGAAAAATGGGAAACAAGTTTGCAAACTACAAGCATAGATTGAAGGTTAAATACTACGACGTATACACCACATATGAAGAGAGAATTCAAGTGGGTCCAGTAGACATTGAGAAAGAGCAATGGAGAGATTTTGTGCATTGGTTGAGCTCACCTGAGTTTCAGGTATACTACACTTGAAGGGTTTTTGCTTTATTATATTTGTATTTATTATTATTTACTTGTAAAGCAAAGAAATTCATTAAGATTTTTGATTTGATTAATTAATTTTTTCATATTACTTGACATCAAGACCATATGTGCTCGAAATAAGGAAAATCGATCAAAGTTAAAGATGAGCAAAACTACCGGTACAAGAAGTTTTGCTCGGTTTAGAACTAAAGAGGTATAAATTTTCAATGTTTTAATTTCTATCATTACATTTCATTTTGTGTAGTATTTTTTTACCTATTAATTAAAAATACATTTTTTATTGATAATTACTTAAATCCAGGCTCAAAATTAGGTCATGACCCAACAGAAGTAGAAATGTTTGTAAAGACACACAAAAAGAAAGATGGGTCAATGGTTGATTCGACATCATCAAAAATTTTGGTAAGCATTTCAGTTACTTTTAAAGTTTATGTTGTTGTTTTATTATCCTTGATATCATAAAAATAATTATGATCTTATTATGGAATCTTATTATGGATTAAAATTAAAGTTCTTCCTCGCAAGATCCCATCTAAGAAGGTAAAAACCAACTAGAAATGTTCTCATATTACATTCATCCATGAGCATTAGAGAAAAACAAAAGGAACTAGTAACTCTGTTAATTTTGTTTGGATATGAATTTTGTCTCATTCTAAGTTCTCAAACTTAATTGTTTAGTTGTGGAAAATGATTATTTTCTAATATTGTTTAAGTGTAATATGTAATAATTATTTATGCAACATTTTATTACAGGAAAATATTCAAACTATAGTAGCCCAAAGAGCTGAGGAGCAGCCTTCTGAACCTATTGATGAAAATCAGATTTTCCTTGAAGTGATGGGTAAAGAAAGGCATGGTCGAGTTCGTGGATATGGTTTCAGTCCCACACCTTCTTCAGTCTCTGGTAAGCTTCCTTTTCAATTACAAATGGCTTCAACAATTGAAACACTAAGACAAGAGAATAAATAGTTGGAAGAAAAACTAAGCACAGTAGAGCAAACCCAAGCAGAAACTCATAGCTTGCTGAAAAGCTTCATGGAAGAGGTTAGATTAGGAAGGGTTAGCAATGAATGATGTTTCTCTACTGATATGATATGTTTTGGTTGATGAATAGTGTTCAACATTTCATATTTTGTTGGTTTATTGATTTTGTAAAGTGATACTTTGAATTATAGCTTTTGATTGTTGATAATGTGAGTATATATATATATGTTTGCCTTTTGGGTTATTGATGATCGTATAGCAATATATTTCATATATTGTGATAGTTTGTAACATTTTGTAAAGCAAGTGTTCGTAAATTTGTAAAGTAAGTGTACATGCATGGTATAGGTTGTAGGCCAAATAATGTGAAATTGTAAATCACTTTCAGTGACGACCACATATGGTTGTCACTAATAGGTAAATCACTTTTAGTGACGGCCACATATGGTTGTCACTAATGGGTAAACCACTTTTAGTGACGGCCGACATGATCGTCACTAATGGGTTAACTTTAGTGACGACCACATATGGTCGTCACTAATAGGTAAACCACTTTTAGTGACGGTCACATATGGTCATCACTAATAGGTAAACCACTTTTAGTGACGACCACATATGATCGTCACTAATGGGTTAACTTTAATGACAGCCACATATGGTCGTCACTAATGGGTTAACTTTAGTGACGGCCGACATCGTGTCACTAACGGGTTAACTTTAGTGACGGTCAACATGTAGTGACGGCCACGTATGACTGTCACTAATGGGTTGCCATTAGTGACGACCAGCATTATGGTTACTAATTACATTAGTGACGGCCATATTGGTTGTCACTAATGAGTTAACTTTAGTGACAGCCACATATGGCTGTCACTAATGGGTTCACTTTAGTGATGGCCACCTTTATCGTCACTAATTACATTAGTGACGAGGGCATTAGTGTCGACTTGTGACGGTCTATCTGGCCGTCACTAATACTTTTAGTGACGGCTTTTTGGGCTTTTAGTGACGACCCTGGCCTCCACTAAAAAGCTTGTTTCTTGTAGTGGAGGAAACCAATTTTCCAATTCACCAATCATTTGATGTTATTCAATAGTTTACTACTAATCAGGTATGATAGATTTTTAATATTTTTTTTGAAATTATTATTTTAATTAGAGAAAAAATATATCTAAATGTTTTCTTGTATTAGCGCTTTGATACTAGAGAAACACTGATTGGATGGGCTAAGAAAATTGAAAAAAAAAAATGGAATTGTGATTGTGATAAAGAGTTTAGAATCTGGGGGTCCTAAAAAAAACCTAGAATTTGTCTTGCTTGTGAATGCAATGAGAAGTATAGACCGTCAAAAAAGAAAGAAGAAACAATAGGAGAATTAAAACGCAAGTACATAGGTTCAAAAAAGTGTGATTCTCCATTTGAATTACTTGGCATGCAATTTGAGCAGTGGGAGTTGTAAGTTATATGTGGACTACACAATCATGCACCATCAGCTCAATTGGAGGGTCATTCATATGTAGGGAGGCTTATAGAAAAAGAGAAAGTAATTTTGAAAACAATGTCTGAGAATCTGGTAAAACCTAGAAATATTTTGATGACGCTAAAAGCAGACGATGAGGATAATGTCACTACTATCAAAACTATATATAATGCACGTCAAATATACAAACTTATAGAGAAATGTGGTATATCACAAATGCAACAGTTGATGAAGAAATTAAGATAATGTAATTATGTGGAGTGGTATAGAAGCGATGAATCAGCAGATTGCATTGTAGACTTATTTGGGCTCATCCAATGTCTATAGATTTATTAAAAGTCTTTCCACATGTGTTAATAATGGACTGTACATACAAAACTAACAGGTGTAGGTATCCATTTCTTGAGATTGTTGGTGTGACATCCACCGAGTTAACTTTTCTTGTTGCATTTGCATTTATGAATCATGAATACGAGGATAACTACACATGGGATATGGAGAGATTAAAGAATCTGATGGAACCTAATACATTTCCAGGAGTAGTTGTCACTGATAGAGAATTAGCATTGATAAATGCAATATATAAAGTATTTCCAACTACGACCACTTTATTATGTAGGTGGGATATATCAAAAAATGTGCTTGCAAAGTGTAAGAAATTTTTTAATAGAAATGAGACATGGGAGAAGTTTATGTTAGGTTGGAATCTTTTTGTTTTTGCTTCCACTGAAATTGAGTATGAACGTTGGCTTTGTGACTTAACGGTTAAGTACCATGCATATGACGACGCACTTGATTATGTGAGAAAAACATAGTTGAATGATTATAAAGAAAAATTTATTGCAGCGCTACAGGAAACAAGCTTTTTAGTGAAGGCCAGGGTCGTCAATAAAAGCCCAAAAAGTCGTCACTAAAAGTATTAGTGACGGCCAAACAGACCGTCACAAGCCGTCACTAATGCCCTCGTCACTAATGTAATTAGTGACGATAAAACTGGCCGTCACTAAAGTTAACCCATTAGTGACAGCCAATATGGTCGTCACTAATGTAATTAGTGACCATAATGCTGGCCGTCACTAATGGCAACTCATTAGTGACAGCCATACGTGGCCGTCACTACATGTTGGCCGTCACTAAAGTTAACCCGTTAGTGACATGATGTCGGCCGTCACTAAAGTTAACCCATTAGTGACGAAGATGTCGGTCGTCACTAAAGCTAACCCATTAGTGACGATAATGTCGGTTGTCGCTAAAAGTGGTTTACCATTAGTGACGACCATATGCGGCCGTCACTAAAAGTTGTTTAGTGACGACCATATGCAGCCGCCACTAATGGATAAACTACTTTTAGTGACGACCATATGCGACCATCACTAAAAGTGGTTTTAACCCATTAGTGATGACCATATACGGCCGTCACTAAAAGTGGTTTACAATTTCACCTTTTTTGGCCTACAACCTATACCATGGACACTTATTTTACAAATTTACGAACATCGGCTTTACAAAATGTTACAAACTATCACAATATATGAAATATATTGTTATACAATCATCAACAACCCAAAAGGCAAACATATATATATACTCACATTATCAACAATCAAAAACTAAAATTCAAAGTATCACTTTACAAAATCAATAAACCTACAAAATATGGAATGTTGAATACTATTCATCAACCAAAACATGTCACATCAGTAGAGCATCATCATTCATTACTAACCCTTCCTAATCTAACCTTTTCCATGAAGCTTTTTAGCAAGCTAAGAGTTTTTACTTGGGTTTGCTCTACTGTGCTTAGTTTTTCTTTCAACTCTTTATTCTCTTGTCTTAGTGTTTCAATTGTTGAAGCCATTTGTAATTGAGAATGGAGCTTGCCAGAGACTGAAGAAGGTGTGGGGCCGAAACCATATCCACGAACTCGACCATTCCTTTCTTTGCCCATCACTTCAAGAAAAATCTAATTTTCATCAACAGGTTCAGAAGGCTGCTCAACTTTTTGGCCTACTATAGTTTGAATATTTTCCTGTAATAAAATGTTGCACAAATAATTATTACATATTGCACTTAAACAATATTAGAAAATAATCATTTTCCACAACTAAACAATTAAGTTTGAGAACTTAGAGTGAGACAAAATTCATATCCAAACAGAATTAACAAGAGTTACTAGTTCCTTTTGTTTTTCTCTAATGCGCATGGATGAATGTAATATGAGAACATTTCTATTTGGTTTTTACCTTCTTGGATTGGGCCTTGCAAGGAAGAACTTTAATTTTGATCCATAAGAAGACTCCATAAAAAGATAATAATTATTTTGATGATATCAAGAATAACAAAACAATAACATAAACTTTAAAAGTAACTGAAATGCTTACCACAATTTCTGCTGACGTCGAATCAACTATTGATCCATCCTTCTTTTTGTGTGTCAAGAAAACAGTTCTACTTCTATTGGGTCATGTCCTAAATTTTGAGTCTGGATTGAAGTAATTATCAACAAAAAAAAAGGTATTTTTAATTAATAGGTAAAAAAATACTACACAAAATGAGATGTAATGATAGAAATTAAAACATTGAAAATTTATACCTCTTCAGCTCTAACCCGAGCAAAACTTCTTGTACCAGTAGTTTTGCTCATCTTTAACTTTGATCGATTGTCCTTATTCGAGCACACGTGGCCTTGATGTCAAGTAATATGAAAAAATTAATTAATCAAATAAAAAATCTTAATTATGAATTTCTTTGCTTTATAAGTAAATAATAATAAATACAAATATAATAAAACAAACACCCTTCAAGTGTAGTATACCTGAAACTCAGGTGAGCTCAACCAATGCACAAAATCTCTCTATTGCTCTCTCTCAATGTCTACTGGACCCACTTGAATTCTCTTTTCATCTATGGTGTACACATCGTAATATTTGACCTTCAATCTATGCTTGTAGTTTGCAAACTTGTTTCCCATTTTTCTTATAATCCAATTTTTCTTATTTTCGTTTTCCTCAAACTCAAATTTGTCCTATCAAAAAAAGGAATATATCTAAAAAAGAATTAAAAAAATGACTATATCTATTATAAATTTTTCCTATTGACCTTACCAATACATATGAATACATTTTAGCTTTGTTGGCTTGAGGAACATCTTCCCACCGTTTGCAAGTTATTGAAGCATCCTCACACACTGCAACAATCTTCCCTAAGTAGCTTGCAAACACATTTGCATTTAGACCTATTACTTAGCTATAATTGTTAAACTGTAATGGTAATTTCTGACCAAGCGCTAAACTTGTGAGTTTCCTATTTTTGGTATTCCCCCGACTCAAAACGCAACCTTAGATGCTAAAATGAGGGTAAAAGTAATAACTAAGTACACATGACCACACGAACAAGAAGCCCACAAATCTTCAACAAAACCCTATCAGCAATCTCATCCCATAAATCAACACACAACATATTAAAAGCCTCCATAATCCCACACCTTATGGGTGGCTTCGTGGTAAAAATAGGGGGTAGACATGCCTGAGATCTCAAGTTCGAAACTTCTTAGAGGCACTATATGAAGATTATACCATGATTTATTTAGGGTGTGGATTGGGGTGAAGCCCACCTCCCTTGGGGACTAGTTGAGCGAAGCCTAGTATACCCCAAGTTAATTAAAAAAAAAAAAAGCCTCCACAATCCCATAAACCAACATTTAAGTTGCCAACACTAGCAAACTTATGAGAACATTTTTTCTAGTTTCTTGTAGTCCCATGGAAATACTATAATAGCATGATAGAAAAATGGTAATAGAAATTACAACAATAACAAGAAAGAATTTATGCAACAGATAATTTCCCATTATAGAGAATGAAGGCCAGCTACTTTACCATAAGCAGAAAACTACAACAACAGAAGGTTAGATTGATCCACCATCCAACACTTAAATACCACAAATGGCAGACAATGAGAAACACTATTAGTTTATCTATTTACAAGGAACAACTACACGAAGCAAAATGTGAAAATTCTAGTAATAGTAAAATCATGTTTTCATGAGAGTGCAATTTCTATTTACAAACACGTTTGCATTAACATCTAAGGTTGCGTTTCGAGTCGTTACAAATTAAATCTTATCACTCATAGAATACATATAGTATTAAGCATTAAAAATTTTAAAAGATAAGTGATCACCCACCACCCGGAGGGAGTGATTAAATCCTATCACTCACAGGATACATATAGTACTAAGCATTCAAAATTAAAAATAATGGGTGATCACCCACCACCCGGAGGGAGTGATTAAATCCTATCACTCACAGGATACATATAGTACTAAGTATTCAAAATTTAAAAAAAAGAGTGATCACCCACCACCCGGAGGGAGTGATTAAATCTTATCACTCACAGGATACACACCTCGAACAATGCTGGTATCACAAATGCACACACAAGATGAAAAAGAGAAGGACCAACTTGTAAACCAAAAAAAAAAAAAAAAGAGAGATAAAAATATAGAGTTATAGCTTGCCCATATAGGCTAATCATTTGTCTCCATGTAAATTCAATCCAAAATAATAAAATAAACAAATGCACACACAAGATGAAATTAATGGAATTTTTTAAAAAGAAAAAGTTATTTTTTACATTTATACCAAATTTTAAAAATATAAAGTGTAATTTATCCCAATTAAAAGTATCACTAGAAGATTAAATTCTCATCATCTCTAGGAGCTCAAAACTATAGGATTGGCTATTTTAATTTTTATCCTTAAATTATATAGTCATCTTTATTCAGAATTAAATACAGATAGTGTCATTCCTACTATATAGATATCTAATTATCACCAATATAATCGATTAGAAATATATAATACATTTTTAATAATAATTTACTAAAACAAATAGAAATTATTATTTAAATAGTACTAAAATTCTCCTTTTATTATTATTATTATTATCTCCCAGCATATTAAAATAAATAATTATTCAGAATATTTAAATTTATAATTTTAAAAGATGACTAAGAAAGAAAGCACTAAACAATTAGCACTCATAATAAGCTAAGGTTTCCTAAATCACATCTTAATATATTTTAAACAATTCTCTATAAGATGTAGATGTGGTAAGTTTCATAATATTACTCAAAAATTTTCAAAATGTAGATGTGATAAACATTCTTAACACGTTAATGTAACTCTTTTTAAGAATTAACTTATTGGTAAGAAATTAAAATAACTATACTATTTATTTTAACTTATTGGTCCATATGCGCATCATTAATGACCCTGGGTTTGTATTATATACCTTAAATGTCTGCATGGTAATATTTCTTAAAAAGTATGTATCTATGAATGTAATGATGGAGGCTAATACTTGAAAATACTTGCTTGCTTAACTCTCAAGGATACAATGGTCTTTAAGAGAGATGGAAGGTTAAGACTAGAGGGAGCAATAGTTATGTGCACATCAAAGATGAATAAAAAATATCATTTAAATGACATGAAGGAAGAAATAAAGCTAATAGTACATTGATGATTCACTATCTTTTAGGTCTGATCTTTACACTTAGGTCCCTTTGACAATCTTGACTTTTCTGTTTTTGGTTTTTTATTTTGAAATTTTGGGAAAAAAGGCTAGAAATGTTGTTTGATTACTTATTATTGTTTTCAAAAAAGCAGACAATGTTTTCAGTCTTAGGATGGAAAATAAATGCACAAAAACCATGTGTTAAATCGTTTCCAAAATGTCTAGGCAAAAGCACCAGGTTGTGAGTTCTGGACTCTTGCCTAGCTCTTGTTGATGCTCATTCTTTCTTTCTTTCTTTTTTTTCATTCAAATTTTATTATTACGCTGAATGTTGTTTCTAATTTTACTATTATAGCAGTGTGTGTTTATGAAATTCTAACTGTAAGTGTCTATTATTGAAATTCATAATATTACAAAATAATAAAAATTAGCTAATCAAAATTCTTCTTAAATTCTAATAAGTAATATACTTCAAGGTCATACCAGAAAAGAAATATTTTATTACATTAAAATGTTTTTGTCATAAATTGTTTACATGCAGATCAAACAAACATGGCCAAGTATTAAACATATTTTCATGCTTTTATTTTTGATTTCTATAGAGCAAAATTTGTTACTGAAGGACATGTTTACTTTTCATTTTTATGAGAAAAAAATAAAATCTGAGCACAATAACCAAAAATGGATGCAAAAATACAAAAACATAAAAGTTGACAGGATTGTAAAAAATCCTTAGATTCAATAGGTTGCGATTCCTTTAAAAGACATGACACTTGTTATGAGTTGTTTCAGATAGCAGTTGCAATACACTATAGTAACGAAACACAATTGAAGTTTTGTGCAGGAAGTTTGTCCTCATGGGCAAGTAATAAGGACTTCTCTTATCATATTCACATTTTGCCTTGTTTAGTGAACATTTTTCTATACATCCGTTTACATCTATTCTTGATGCATATTTTGTTTTTAATACATTACAACTAGTTGCCTTGTTTCTTCATTGTAAACAATAGTTATTTGGCATCCTTGTGCTTATCTATGTTCTGTTTTACTGCTGCTGCAATATCAAACCCATTTTCATATTACAATTTGGCTGTGAAGTTTGACTGTTTAAATATCCATAACAATGATAATCTTTCTCTTTCAAAATTATGCAGCAAGTTTATCATGTTTTAATTTATGAATATACCCAACAATATAACCAGAACACCAACAATAATAAAACCATAACAACAATAATCAACCCAATAGAAAACAAAAAACAGAACACCAGAAAATAGAAAATCAGACCAACCATTAATCAGAACACACATACACACACATAGCATATCGAAAATCAGACTAACCATTAATCAGACCATTAAAACAGAACACCAACCATTAATCAGAACACACACACATACGCACACACAGATGTACATATGCACACACATACGCACACACGCAACTCTCACACATACGCACACACGCAATCACAACATATAAGTTAATAAGCACAACCAAAATCTCATCAAGATATACCCTATAAAATTCTTTACCCTATATGATAAATACGGAGGCGGAAGCAGCAACGTTGAAGACGAACTGTTGAAGCGGCGGAAGCGGC